>NC_046982.1:3772762-4135262 GCF_009769545.1 Cyclopterus lumpus
TCCAGTCCCCCATGTCCCAGCTCCAGTCCCCCATGTCCCAGCTCCAGTCCCCCATGTCCCAAGTCCAGTCCCCCATGTCCCAGCTCCAGTCCCCCATGTCCCAGCTCCAGTTCCCCATATCCCAGCTCCAGTCCCCCATGTCCCAGCTCCAGTCCCCCATGTCCCAGCTCCAGTTCCCCATATCCCAGCTCCAGTCCCCCATGTCCCAGCTCCAGTCCCCCATGTCCCAGCTCCAGTCCCAGCTCCAGTCCCCCATGTCCCAGCTCCAGTCACCCATGTCCCAACTCCAGTCCCCCATGTCCCAGCTCCAGTCACCCATGTCCCAGCTCCAGTCCCCCATGTCCCAGCTCCAGTCCCCCATGTCCCAGCTCCAGTCACCCATGTCCCAACTCCAGTCCCCCATGTCCCAGCTCCAGTCCCCCATGTCCCAGCTCCAGTCCCCCATGTCCCAGCTCCAGTCACCCATGTCCCAACTCCAGTCACCCATGTCCCAGCTCCAGTCACCCATGTCCCAGTCACCCTTTCAGAGTTGTGGCGTTAAATAGAACACTGATTTGCATGTTGGAACTTTCCAAAAATAATTATCCAAAGAAAAAGAGAAAAAGTTATATGCCAGGATGACCACACCACCATGAATCCCACACCGGTGAAACACATCTGATGGAAGAGCACACTGCGTGAAAGCCCAGCCACAAGCCCCATCGCTTCAGATCACGTGTCACGACAAACGCACACACAACTTTCTGCTTTCATCAGCTCGTCTAACCGGGGTTCCATGACCTCTCTATCCGTCACACTGAATTTACCAGCTACACACACACACACACACACAGCCTTTATCCACACACTTTAATGTTGATTATGTGGTCACTAGGCACAGATGAATTCATATATATATATATATATATATATATATATATATATATATATATATATATATATATATATATATACACACATAAGCATTTATAAGCCACATTTGCCCCTCAACCGGTGTTTACAGATGTAAACACATGTACACAACACACCCATTCGCCCAGATAAATGCACACCCAAACATGTGAGCTACATCAGCGGTGTCTCTGAGCCACCCCTCCTCATGCTTGGATCCCTCCCAGTCAATAGCAGCAAATCCCCCTCACAGCTTTTAATCAGATGGGCGACTATTGGAGCTTAGCTAATGAATGCACTGGGATAATATAATCTCAATAATCTCTATGAAGCCTCTAATTGAACCATATGCTAAATGTGATGTATGTCTCCATCAGGAGCCGATGTCTCCTTTTTATGCCATGCCGTTAGTGACCTTGACTGGTTTAGCGTGTCACTGTCGAGGCGAAGGTCCAATCCTGTTAAAGCTATTCAGCGGAGCTGGCACGTCGCGGCCGACTGCCGGATCAGCGGAGACGCCAAAGTGAAAGTGACGCGTCGAACTTGGACCGACTTCCGATCCCCCGGAGGAAGTACGGAGCCGGGGGGGGGCGGGTCCATCCACCGCGACGTCTTAAACACATGGTGTGATTAACCTGCGTTTGCCGGAGGGCTTTTTTTAACTATTTATTTCTATAACTACATTTCATTCAATTAACTTCAATGTAACCTTCCGGTTGATGACTTTATACTGTTGGCAAACTTTTACCCAAAGCAACTTACTTTTCTTTCCCCCAATGCATACACAGATGAAACCATTTCACTGGACAATGATGATAATGATCATATTGAATTATAGCCCAGCGCTTGTCAAATGTTTCAGTTTATTTCATACATTATCAATGGGGCACAAGCTGTTTGTTACTTCTGCTTATCCAACTGCTTTTCTGGTGCCAAACCACATCATCTGCCCTTCATATGGGGTGGTGAAGCAACAGCATGTAAGACAGGAGTTGTTTACCTTTTTATGAGATCAACGTATAATTACCATTCATTAAGGCAATCGGTTATTCATTTCTCTCACCTTGTACCTGTACATACCTCTGGCCACAGCTATTCACATACGCCAATATGACACACTTACACAACACACTTTCATACACGCACACAAATAGTCACAAAAAACTCAAATCTTTGTTTCATGTAAATATCTGTGTTATTCATTCCACAACTTTGTCCGTATATTTTGTCACCCGTTTGTCTGTTTGACGAAGAGCTGAATGAAAAGCATGAAACAAAGCAATCTATAACCTATGACACAAAGGGCAAAGGTCTGGTTTCAGATTTGGGAATAATTATGATGAAATATGTGCTTTCTATAAATCTTGCCAAACTTGACAACTTTTTAAATGGGGCCTTTTGTGTTTCCTGTTGCGATGTTTGCTAAAGCAGTGGCGGACCGGAATTACACTCAGACCGAAGCAGTTGCCATAGCAACAGAACGTCAATGAAAAAAGCATCCTTTTTAGATTGATATTAACAGAATAAATATGCTGGCTCTTCATCTTGGACTACACCCTGCCGCCGACAACCAGCCAGAGAGGGTAAAACCCAGGGTATCAAAAAAAAGCAACGCTCTGTACATGTCGAGTGCTGAAGACAGCCTCGTGTATCCGATAGTAGAGAACATTTCCTTTGACATAGGAGACGTGTTTTCTTAATAGTCCTCATCCTTCCTGTGGCCTTGCTCTCTAGTTCTGGAGCCGCTCTGAGCTGCTTTTCATCTGCACATCTCAAATATCTGCCTGTACTTCTTCCCTTAACTGCTTTATTATTTATAAATATTGATTGGGGTCAAAAGTCTCGTACGTAATTCACCCTTCAAAGACAGCACGTGCGTGCACACACACACACACACACACACACACACACGCACACACACGCACATGCATACGCATCTCCCCAGAATTTAATTTCAAGATATTCATGCCTCGGGAATGAAAATCAATGTGTTTCGCCTTTTTGGTGTTGTCAAATGTGATGTTGGATTCACATGAGCACTTGCCCAAAAAAAAAGGCACGCATGACTAATATCAAAGGGGCACGTCGTGGTAGTTAGCCAAAACGATGGGGGCAGGAGGCGGGGGGTTATTAGCCCTCATTTTTGAATGTCTTCTCATGAATTAAATATGTAATCAGGCATGCAAACCGAGCCAGGCAAATTTGGGAGTTTGAGCTTGGCTGAAAAATGCCTCTTCAACAAATAAATTAGCATTATTTGATGCATGCTTATTTAGGGAACATATTTCCTACCTTTCACTTGACTTTCAGTTCAGGAAAGTATCACGTTTCCCTGTAACAACAAAAGAGAGGCTGATAAACTATTTGCTGATGTTCCCTTTTCAACAGGGATTATGATGAACACAAAACCTCCACTGGGATGTGCACAAACCCCTCTGAAATGGACTCGCTGATCATATTTTATGAATTGTTGTACTTATATGTATCCACACACTAATATTGTGTCGACATTCAAATGTTACTGTAAAGCTCTACTAGGCTAGTATGTAAATAATACTTATGATTACTGTATAAGGAGGTGCGGTTGCAAACAATGCCACATATAAAAGACCCCCCCCCCCTCCAAAGAGTTGTTGATGTCACAACATCTCAGAGAAGCTGATTTTTTTGGCCACTAAAGATAGAAGAACTCCACAAGTGAAAATATTGCTCTGATGTGAGCAAACCATTTTACCAACCCATTGTCATTGTACCCATGGCATCATTAATCTCATCCGGTACTAAAGTTTGGTTAGGTTTAGTTCAAGATTGTGGTTTGGGTTCAAATTTAGTACGGGGGCTTACTTAGAAACCCAGTGGATCTCAGACAGACACTAAAGCTTTCCATGTGCGTCAGCATCAGGCACCAAGGCCTTACGTTGGTATATGACGCCCTGGAAACGTGACTGACCTGATATAACACTTGGTAGACATTGTGTGAAATTAGCATTTATTTGGAGTTGTATCTTGTGACCACATGGAGGTAGTAGGGTTTCAATTATTAATCAGTTACGTCATAATATGGATAGTTAGTTTTCAGACAGGGGAAAGAAACCCTCAATGGCCGAACCTTTCAGTAACTGCTGGTGGACCAGTAGCTAACCCAGAGGTGACTCCAAGACTAATTAATGCTCTCTATAAAGTGTAACGGTGTGGCCCACGCGTTGGCTAAATAAGGGCTATATACACGTCCAGCAGACACTGAGCAACATTAGCATTCAGTCGAAGTAATGTCAAATATTCACTCTCCTCTTAGCTCTAACTTTGGTCTCCACCAACTGCTGAGAAAAGTAGGCTCTTTTGCCTCGCTAGCTGCCAACTGCCGGTTGGTGCTACACTGGTAACATAGTTGGCATGTAGTGGGTTAATTCATGGCCGCCACCTGCCACTGCTGAAAATGGCATTGATGAGGTGTTACCAAACCATACAGTAAATGTGCCATAAGACAATGAGCTAAAGATTCAAACGCTCGGTCATAATTCTACGCGGGTACGTCACTTCAAGGGATTCAATGGGCTTAATGTTAAAGAGGGGTTTATTCTTTGTCTACCTCTGGACGTTTTAGTGTCTCCTGTTGGCATATGTGCACTACATAACAACAACGGAAGTAGGAAATCTCTTCTCTCACATGTGTAACCACGATTGCAGTGACTGAATTGGCAGGAAGGTCATCATAGCGTGTTCCCAGATGTTCTCCGCAAAGCTGATTCCGCAGCCTGATAGGTTTTTAATAAGCGCATCCGGCCGTTCCACTTCATCCCACTCTGAAGCGAACCACTCAATCCGAAGGGAATGAGGCCGATGTTTGGCCGTAAAATGTATTCCAGGGCGCACGAGTATCTTACTGATGTGAAGGACCAGGTGAGGCAGTGATCCGGCCCTTCCCACGATGGCAAAATGCTCTGCCCACCATGCACGTCGTAAAACAGCATGAATATAAAGTAATGCGTATGCTCTCACCTCTTCCCTTCCATCTCACTCCACCCCTTTCTCCTCCTTATGGAACTAACTCTCTCCATAAGAAGACTGATCAAACGGTTGAATCTTGAGGCACCTGAATCTTAATAAAGTGGGTCAGTGGGTTTCTGCAGCATAACCTGTTTAAGGTTCTCTCAGGGAGAGAGGGAGAAAGAAATCTCCTTCATTGGCAGCAGTAAAAAATCAATGGCAGAAGGGGGTGTGGATGTCAGAACCAATGACTCAGGATGATTTAGTTCAATACGCAGATCAACGCCGCAACTGGTAATCATTGTGTTTCTCGCCACTAAATGTCCTTCCCAATCATCGTCGGGAAGTGGAGGAGAGGCGGGAGAATCGGTGACAGAGGGAGACTCTCATGCAGACGTCGTAGTGCGTGGATAATGCATGAATAATGCACGGCTGGAGCGCCGAGAGACTTTGGTGTTCCTTAATGTTCCTTCTTCGAGCGTCTGACAGGGACCTGGATGACAAGTTCTAGACCGCAACATCACTTATGCATGACTCAAAAGTAACAATGCACTGCATTTTCAACCACAGGAAACCAGTAAACATGGCTGGATGGCGTTGTTTGACTTTTCTGCACAGAGAATGTGTTTTACGGCTTTGCGACGACAGCAGTTTGCTCATCGGGAATGGCCGGGAGAATTGGTTGGTGTAAAAGAGCGAAACCTTGAGACGGTTGCATCAAAGGAAAATAAGAACAAGGAAAACATATCGGTTCTATTTCTAGGAGGTGTAGCTCTGATGAACTGTTTGCAGCTTTAAAATGAATGCACTATAATTTGTGTATAACCCATATAACCGATTTTCGACTATACCTTGAATAGGGAAGGTAGTGCCGTGGTGGCACTTTAGTAGCACTTAAATGGCTCTTACTGATGTTACTTTGTAGTTTAACTTTATCAACTTTATTGACTTGATTCTTGTTGTTCTGAGTTTGTACGCATGGTTTAATGCACTTATTGTAAGTCGCTTTGGATAAAAGCGTCAGCTAAATGACATGTAATGTAATGTAATGTAATGTAATGTAATGTGAGTCAGGACGATGTGAAACCAGAACTCATTGTTGACTTAATCGTCACGGAACTTTCGAACTTAAGCCCCACTTCTAGTTATTTTAAGCCAAACGTTGACTTATTTGTCACGTAGCTTAATTAGTCACCTAAAGACCACAGAGGCTTGGGCAGGCAGACTATAACTGTTCGTGTTGCTGATCATTCGTAGGAAAACGTAACAAAATCACTCCAACAATAACCATAAGCATAAAAAGAAGAGAAAAGAAGAGAAAAAAGACATAAGTAGGGTGGGAAGTTTCTATCATCTCATTGTATACATTGTCATCGAAGGTGTGTGAAAGTAGATTGTATCCAGATGTGGGGGTCCAAAAGTTTTGGGTGTGCGTTTTTTATTTTGATCTGAAAAGACAACTTTCCTGGAAGTTCGATGTCGCAACTTTCTGTGACAACAACGAAGAAGACAAAATTGCTTTGCACTCGACCTTCCCGAAACAAATTCCTGCTGGCAAAGACGGACCAATCCCTCAACTGATTGTCCAAAGAAAAACTCATTAATGAGACAGACCTTTTTTTTCTACACAACTCAACAGCTTAGTCCATAAGAATACTCGGAAGCGGCTTAAAAAAATATTTAAAAAATCCTCACTGGATTAAATAAAAAGGAAATCAGTTTTTTTTCAGTTTTTTTCTTTGCAGTGGTAAAAAGGGCATTAAAGCCAAGCAACCCATATGCACAAGAAACACACACACACGTCCACCCCCTGTGTAGATTGAAATGTCAGCAACCGCTACAGTTGGAGCCCAGCTGAGGATGAATGTCCATACGGTAAACTACTACAGCTGCAGTGGGGATGCATGTAGCTTCTCCTTGAGAAGGGGGCACACGCTTTGATGTACAAAGAGAAAAGGAGATGGGAAAGAGAGGAGAGAAAGAAGGAGTTTACGCCGCCTTTCATGTCGCTGCCTCCCGACACTTTTTGCCTTGAACGAGCCACTGAAGCAAGGCACATCTCCAAGGTTTCCCCAGGACCGGATTGTCAGCGCTGCCGATGAGAGCGGCGGCGGTTAGGGCTATTGTTTCCTCCTTCTTTTTTTCTTCTTTTCTTTTCCTTTTACCCGGAGGCGCTCTTTCTAATGACTCTAATGACTCATTTCTCTAGGTTTTCTGTTTTTGTGGCAAATCTGTTGGATAAGAAGTTCAGAGAGCTCAGCATACCAGCTGCTGGCAGCACTGATTTATGGGTCACCGCGACTAAAAGTAGCACATGCATTGACAGAACAGCCACCTATAAATTGGAGTTGAAATCTAACTATGTCAAAGAATGCTGAAATTATTGGATTACTGAATACATTCATCCTCATGAACGTGATTGAGAAGCATCTGCGCTAATGGATTCATTGTTTCAGCCATTTATAAAGTAATAATGTCAAAATGTATCTGATTCCAGTGTCTTCAACTGAAGATATGTGAGTCTTGGTCAGACTATCAAATCAGTCTAAATACATGACATGGCCTTTAAAGCCGACTGCTAGCCAGACCACATCGCCATCACATCAGCGTTGGACCTCAGTTATTATTGATGTGATGGCTTAGGCGGCTAAAAGGGAGCAAATCCCTGCAGCCGGGTTCCAACATGGTGGAAAGTCCGAAACCAGAACATTGAAGGAGAAATACAATACCCAACCATTTCTTATTTATATTTATGTTGGACCCTCCCCTTGACAAAATGAACAAAACATCAGAAAGTGGTGAAATACAGCCACTCCAATAAGCCTGAATTAGAACAAACAGCCTAAAAATAAATGTGAATTAGATCAGATGACGTCGGAGCCCGACGTGTGTGACATCAGATGTCGAACTGTCCATCGCAATCAAAGTAATGAGGACGTTCCCCCCGGAACAGATGACCCACAGCCTCATACCAGCACAGAGATGAATGAGCCTGATAAAGGGAAAAAAGACAGTACAGCGGGAATTCTGCCGATCAGCGTGACCCACGGGCAGGTTCAGCGCCTCGGACCGCGGTCGTCACCCACGTGATGACAGCTCCACCTGTAGGGCGTAGGAGGAACGCCGTAGAAGGAACCACTCGCTTGCTCCACCCACCTTGATGTCAACCTGAACTTTGCGTGACATCAGTGAAGTCTTCCAATTCCAATGAGTTTAAAACCTTTAATGTGAAGACCCGATGTGGAAGCCAGGAAAGACTTGAACGGGGGTTTATTAGAGACTGATCATAATGTGACGGCAGGTGATTTCCATCCAATGTCCATGTTGCCCCGGCCTACTGCCGACTTGACATTTCCAGATAAACATATCGGTTATCACTCTTTCCCTGTACGTTACAAGCTAAACACGGTCAAAAGAAATGTTGCCATCCAAACCTAAACAGACTATTGTCCATTAATGTCGCCGCTTTCTGTCCCTATTTTGCCATTCGCACTGAAACCGAACTACGGCAATTTGACCTGTCGTAGATATCTAGTAGAGCACTTTATGGCAAGAAAATAGCGAACAACAAAAAACGTGACACACACTGAAATTATATCAGACAATACGTAATATGACATGCCAACATAGACAAGTTCACCCAATATAAATATGTAATGAATTGGCTCATACAAGGTGCACTAATTTCGTATTGACTGAATGATTACTATTTACTGATCCCCAGATGGGAGATTCAGATGGCCGATTTCCGTAACGATGCGAGCTGCAGTCCAGGCTGCTGAGTGCTGCTTTTTGATGCAGCAGGATGTTTGGCTGAGCAGACACATTATCTCTCGGACGCTAGTGTCTGGGTTAAATAACACTTTCAATGGATTTGCATTACAGTCCTGGCTGAGGGCATTCCCCACATAGCATCATCAGATACGGGATATGATAGATTATGCATAATCAAACCAATTGGGCCGTAAGCTTTACGTTGGTATGTTTTGGATCGGCAGCTGGAGACTCTGAACGGAGGGCCTGCAAATGTCAAAGCTGTCCCTGTTAGCAAATGTTGAGAGTTACTGCCCACCAAACTGTAAACGGCCGCAGTCAATGTGTTTTATTTCACCAATCGGAAGAATAAATGTCCACGTGTAATGCTGACAGTGCATCATATTATAGTCAAACTGTGCGACACACATTTAACTTTACTTTAGTTCAGCTTACTTTATTTTCCTGCCTTTAAAGGGGTTTCCTTTTTCTTTTTTCTGAAGCAACGTTTGAAGAGTGACAGAGGTGTCCTATGCTGTCTGGACTGTAAAGGTCCCCGATGCAAATGTGTGATGTTCAGCCATATAAATAAAATTGACTTGACTTGGCTTGACTGACTCTAATGACCCCACAAAGCAATATATACAGTCAGGTGAAATCGATACTCAATAACCAAAATGCATCTGCACCGGGAGGGGGGTGGAAACTGTTCTACAGTCCGTAGATCATCCAGAGAACAGATGTTGCAGGTATTTCTTAATTTAAATTGATCTTTTTCAATTATGCGGGCTTCACACACTAAATTCCATTAATCTCCACATTGCTGATGTCAGACAGAAGCTTAAGAGATGAATATCTAAAAAAAAAAAAAGATAAAAACAACTTCAACAGGAAATACGATCCACATTGTTAGATATTAATAAAGGCAGGAAAAGGGTTCCAAAAATATTTGTGACTGGTTCAATTCTTTGGAAAAAGTACAATAATCATAGGCTGTAGCATGGGAGACAAGTATGGTTTGATGAAGTCTTATTTACAGTATATGACAACATGAAGACAGGTAATTATTTTATGGAATAATTAGATGTGTTTTTATACTGATTTGACTGAAAGCTATATTCTGACAGATATGTCCTCCATCACAGGAGGAAACCTCCGGTTCTGAAAAGTGAAGCCAATACTGATGTTAGAAGTCTATATAAATGACTCTACTTCTCTCTTGATTTATTCCTTCAGTAAACATTGTAAACATGAGTTTATGGTCTTAATCTCTGGTTTAAAGTCTTCTTCAATACACCATGATGTTCATTTAATAAATCATGGTCCATTTAGAGTCAAACAGACCATAAAGCAGGGTATGCATTAGCGTGCGGTTACCTTGTCAGGTCTCTACCACGTCATCTTATAACTTTAACCCTTTAAAAGCGATGTTTCAGTTTGTGAAAGTTCATTTTAACATTACGGTCGCCTGAACATGTCTCATTCAGCATCCGGCTCTACTTAGCTCCCCCCTCTCTCGTCACCTATGGCAACAACAAAAAAGACACGATGACCCCCAAAAACCAAGATGGCAACCGGCCCAAATGCATGCAGTTGTAAAACATGACAGGTCAGTCCACTCAGTCAGTGTGGGTAAAGTGAGTATCAGAACCAGCAGCAGGGCTCAGATCAGTTCATCGATGGCTTCAACAAACCATGTTAGTGCACAGAGAGACAGCGGTACTGACCATCCGTCAATCAATAGTCAATTACTCTACTTGGCATTGGACGCTAACGCCTTCCTGATCCAGCTTGAGTGTATTGCTTAAAGATTTTTCACCGCCACATACATATAAATACTGTACATAAAAACATCATGTGGCCAATCAATACCTTTAGATTGGCTGGTGAGCGTTCCTACACGGTTCATAAAAGGGAAAAAAATAGCAGCTTTGTAGAAATTACATATAGAGAAGGTTTGGAGAAATCTTATTTCAAAGGTTGCTGTGCTTTGTCCCTGGATTATTTTTATGGCAGTGCTTTTCTTTAGTAAAACAATTCACCACAGTGACTAAAAACACAGGATTATGTTTTAATACAAGCCATAATAACATGTAAAATAACTTTAATGTGCATAATACTATCAGTCTCATATGGAATCGCAAACATTACATTTTAAATGTATTATTTATTCATAATTGAATAAACAATCAAAGTAAATCAACCAAAATTGTGTGAATTGATAAGAGAAATTATAAAAACTTTACTAATTACCACTGTTTTCTTGTCTTTTTTTTTCTTGACAGATTTTCATTTTAAAATGCAATTTTTCTTAAAAGTCTGTTTTCCCAATGACAATTTTTAGGTCAATGTCACCAATCTCCGCCCCCTCACCTTCCAGCCAATCACATTTAGGGCTCCAAAATACTGTGGGATGCAGTAGGTGGTAAAAGGGCTGAAAAGGGCTGTCACAAAGATGTAGTTCCATTTATTAGATAGTCTGTTAATTATTTTTTTTCATTTAACTTGTCAGGAAATAGTCCGTGAGAACTGTGGGATGGGCAATGAAGCCCTCATCTTCAGAGTGAATTTTGGATCAAATTGGATTGCCAAATACGAACACCGTCTGTCTATTTATTTACATGGAGACTCACCAACCTGACGTATTTGTTAAAGGAGAAAGGCTCATGGTGGTGTCCGATTTTAAATGTCCTGGAATCACCATTTAAAAGCATGTTAAAAAGAGGTGACCAGTACTATGGAATTCTGCCGTTATATATATCATATAAAGACAGTGAGAGCATGTAACTGCTACTTCGTATTGTATTGTGCGGTACTGCAGTGCGTGCTGAAGCATCGTACTGAAAGCATTAGGCCACTAATGTGTTATAACCTGCCCAGGGACCACAGAGGAAAATTAGCTCACTCTGGCACATTTATATTGAGATGGTAACTGAAAGATTGATTAATGAGCACTGTTCCTGGTTAATGAATAAATTACTTTATGAATGGATGAATAAATAACAAAGAGATTCCATGACATAATTATAATAGGAGAGGAAAATGACTCCAAAATGTGAATTTCTGCTTAATAGATGACTTGGTAAATTTAAAAGAGTAGTCTGCTTCCGCGCCAAGAGTGAGACGATCCAGCTTACTCATAAAGGACTACAGACGGCAGTCGGTTAACTTAGCTTGGCACAAACACTGGAAACACAACTAGCCTGGCTAATCTTTAAAAGAAAATCGTCTGTAAAAAAAATCATCTCCGTACTGGTATTATTAGACCTTAGTGCTGCGTTCGACACCATTGATCATGACATCCCATTACAGAGACTGGATCAGTCAATTGGCATTTCAGGTACCGCACTAAATTGGTTTAAATCCTATTTATCAGATCGATCTCAATTTCTATTTGTAAACGATGAAGCCTCAATGACCACCAACGTTAATCACGGAGTTCCACGAGGTTCTGTGCTTGGACCAATTTTATTTACCTTATATATGCTTCCTTTGTGCAATATTATCAGGAAACACTGCTCTCCTGAAGGTTTCTTCCCTTTTTTCCCTGTCAAAGGTTATTTTTGGGGAGTTTTTCCTGATCCGATATGAGGTCCTGGGACAGGGATGTCGTATGTGTACAGATTGTAAAGCCCTCTGAGGCAAATTTGTAATTTGTGATATTGGGCTATACAAATAAACTGAATTGAATTGAATTGAATTGAATTGAAAAACCAAATTATTCCGACAATTTGTAGTTTCTTTGTCCTCGTCTCATCCTAAAAGCAAAGCTAGCTTCATCTTTGGCACACAGACACGAGAGCGCTATAAAGATTTATTTTCTCAATCTCGGCAAGAAAGCAAACGGACGTATCCCCCAAATTATGTTGAATCATTTCTTTTTAAGCAATTAGCAAAACTGACTATTAGTCTTTTAGCCACAGATTGATTGCGACGATTGTCTTTTTAGCACTACTTTAAAACCCACCGTGACTCTGAACCACAGAACCTCCAACGCGTTGTGGTTCCTCGGTTACTGATGAGACGGATATTCTCTGAAGCCATTGTTAACCACTGCAGGCTGGCAGATTTATGGCATAACCACCTACACACAGCCCACAGACAGAGCACTCTGCACGTTTGTGAAGAACTTCAATTATGCCGCGATGGTTCCACAGCCCGACTTGAACTTTAAAAGCCTGTACACAGTTTATCTTTAAAAGCACAGCCCGCATGCTGAGGGACGAGACCGCTAGCCAATCTGAAAGCCCCGCTATTATGTATCAATCGTTGAAAAGGCTGCATTTTCAATATCTCCCCGTGTCCTTGCGGTGTGAAGGACACAGCCGTATCGTGTAGCACTAGTCAATCTCCAAAGAGCACGCGCCTTTACATTCATACACGCGCATTTAGCTGATGCACTTTCCTGCGGAGTGACTCACAATGAAGAGCAGCAGCGGATACCGCTTTTCGACTTTGTGCGTTTTGTAAGAGGCGGGGTCAAAAGGTCGCGAGACGGAGCGCCCTGAGGATGCGGGACCTTGGACGGTTGTGAGGGGGAAATGAGTGGGAGAAACAAGAGCTAGTAAGAGAGGTCAAATGGATTTCTCTTTTCAGAAAAGGACAATACGAAAGCAGGGATATTATCTTGTCTGTCACTGAGTGTGCTTTCGCTGCTAGTTTATTTCTTTTTTTTTTTTTTGCAATCGTACGCATTGTGACTGTATCATCAAAACACAGATGTTTCTCTCTTTAAAAACATTTTTTTTAAGTGAGAGCGGCGGTAATATCTGCGAAAAATGATACTACATCACTGAGAATAATGAAACTGACATCTTTAAGAGGTCGTTTCTGGAGTCGTTAGCTATGAAATGTGTCTGTTGAGGCCCATCTACTTCAGCTGAGGGACACTATAGCACATAAAGTTATTTTCATACAGAGGAATGTACTTTTGCACTTCCATATTAGCGGCTCCAAAAGTACAGACTGGGGACCACCCAGTGCCTTTACTTGGGTGTTCCGCAGGGCCCTGAGCAAAATGAGAAGGGGTTTGAATTTTGATCTTATTTTTAATTCCTTTGCCAAGACGTTCCTGCACTGAGAGAATGCATACAAATAATCGGTGAGTTATGGGTTTTATTCCTCCTGCTGCTCTTATCATCCCAGAAACTGACAGCTTTATGAGTCTGAACCCGAGACAACAAGCAGCAACAAAAGCAACATTAGAACTCGTCTTTTCTCCTACTCAGTGTTGTCTAATGCTGCCTGCGGTCCCTCGTAGGGATGGCCGCTAATCTAATAAACATGCCAGGCGTGATGTAAGTGCTCCGTGATGCATTTGTATTGAGAGAGGCTGAAAAGATGTGAGAAGTATTATTCTTTTTTTTTAAGGTGTTCTTATGTGTGAAACTTTACAGATTTATTTCTCCTCCAAATAGTCTAAAATAGGACTTTTTAAAAAAAAATTCTGTTAACTTCTCTTTTTGTAACGCCTGCTCCTAACTAGCATAAAAAACTTTCATTGCGTGTCTGAATGTCTTTTTTTTTCCAGAGCGTTTGTCTGGGACTATTTTAAACACAGTTGGTGCTCTAGTGAGTATTTGGGGCAGCAGGATGTGGTGGGTGTGTGTGTATGTGTGTGTGTGTGTGTGTGTGTGTGTGTGTGTGTGTGTGTGTGTGTGTCAGAAGAAACTAAAGTGTGTTTGCATGTGTGTTCATGCTAATGAAGGAACATGTCACCCGGTGTGGCTCCTTATTGTGTTTTTGGGACAACAATGGAGCTCTGTGACACAGAGAAATCAGATAGAAATCTCAGGTATTGTATAATTGTATGTATTCCAAATCAGTGGCAAAAGTTTCAGTGCATTATTTCGAATGTAACAAATGTCTCAAACTTTGACACACAGTAAGATATTCTAATTAAAGGGGCGGGTCTCGCGTGGAAAGTGAATGGAGTTACATAACCGGGATTATCTCGTTTTAGGGTTGTAGGTTTGTAGTGTAAAGTCTGTGTTACACACTGGGGGCATGGAGTTTAAAAGACAGGCCAGACAAAGAGGATCAAACTTGGAGAGGCTACTGGTTATATTACCTTGTCTGACAAAGACAAGGGAATAAAAGGCATAACATCTTGGCCTTTGCTGAATCGATTTTTACCCACTTTTTTACTGTTTCTCGCAAGTCACCCCAACTATGGAAGTGTAATACTAAATCACACTAAATTGATTTCAGCCATATTGCCTGGCCCTAGTCTCATGCAAATGTACTTCACAGAGGATGTGGGAAAGTTTGGGAGTTTGCAATATCAACAGTTTCAGTTTTATGCATTTTGGGTATTTCACTTGTCAAAATCCATCCTACAGTATGGTCAATATTAGGCAATCAATATTCCCTTTCTACTGTCATGATGTACTCTGTATATCATGCACTCAGCCTTTCATTTATATGCACTCAGTGCTACACTATTTCATGGAAACGCCCCAGGTGCCCCACACTTCAATTAAATGTATACAATGAGAATAGACAGAGGGGAGCGTATCTACTTTCATAGCGTACACTATATGTTCCCAAGGTCCTACTTTCCCAGCGCCCTAATGTTCCATCTTTCCCAGGCTACGTCTACACAGTCCTATGTTATCAGAATCCTATGTACCCAAAGTCTGATGTTCCCAGAGTCCTATGGTCCCAGAATCCTATGTACCCAAAGTCTGATGTTCCCAGAGTCCTATGGTCCCAGAATCCTATGTACCCAAAGTCTGATGTTCCCAGAGTCCTATGGTCCCAGAATCCTATGTACCCAAAGTCTGATGTTCCCAGGGTCCTATGGTGTCTGATGTTCCCAGGGTCCTATGGTCCCAGAATCCTATGTACCCAAAGTCTGATGTTCCCAGAGTCCTATGGTCCCAGAATCCTATGTACCCAAAGTCTGATGTTCCCAGGGTCCTATGGTCCCCTGGTTAGAGTTAGGGCCTACATCATATTAAGCGAGTGGCTGTGGAACATCTTTATCAGGTTCCCATTACGTACTACATAGAACTTGGGAACCAGTCCGTTCTTATTCCCAGGTAGCTCAAAGATTCAACCCAAACTAAAATGTTTTTTTCTTCAACCTACCAAGTCGGTCTGTTGCCTAGACCTAAATGGAGCCGAGGGGTACCCTGTGCCGGCCAGGGGCCGAGACCAAACGTATGTAAATGTCGAGCTGGGAGTGATAAGAGGTGCTTTCCTCAGGAACCTGTGAAAGCACATCATGTAGAACTGGGGAACACAGCACCCTTTGTCTCCTTCCTTGATTTGTGTGACAGGACCTCTCTCCCACCCCGGGTCTGTGGCGGTCAGGGGAGTTAAGTGTAAATCTAAAGGCAGCAGCTCCCCCTCTCACAGGATCTCTTCCGGGCCACATACAGTAGTCCCTCGACAAAGTAGCTGACAGGTAAATGTTGTGCTTACATGGTTCAGTGAATCTGTGAGAAATTGCACCGTGCGAAGCCGGCATTCTGGGTGAATGATGGAGCAACAATATCACACACACACACACACACACACACACACACAGCCGAAGAGAGACACACCGAGAGGAGAGAGGCAGGCAGGAAGATATCCATTGGTGAGGAGAGACCGCAGGAGCGCAGACACGTTGGTGAGATGAAGCAAAGCGGAGGTTGAAGGACAAGTGAGATTCAGCTCGTTTCTGTCATAAAATAACGCACACGCACGCGCGCACACACACACGCGCGATGCAAAGTTCCAGTATGCAAAAAATTTGGCGCACACACGAGCATATACTTCAAAAGGGCTGTAATCCAGCATCTGCACTTCTATTTAATACAAAATAAATGAAACACAACTTCAAATCAGACACAATGCAAGAACACCGTGCGTGAAATGATACTGACGCCTGAAGACCCACGTGTGACCCCCCGGTATGTATTTGCACGTGCACCCTCATATTGACGGGAAGGAACACGTTCCTCCCGCCGCGCTTTGGACGAGGAAACGGACCAACCCGAGTCCCGTTAATTCAGATCGGTAGCTCTCTCTCTCTCTCTTTCTCTCCCTCTCTCTCTCTCTCTCTCGACCCCCCCCCCCCTCCCCCCCCCCTCGACTCGTCGGTCATGCGTCACGACTTTTTGGAGCGCCGCGACACCGCAACTGACCGCGCATATGTGTGCGCGCCGACCGGACCGGGGAGCTGGGCGCTGCGCGTAAATACAAAATGTGCGCGCCAGGCAAAAAGAAACGCGCAGCGCCGGACTCTTTCGTACACCCTGTTTTTTCTTCTTCTTCTTCTTCTTCTTCTTCATATTAAATTCCCCCTCCCCGCGTGGGACACGCAAACTCACCCGGGGTGCGAGCGCAGGTCCTCCCCGTGCGTCTCCCGGCGTGTGTCCGTGTATCCAGTAAAATGAAGATAACAAGAGGTGGGAGAGTGCAAGCAAAAGGGTGCTAACGAACTAGTGGACGGCAGCCAACTGCCACCGACTCCCCTCCTTCTTTCTCTTCACCTCTCCACCCTCCTCCTCCTTCTCTCTCTCTCTCTGTCTCTCTCTGTCTCTCTCTCTGGTTCCCTCACTCTTCCCCTCTTCCCCGGGGCAGGTTGGGCAGTAATAATCCAGGCATTGTCCTTTTCATCAGCACACAGATGCGAAGGGGAAGACTCCGTTCGGAGGAATTCGGAGTGGAGACGCTGCTCGGCGTAATCCCGCGTTCAGAAGTCCAAGTCCACGGTCTGATAAAAAGCTCCGAATTAAGATGTTATGTGCGTTTGCTTTCAGGGTGTTTTTTGAGAAAAAAAAGAAGTAAATCCCAGCTCTTCTCTCACTTACTTCACCGGACCCCCTAAAAAGCAGAAGAAGAAAGAAAACAACTCTCCCTTCAGAGGAATCCGAGCTCACCTGCGGCTGGAACGGATGCGCGCAGGTATCACACACTGTGCACCCTCCTCCTCCTCCTCCTCCTGCTCCTGCTCCTGCTCCTCCTGCTCCTGCTCCTCCTGCTCCTGCTCCTCCTCCTCCTGCTCCTATGTGTATGTTTTTTATTCCCAGTCTGCTGGGTCTCTCCGCGCCACGGTCATCACTCAGTGTCAAGCCGGGCGTTTTGTTGCTCCAAGTAGCTCAGGGAAGCGCGTCTCTTTCCACCAGCGCTCTCCGCTCCTCTCCTCTCCCTCTCTCCCCTCTCGCGTCTCCTCAGCCACGCCCCCACCCCTACACCCCCACTCTCTTTGTCAGCGATTGGCTAAAAACCGCAGAGAAGGAGGCGAGAGAGGGAGGTGCGCGCTGCAATGATGCGCGCTGAGGAGAAGAGAGAGAGAGAGAGAGAGAGAGAGAGAGAGAGACCTGAGATGAAAGAGGATGAAGATGGAGAAGAAGATGAGAGAAGTGGTAGGAAAGAGGAGTTAAAGAGGAGGGGAGAGTATGTCAGGGGGGAAGGATAAAGGAGGCAGAGAAAAACAGCACGGGTGTGTGTGAGTGTGTGTAAGGGGGGCTCTATGTGTTTAAGCCCAAAGGGACAGGCTGGCTAATGAAAGTAAAAACGCTTCTCTTTTTTTTTTCTTTTTTTTTTTTTTACACTCCCCAAATTCTGTCCGCTGCAAAACTGAATTCATACTGACAATGTCTGCAATTACTGAGCAGAGTGTGTCCGCTCGCTTCTCTTGAGAAAGATCCGGTGTGTGGACGTGCAGCCCAGGGGCGTCGGGAAGGGAAGAGTAAGTAAAGGGCCCCCCGAAGCCGCCTAAATGAGAGCAAATGAGGTGGGCCCCGGATATTGCAATTCATCACGGTGCAGCCGTACATGTTAGCGGGAGGGAGTGTGATATGAAATCACTCGGCTTTTGATTGATGGCGGGCGCCCCGGGGAGTGATTTAATATGAACTCGGTTAGCTCGGGAGACACGTGGAGAGTTCATCACCAGCAGCCGAGCAGAGAACGAGATGCTCGCCAGCGAGCTGGGCTGGAACTTCCTCCGCCCGGGTGCAGCAGATACATTTGCAGCTATTTTAAGGCTTGCATCACTCCCTCAAATCAAAAGAATCAGCGACCTGACTGCAGCTTCAAGGCCCAAAGGGCGGACAATGTTGTGCACATTGCCATACTGGGAAAATGTTTTTAATTCTCCAAATATTTGAACAAAGAAGAGGTCGGAATCGGGCTGCGTGGTGGTGTCGTGGCTAGCACTTTCACCTCACAGCAAGAGGGACCCGGATTCGATACCAGGGTCCCGATTGGGCGGTCCTTCTGCGTGGAGTTTGCATGTTGGCCCCTGTCAGTGTGAGTTCTCTCCGGGGTTTTCTGGCTTCCTCCCACAGCACAAAGACTTGCAGCTGAGGTTGATCGATTACTCTGAATGCCCCGTAGGTGTGAATCCGGGCGTGAGTGGCTGTCTGTCTCTATGTGTCATCCATGCTATAGTCTGACGAGCTGTCCAGGATGTAACCTGCCTCCGCCCAATATCCGCTGGGATCGGCTCCAGCTAATCCATCCTCCCCCACACCAACACCACCACCGCGACCCTGAACAGGATTAGTGGTTCAGATAATAAATGGATGGATGGAAGACATTGGAATCATTAGACTCGCAGCACATTCATATTAATGTTTGCGTCCATATGTCATGACATTTTAAGAGGGTATATAAAATGGGAAGCTCAACTCAAGCAATCTGAATGGTTACGTAACATACCACTCTAATTCCTTTGGACTTTCAGTGTCACTCTGCGTCTGCGATGAACTCGTAAGGTCTAAGGTGTTGTCCTGGTTGCTTAGCGACAGGGTCATGGGGGAGGTGGACCACTTTCGCCAACCAAGGGAAGGAGTTGTGTATGGAAAGTGACAACTGCTCAAATCTGCTATGAAATGGAAACATTTATGGTTAACGTCGATGTAAGTGTGGATCAAGCCCTGCCCATCACCAGAAACCCGCCTAGAATATGCAAGCAAGCAGGAACCCAGCATGAATACACACTGCCTCCAGGATTCAGAAACCATCTGATGTAGGTCGTGACACCATGGCTGTGAGTGGCCTCCAGGAGGCAACCTCCAGTTCTGCAAAGTGAAGCCAATTTGGAAGAGCCTTAAACCTGCATTCTCTCTCGTGTGCATCAGGGGGCGACTTCTCTGGTTGTATAGAAGTCTATATAAAATGACTCTACTTCTCTCTTGATGTATTCCCTCAGTAAACATTGTAAACATGAGTTTATGGTCTCAAACTCTAGTTTCAAGTCTTCTTCAATACAGCGTGATGTTCATTTAGTTAATTATGGTCCATTTAGAGTCAAATAAACCATAAAGCAGGGTATGCTTTAGGGCGGGGCTACCTTGTGATTGGCAGGGTGCTAATAACATTTTAAGTCGGCTGAAGTTGTCTAAGTCAGCGTGTGGTTGTACTAGCTCCAACATCTCGTGCCGCTCTTGGTTGCAAAAACCAACAACAAGACGGCAGCGGCGAAAATGCAGACATCAAGATTACAAAAAGGTATTCACAAACCAAGGGGTGACGTCCAAAACCTCTCCAGAGCTGTCAATCAAAACACCTCTAACTAACATATGAAGGCACGTGAAGCAGAACAAGTTATCAATGTCAACCTGCTGACGCTGGGCAGTTTCTCAGTGGTTGCACAATAAATGGCAATTTACAAATAACACTAATATGAAGTCAAATCTTAAAAATTAATATAGTGCTAACCTGTGATAAAGAAAGTAAATTTGTTCACTGTTTAGTATAGCGTCGACTTTTCCATAGCAACTGCCTTTTGGCAACCAGCCTGAGACGACTTGTTTTATCAAAAACAACATTATTTATGACATTCAAAATGATTATAAGTAAAATGTGTCTATGACTTTCATAAGTCCATTGTTGATTATGTTTTCTAAAATAGATAATGAACGCTATTTTGTAACAGATGCTAGCAAACTGCTAATCACACACTATACCGTGACATATCTTGATGCTCACCATCAGTTATGAATATATAATAAGCTAATTTCCCAGCATTAACAATTGATGTTAATGCAATTCACCACCTAAATAGACCTTTTCTTTACGACAGACATTTTGACTGAGTAAGAAGAACACAGGTGGCTGTTCCAGAGAGGCAGCATGCATGAGGCAGGCAGGGCTGTTTCATTAATCACGCCTTTGCTTTGCTTCCTGCGAAGTGTCAATATGACAGTTGTGGAAAGGTAATTTAAAAATGATATTTTACTCCTTCCTTGATTCAGTAACTTTCTATTTAGGTACGGTACATTTTCATACCCGTTATTCGTGTCAACTGCAGAATCCAACATTTATTCCTGAACTTATCTGAGATGGAAACATTTCTGTAATTCTCTCAGTTTTCTATTTGATCCCTATTTTCTGATCTGCTCCCGTTTTGATTTGCTATTAATGCAAACACTTTCTCACAATCTTTTTTTCCGTTGAGCCGCACAGATGTCCCACATTAGTTTTACACATTTATCCCTCCAAAGTAAAGTCAAAGTATTTATAAATAATGTCTGTCAGACAGAGAAGTAAGTAAGCAATGAAGGTTTATCGATATTACACTTTTCACAGACCAAGGGTCACAAAGTGCAGTACAGTAGTCAATTAAAACAAATAGACAATTAATAATGGGCGACTGTGGGTCAGTGGTTAGCAGGTCTATCTTTCAATCAGGGGGTTGATGGTTCAATCCCCGCCCTAGTCGATGTGTCCTCGAGCGAGACACTTAACCCTGTGTCTGTGTCTACAGTTTATGAATGTAACATGATCGTGAGCAGCGTCAGCTAAATGACATTTAATGTAATAACAGGGGCCAAACACATGTCAACAGTTAAAAGAGCAGAGTAATAAATACACAGTAAAAGATGGTGCAGTAAAAAACATGAGAAAACAATAATAAAAATAGATAAAAGCAGGCCAGAAGCTGCAGATTGGTTGGTATATAACGTCAGTGACGTTCTACGGATTGAATGCTCGTTGTGAAACTGTCACCTTTTGAGAAATGGTTAACATTGTGCAACAAAACAACTTGGTTAGGTTTATGAATAAATCATAGTTTTAAACCCAACTCAGTGCTTTTGTTGCCTTAAGCGAACACTGAAATGTTTCCATGGTGGTTGCACCCCCCTCCCCCCTCCGATGCAACGAAATGCCAACAGTCTGTGGTCATTTCACGGATGTACGTGAGAACAAGTTACCAACATTGGGAGAGTGACTTCATTCTCCGCTCTGGGAGACTTCTGGCATTTAGAGAATATTTTGACAGAACTCGTCGTGTTTCGCATTTTTGGTTTCACACTGGACACGGACAGCGGTCTCCGGGGTAAAAGTCCTGTGCGTGATTTAAACCCACGTTTGACGATGTGTAAGGGAACTAAATACTGCATTATGTCTGAGAACAAAGCCAGGTTAAGAAGAAGAATGTGGTGTGGGTTAAAATGTTTGTTTAGAAACATAGTTGCTTGTGAAAAAGACTCGCTGCCACTGTATGCGGCCAGCAGAAGGGAAGTTAGTTATATATGGACTGACATCAGAGGAGCAGTCCAGGCCAGTTTTGGCAGAGCAATAAATAAATGGATGCTTTGCTTCAGAGGGACGAGGATATTGGACGGAGTCTCAAGCTTGAATGGGATCAAATGAGCAGAGAAAAGCAATGTGAATTTAGATTTTTGTTTACTGTCAAAACATTCACGACATCCAGGCATTGTTGTTGTGTCTGTTTGCATGAATGCAGGTGCGCACACACACACACACACACACACACACACACACACACACACACACACACAGCAGCTCTTGGCAACTTCTGCGAAAAAGTTTTCTTTCTTTTTTTTTTTTTTTTTGTCTCATAACTACTCTGGCGATGAATCTGTTCATTAAGAGCATTTTAAAAATAGATTCAAGTGCACAAACAGAATTGTAAAAGTGCACCCCTCACCCCGGTTTATGTGCACTCACCGGAGCCAAGCCCTCATCGGTGACAGCTATAGGGGAACATTTTATTGGCAGGACGAGCCAGGTTAGAGCTAAACCTATTTGCATTTTTTAACACTGCGAATGCCAAGTTTTTTTTTCTTTTTTCTGTGTGTCCTGGATCGGAGGATGCTTGTGTGGGATCCCTCTCTCCGGCTCTTGTCACACCTCCACCCGTCTCGAAACAAATGAGGGATTTAAGCAGAGACGTCTAGAACAGAAGACGGTGATGGGAGAAGAGCAAGAGGATGACAGAGGCTCACTGAAATCCACAGGATATGTATTTCTTTTGTCTCAGAGCTTAGAAAGTACAACACCCACTCTGTGGCTCAGCTTGATCTCTCCTCTGTATTATTATTGGACTTTTTTTTCCCTCTGGCTGTGTGTCGTGATTTTAAATACTGGACAGCAGGGACATTTTAAAATGCATTAAATATTAATCACAGCTGAAGGATCTCCCATGTGTCTTTTGCTCACACACGAACAAGCAGGAATCTCCGATGGCCGTTATCTCAGAGGATTACGGAGACAGATGCCCTTCTGTGCCAAATGCCAAAACCTGAATTGAAGCCGAGATCAAATAGGAATACACGATCAGATAGGTGCCAATTTTTTTTATGTGCTAATGGAAAATGTCTCCAAAGACAGATGGAGATTGGCAGATGTGTAGCAAGTCAAATCCAAATCTCATTTTGATAGTATCCCCCCGACTTAAAATATTAGTCGGAAAACCTGTGTCAAAACTAAATATTCTATGAATATGGTTTGAATTTGTAAAAACACGCTGACAAATAAGCTGATTTCATGAGCATATCACACTGTGGGGGTTGGCCATATTGGAAGAATACCAATGTCTTTCTGGATTGAACATAATGTCAAAGTGGTGGGTTGTACTGAACACAGTACAACCCACCACATGTGTCCATTCCTTTATTTAGCTCCTTTGGTGTTGTCTGACCTCTCCTACAGGTCGTGGTCATTCAGTGGTTTCCTACAGTGACATTAAGTGTTCATTTGGATCATAATCACAAAAAGGAAGAAGCTGTGGCAACTCGAAGCGATCAATCATGTCGCCGTTAATTTCAGACTGTCGAGACCCGTGGTGAGTTAGCTGTATGTCTGGATCAAATGTCCTTCATAGCTTTAACCTTACTGTTTAAAGAGCTTAAATGTAGCAGTCCTGTGTCTGAGCATGGATGTATGTGATCACCCGCTTATGATAATGATACCCAATGATATCAGCCGATTGAATGGGCGTGGTAAGTGGATTTCAGCCTCATTGCTACACCTACTAGTAGGATAAGAGGGCCGTTATCTTCTATTCACTTGGTTGATCATGATATAAATACAAGAAGACAACGCCAACCTTTTGAAGAGAATTATAAAGAGAGAAAAAGTCCACGTAGGGAATTGCTCCCGGTGGATGGATGGGTCAAACAAACAGGACTTTCACCGAAGAGATGGTTGTATCAGTGAAACCAAAAGTCAATGTTGGCTTATTTAACTGTACTTTTGTTATGTAACTGAGGCCTACTGAACTAACACTGCTTTAACATACTTTTTTGAAACCAAACCACAACATCTTTCAATCCACAATGTTAAGTTTCACTTTCAACCATGTGGTAGGTGTAGTTTGGCCCATCTGAAGCATTACGATGGAAGTGATAACCACTGATTACGCCCATTAGACCTTTTAAGCCCCATGGCCCCCAATTGGGGGCCGATTTACACATTATAGTTAGACTGTGTAAAACCTTACAATAAACATAAGCAAATATATTGATGTTATACATCAAATTAAACAAGAGAACTTGGGCTACAAGAACAAGTAAGCCATTTCAACACAACTCAAACACCAACTGAAAGAATTATGAAAATGTCATAATCATCATTTTGTCAGGAGTCAGCCCACTCAGCACGTTTCCGGAACTAGCAACCAGTAGCTCGCTGCGATCAGAAAAAGCCAGATAGCAAAGAGCAAGAGAACTTCACACAGATTCTAAATACATTTTCAAAATCCCTCTGCACCAAAGCATCACCGAGATATGAACCAAAGAACACAGCAACATGAATCGCTTTAGCGCTTACTGTCACAAATGTTGCTTACCTTTGGCTTTAAAAAAATAATAAAAAATTGTTCTTCTTCTAATCAACAAAGACTGCTATATTTGGATGTATTGAACACCATAATACCGTAATATACAAGTGAAATATATGGTTTGGTACATAAGAAAATTCAAATTGCCCAAATGCCCATTTCGCCTAATTAATCTGTACTAAAACCTCTAACTTTGTTGTGCTTTACTTTTTAAAGTCAAACTTTGCAGAGAGACTGGTCACATATTGTGCTGTGATCTATGATGTGCTCTGCTGTTTCTGTGCATCTTTCCAAGAGATAATTATCCTGAAAGTGCTTTTTTTTCTAAGCGAACCTGGAAATTCAACTTTTGCTCTCTTTCGTCTTTATTTACTCTTAACCAGTAACATATATACTAATATTTACACATCTGAACAGAAGCCCACATGTGTTTCCTTTATTATAACACCAACATTATTCAAATAGCCTTTGTGGTTGCAGAGCTAAACCCTTTTTAGTTTGGGTATGATATTTCGAGCAGAAACCTAGAAAAGAGCTTGGGGGTTAAAAGGTTAACTGAAAACATTGAAAATGAGTACACCAATGTTAGGCTGTATGAGCATGTGTGGCCTCCTTTTAATAGTGCTGATAACTATGGAACCAGAGGAACTAACTTAGGATCTAAGTACTTGTGTTCCGAAGAACCATGAAGATTATAAATATTAGACAAATGGACAGCAGCAATACAATCAACATTTCTTCTTTATTTCTTGTTCCTTGACTGATTTTTGAGCTAGAACTTTTGAATGAAAGAAAAGAAGATGCAGAGGAGGAGAAGGAGGCTGAAAACAAGAGAAGTTCTATGTGATGGTTATTTATTCTCTACTTTAGAACATAACCTCCAAGAAACAATCAATCAATAACTTTTTATTTCTCTGCTTCACTCCCACTGATCTGTCTTCCTCTCGCTTATTCTCTCCAACCTCTTGCTTCGTCTCTCTTTTTCTTATTTTCAATTGAAAATGTAATTCAATTAAATTCAGTTTATTTTGTATAGCCCAGAATCACAAATGACAAATTTGCCTCAGATGGCTTTACAATCTGTACACATACGACATCCCTGACCTTTGACCTCACATCGGATCAGGAAAAACTCCCCAAAAATAACCTTTGACAGGGAAAAAAGGGAAGAAACCTTCAGGAGAGCAACAGAGGACGATCCCTCTCCCCGGATGGACAGAAGCAATAGATGTCATGTGTACAGAATGAACAGTGTTACAGACTTAGAACACATTCAATGAATATGACAGATATTATGAATAATGAGTTGTAGGCATGGACCACAATCCAGATTTCCACAATCAATGTAAACAGAAGGTGGTAGAGAGGGGGGGGCATCAGCAGGGCAACGGAGGCAGGAGGCCAGGCCTACTAGGCAGGAAGCACGACGAAGGAGGCAGGGCCAATGAGGTGGGAGGCCAAGCCAGGGCCAAGGGGCAGGAGGCAGGGCCCATGAGCTGGACCGGCTCCAGACACAGCCACGATCCATGGAAACCTGAGGGGCAAGAATGCACAAAGACTCCAGGGAAGAAGTAAAATTAGTAATGTGCAATAAAGAGATGTGAATTTGTCCAGAAGGAGACAATTACAATTTCAATAAACCTAATCTGACAGAAGAGACGCCCCCCGATGGTCTTTAGAAAGATGTAAATTCAAGGCAATTGGAAGTTGGTGCCTGGTCCAAACACAGCTTTTGCTCATGAGCTCCTTAAAATCCGCTGGGAAAGTTCTTGCGTTAGATATTTGTCGTTCACAATTCTGCGATCACCCTACAGTTACAGGGATGTGATGGTCTGTGCATTGTTTGTAGGTTGAGACTAATGAGCTCCCAAGGAAAGAATACATTTGGTGCCGATGCATCCAGATGTATTATTTGTCCACTTATTTTTTGCAACTCGATCGTGGTGAAACAATTAGTCGACTAATTGATATGCCAATTGACAAAATCTATCTGCAACTAATGTAATACTTGATTAATCATTTTAACAGTTTCTCAAAATTGCCAAACATTTGCTGCTAAGCTTTTTAAATGTATTGTTTTATTGCAAATGTAATGTCTTTGGGTTTTGGAGTTAATAGGGATCTTGGAGATTTGTTTTACACTATCTAACAATTTTTATAGCAAAAATTGAAAAAAGCCAGCACAACATAAGCCATACAACCATACATAACATACTTAAAAAATACAACAAAGCACAGACATCTAATGAAATGAGCAAAAGAGTAAAAACAGCATTAGAAACAATAACATTGCCTGAATTTTGCACACAGCTCTTATAAATATTTAAAAAAGTGGTAAGTCGGTTGAATCTTTGAGCCGCAGGCAAATCTTTTTTTCACGGTGAGACTCTGATAGCACACACCTGTGAAGTCACCTTTGCAGCCTGGGCCTGCGGGCTATGAAATATTTTCACACAGTTGTGAAAACTTTGTGGCACTCAAATAGACACAGACTTGCAACAATAACATGATTCATTATATAATTGTTCTGAAAAGGAAGGTATTATTGACTGAAACAAACCTGTAACCTTGCGTCAGTGATGGCTGTCACTAAATAAGTTAGCAAAGTCAGTGAACAACAATCTGTCTCTTCAGCACGGCCCATGAAAAACAAGACCCCACAATCCTGCACGTAATAAGTTCAAAGTAACGGTCAAGGTTCCAGAAGTAAGAGAAATGATAAATCGCACAAATGTATATTACTATAAATCTAGAAATATATCAGTTTGCCATTAAGTTTACCTCAATTGTCAAAAAGAGAATGGCGAGACTTCCATTTGCCTGTCATTGATTACAGTCCGATTAACAACTTGCGTGGTGAAAATAGAGGTGGGGTTAAAACACAACCATATTATTAATTATTGCTAAAAAGCTAAAACCTTGCTAGCCAATGGTTCACATGTTCCGAGAGTTGCTCCTATGCAAATGCATCAACCTCTTTTGTTCTCCAAACAGGAGTCTCTTCCCAGTTGGACGTGCCTGGAATACCTTGAAAGGGAGGCGTCCAGGAGGCATCCCGAACCAGCTCAGCTCGCCCCTTTCGACTGAAGGGATCACCGGCTCTACTCCCTGTCCAAGCTCCTAACACAATATCTAAGGCTATGCCCAGCAAGCCTACAAAAAATTAATAATTTCGGCCGCTTGAATCCGCAATCTCCTTTTTTTGGTCACAACCCAAAGCTCCTGACCATAGGTGAGGGGTGGAATGTAGATGGACTGGTAAATAGAGTGTTTTCTTCCGGGTCTACTCCCTGTTCCCTCCGGCTGTCCAAGCCCCTAACACGATATCTAAGGCTATGCCCAGCAAGCCGACAAAAAATGAATAATTTCGGCCGCTTGAATCCGCAATCTCCTTTTTATGGTCACAACCCAAAGCTCCTGACCATAGGTGAAGGGTAGAATGTAGATGAACTGGTAAATAGAAAGTGTTTCCTTCCGGCCCAGCTTCCTCATCACCACAGTGGTTCGAATCCTGTCCATGAAAGTCAGGATTGATGACAAGGGACAACCCTAGCGGAGGCCAACGTGCACCAGAAACATGTTTGACGTACAGACACATCTCTCACTTTGGTCATATGAGGACCAGATGGCTCGTAGCAATGACCCAGGTACCCCGTATTCCTGCTGTAGCCCCCACAAAAGTCCCCTAGGGACTCGTAGACCATCTCCAAATCCACAAAACACAATTTGAGCATTCACACTTGACTAGTCAAAATGCTTCCGATACCCACATATTATCCCTTTTCCTATTTACATTTTCAAAAAGAGTGAGATAAATAAGCTAAGCCATCAGTTCCACTAGCTTCCTCTGGTTCTATGGGTGCGGTGCTTCGCTATATGCGACAGTTGGAGCCAGCAACAGGCTCATCTTTCCCTATAATTGGTGGAGAGCTACAATGTGTCTGCTGTGCTGTCTTCAGGCTAATACTTTCTTATTACTGATTGGGAGGCACAACTACAAGGTAGTGTTCATTAATTTGGAATAGCGGAGCTACGTGGTCTTACATCAGCTACTAATCTGTCACAGAGAGGATACAGCAGACTGGCAGCAAACAAAAGAAAAAAAGATTGCTCCGGGCTGGATAAACAGCAGAAGTTACTATTAGTACTATCTATTTCCATTGGGGATCAGAATTATCACCTCATTAAAAATTAGCAATTGTTGCGGAAAAAAAGAAGAAAGAAGCTCCCCCTCATGAAACAGGGAGAGTATCTGCACCTGTGAGGAGTAATGTTATTCCCTTGTTTTCACTGGCATCTCTCTGGGCTCCTTTCTGAGTGTCAACGCATTGCAAGTGTGATTCTACCACAGTGAATACTCTGTTAAGGCACTGAAGACATCTCTCCTCTAATTACACCAAGAATAGAACATGATGGCGCACCTGCTTCTCTCTCTCTCTCTCTCTCTCTCTCTCTCTCTCTCTCTATTCCCTCCCTTCCGAAGGCAGCGGGCCCATTTAAAGCTAAAGGACCCCCAGAATAAGAAATAAAAAACAAATAATATTTGATATGTATGCTATTTAAAATATCCGTAGTTAAAAAAACTTCCCCCAAAGTGTTTGTTCCAAAGTGTCTGTTTCAGTGTCTTTGGAGATATATAAAAATCTGTTTTGGCCTCCCACATGCATATTTGATTGAGTCTAGTTAACAGTCAGTTAAAGGCAGGGTTGGTAATCTTGAAAACATTTTTGATATTCCTTGTTGACATTCTCAGTACATCCAGACAGCAGTCAATGAATCAAATGCTCTAGGAATAAAATCTGGTAGTTGGCAACACTGTTTTTTATTGGATCATTTTTAAAATCTAGCGGGCTTTTGCTAGTTTTCTCAAAATTAACAACCCTGCCTTTATGTTTAGCGTAACTTTATTATTATATTTCTTTATTTTTGTATCTTGTACACGTACGTTATTAGCGTATGACATAATCTAGCCCTGTCTACTGACTTTCCTGGCAGGCTTAAGCTACTTTCCATTGAAAATAGTTGCCAAAAGTAGCATAACACACTGTTACATAACTTGTTGGTGTAAATTATTCCATACAAGACAGGCTGTGCTACCGAAAGCTTCTGGGAAATGTAGTTAAACAAGCAGCGTTGTCACCAGTGTAGTTAAAGATATCAGCGTATTAAATTGTGCCCGTTGCTTACTGTGTTTTCTCTAAAGAGAGAACAGGAGGTGTAGTTCGCACTGGAGCACTTAAATCATTCAGTACAATTTGGGGTAAAAACAAATGAATCAGCACAACGTCTATAATGCAGGCATGTAAAACTGCACGCCATGGCAAATTTAGATGGCATTTTTCTCTTCATTTCTGACCTGTTTGCATTTTTCTGCCGCTTCTCCACGATTTTGTTGATTCAAATCCACTTTGGAGCTAAATTTGATTTGACTGGGTGTAACACTCTTCCCCTGTGTGTCCCCCTAACTCCCTTCACACACACACACACACACACAACTCGGGCTGCCTCAATGTCACGGCAGCAAGGCAAAGACAATTAAGGTGTATAAATATGTAAATACGGTCACGGCAGCTCAGCGGGAGGAACGACGTAATGACATTTGCTGCCCTCGTTTGGCTATTCCCCAAGACACCTCCGAATTAGAAACCTTAATGACAACCAATAACGCACAGATGGTCAAGCTCTGGGGGCGCACGGCCCGTCTGATGCCGCCCGGGCTCCTTGTGGCATTGCTCTTCATGCCAACGCCACACTCACACACACACACACACACACACACACACATACAATATGGGGACACACAGATAAACACAGGCAAACAGGCACGCCGGCACTAGCATGCTGAGAAGCAGGGACAATAGAACGCGTGGTGCAGAACACACACAGTGCACACACACACACACACACACACACACACACACACACAAACGTACATCACCTAACCAGATGCCACCCGTGCCCATGGGGGTGATCACGGTCGTAACTAGAAGGTCAGGTCTTGGCAGTCCGTTTAAGGCCAGACGAGGTTCTGCTTCTGTGTGTGTGTGTGTGTGTGTGTGTGTGTGTGTTTTTTCACGTGTGTGTGTGGGGGTGTGTACAGGGGTTATTGTTTGGTGTCTCAGGTAATATGTCCGGCGAGGCTTTGTGGCAGATGTCGACCATCCGTCTTGCAGGGCTGACATATAGAAACACTCCCTGAGGTCACATCTCAGGAGAGAGAGAGAGAGAGAGAGAGAGAGAGGGAGAGTGGATGCAAGGAAAGGAGTGTTTGTGTGGAGTTTACACAGAGTACAGACTATTTTCTGCAGTAATTAGTTGTCTATTTGTTCTTCCTACCTCTATTAGATGGGAACATGTTACTTCTGGGAGTAAGCAAGTGTTTTACAGAGGCAAAGGAAGGAGAAAGATTTATGACGTTTGACAGACTCGGGTCAAAGAAGTCGGTTAGCAAATGTGTCTGTGCCTGCTGTGTTATATGTGCCATGCGAGGATGATTCTTTCTTTTTTTTTCTCTCTAAAATAGGCTTCTGTTAAATGTGAATATTAGATTGGATCTGAAGATGCATGTGTTCTTTTTTAGTATTTACCAACTAAGCGTTTTCCCTTGAGTCGGTATAAAACCTCTCCCGTACCAGCTGAGCGGTATGCCGGTTGTGCTCCGGCTCAATAGAGGTCCCAGTGTCCACCGGTGTGTAGCAGAAGCTGAGCGTCTTCAATCAGAAACATTCCCAATATAGCTGTGTGTTGTTTTGCCAGCGTGTGTGTGTGTTTTACAAGAACATTGAAAATACGTTCGCAGCTCATTTAGGATCAGTGTGGGAACACAACTTGAAACGGCCACATCCGGCAGACAATACGAGGAAGATTTAAAAGACCTACAGAAAAGACAATAATGATAATGATAATGGGTCATAGTTTAGATTCATCAAAGGGTTAAATGATTGATAACATAAAACAGAGCCCTCTCTATTTTCTACTCTAGTAACATTTAAAATCACTTTCACCTCTCGCTACACAATAGTTTGTTGTTATATACATGAGTGATGTCACGGTGTACATAGACATCCACTGTTCTGTGGACTATCGTTTTGAAGAGTTGTGATTGGCATTTTGTCCGTCACCATCTGTTTTTTTTGTAGCCACAGGTGACCATGTTTGGATGAGAGGGTGGAGCATTGCTACACCTCTCTTCTGATTGACAGGGCACTACCAAGATAGCCCCACCCAACATAAGCATACCCTGGTTTATAGTCTATTTGACTATAAATGGACCATAATTTACTAAATGACCATCATGCTGTATTGAAGAAGACTTGAAATTAGAGATTGAGACCATCAACTTCAATGTTTACTGAGGGAATAAATCGAGAGAGAAGTAGAGTAATTTCCTCATAGACTTCTATACAACCAGAGGAGCCGCCCCCTGATAGACATTAGAGAGAATGTAAGTTTGAGGCACTAACTACTGCATTGAGATAAACAGCATTTTGTATTTTTGCTGCAAAGATTGAAACATCACATTTTTAGGACTGAATGTGCATTGCAGTTGAGCAAGATTAATAGACTCACATCACCTGCAAAGCTGTCATCATTATGCATATTCACAAAATATAGGTTATCCCATACAGCTGCTGACTGGACATCAGCCTACTGACAGTGGGGTGGCTGGAAGGTAGGGACAGACTCATGTGCAGTCGTCTCCAGTGGTTTCTTTCGTAACCAAAATAAATAAATATATATTAATATATATTGACTGTCTTTCAATTAGTCCCTGTGACAGGTTTGAGTCTCGGGCAGGCACCAAAGAGGGCAACACACACACAATCGTGAGGGCAGTAACAGGTTTTATTTGTGTTGATTACGCTTCTGGTAGCAAACGATCCAGGCATCCGCTACCCGCTCTTCTCTCCTCTCCAGCTACTCCTGCTACACACACACAATTGATCCCAGCTGAGGCTGATTTACACATCACGACACCGTTCCCTGAACCACACCCCCGCTCCACCCACTCTGCAGCTGAGCCTAGCCACACCCCACTGTCACAGTCCCTTATGTAGATTTGATGAATACAGTTTGAGATAATCAGTCAGCTAGCCACCTGGAGTTGGTAGAGACTTGGAAGTGCTGCATGTGTTGCATAATGCTAATGTTGCTAATGTAGCTAGCTATCGTTAGGGGTCTACCCGACTGAGAATTTACACTTGTCGTACTTTTGACTTGACTATTGGGTTTTTGGGGGGGGGGGTTGCTCATTGATCCATATTCCTATTTAGCTTCTATTTTTTCCACACCAGAAAAAAGAGCTGAAATACGCAATTGAACAATTGCGTTGGCATAAGAATGGATTTTATAATAGAACATATTCCATTCATTGACACTATTGGCTAAAATATTCTGAGAGAGCCTAATTCTGAGCACCATCTTCACGAGGCCAATTACAATCCCAGTCTCCAGGTGCAGCATTTCAACTCATGGCTCAGTTTGAAGTCGGTGGCACAAAACGACTTTGTGCTTTACACAAGCTCAAGTGCGTCTCAAACAATGTTCGCATGTGTGCCAGTTGTTGGAGACTGAGGGAGAGGGAGAGATACAGACACAGACGCCTCTAACACCATATTATTATGCCTCATTATACATCACAAATGATCCGTCACTAGAGTTTGTTTCTAAATGTATCGACTTTTATCGCGCGGTGATGCGGATCGTCGCCGCTCATTATTCCGTCTATCAGGTCAACAAATCGCAAGGTGTGATTCTGATGAGAAAGAAAGTTACCATGACACACTTGTTGATGGTTGAAAGACTGGGGGATACGCTGCACCGACTACACTGTGCACTGTAAAGATTACAAAACACATTTAATTGGCCTGTTAGATCAAAGCTTTCTGACAAATACAAGAGAGCGGGATTACCAACTGTATTTTTTGCACAGCAGTCATGGGTTTTAGGGTTGAAAAATCAAATTAGTGCTGTATAGAAATCCGGCTGCATAAGTCCAACGAGCGCTCCTTTTCATTCTTTTTTTCATTTATCCTGATGAAAGTCCTTCTCTTTTATTATCTAAATCCCTTTTAATAAGTGGAACAGTGGGAGTCATACGTTTTGTTTGGTCAATGAATAATGTAAAAAAAATACATTTAAGCTTACAAAGCTGAAAGCCTTCTTGGTCTAATAATATATCATGCGAGGACTCCAGTAATTCTTGAAAAGGTTGCTGACGGCAATAAATGCATTCAGGCATAGCGGGGTGAGGATACATCCATCAGTCTTCTAAGAGGATTGTATACTGAATCTCAAAGAAACTGTCATTAGCTTAATGCTTTCAAAAAAAGTAAGGTTGTCATTGTGCACTATGTGGAGGTGGTACGGTTTCTTGTTACCACAGAAACAAAAGTAATATGCAAATCAAATTCTATTTCAATAAAACCAAAAGCAGACAAAAGGTCATGCAAGCTGTCTAAACAGAGTAAAACTCCATTATGTCAAACTGGATATGAAGCACAGCTGAAGTGTTCCAAATATTGATTTCTTCTCTTATAATTGAGGTCAGGGAACACAGTCAGCTACAGTAAGACTTGACAATGCCTCCAGTGATTTCATCTTAAAACATCCTCTGTTTTTAACGGCTTATCCTGATCCAAGTCATGGTGGTAACAGAATAAGCAACATAGTCTAAATGTCTCGCTCTCTAGCCACTTTCTCCAGCTCCTCCTGAGGGATCCCAAGGTGTTCTCAAAACCCCCTCTGGTGTGTTCTAAAGCTGACCAAGGGTCCTTCCCCAATTGGATACAAATAGAATACCTTACTCCCAACCCATCATGTACCGAGACTTGGTCAGTTGCCCTATAGCTAAAATCTACGAGGGTACTCCTCATCGCTTTTGGACGTGTCAGAAACGGTGGCACAGTTTCTGCTCATGACATGCATACAGTCTCTTTTCAGAATAAACTTCTAGTTTTAAGGGTTTATCTATGGAACAAAACTACTCGGCAATAGGTACAGGCAACTGTACTTGCTTAGAAAAAGATGATGCTTTGGTTTAATATAAACAGGTTTTATTAAGATGAGTATGTTAATGTCATTATGGAAGTTAGGCAAAAGAACTACGGCAAAATAAGTCAACTCTGTTTCACACGGGACACGAAGAGCGGCCTCTTTTGTGAAAGTCCTTTGTGTGATTGACCCACCCAACCATCCCCATCTGCTTTCCTACATCTTGCTCTGCATGGTTCACGTTGGAGTTAGTTGAAAACCGGGCATGTGTTATACAGATGCTAAAAGGTGCCTCGGTTTGAAGGGCACTGACCAAGCGCCAGTATTTGACAAGTTAGCAGTGAAAACAGTTCACAGAGAGGCATTCAGGAGGCTATCTAATCAAACACATGAAGCACCTCTGCTGGTTCCTATTATTGCAATGCAACAGGCTTCGAGCGGTCCAAGCTCTTGACTCTACTCATAAGGTCATGTTCAGACTGACCTTAGCGCTGCCTTCTCATTCATTTACTTCTCCAAAATTTGCGGACGGGACAGATAGACAATGAGCTGAAACTCATTGTAAAGCCTCATGGAGACTACAGTTTTGAAGCCTCGAGTTTAGTATATTGGCGCCTACTTTTTTGGGGGGGGTGCAGAAGTGAGCAATTTAACGAGGGTGGAGCTGGGGAGAAGCCAGGCTGGTGTAGCAAATGGTGAGATACCAGCCAAGTCTAGCGCAGGCTAGCTAGCTTGGTTGGCAAGATGCATTGGAGAGAGCACAACGGCTATTTAAGTTATTTAAATGTATATAGTATACACATTGCATTGCCTCTTATCCTGATTGATAGGTCATCATGGAAGCAACTTGTCGTTCACAAGGTAGTCACACCCATACCGTTTTAAAAAGGTTTGACCCTTGGAATGAAACACATTTTCGTTGCTTGTACCTACAATAACAATATTTTAGTCACAACCCAAAGCTCTGGGTGAGGGTGAGGGTTGGAACGGGTCGACCAAGAGCTACTTTCATAGTGGCTCCCTCTTCACTTAACAATCCTGTATAAAGGCTTGGTCAAACCAGCATTTCAAACATTATGAATGACAAAAGATAATTATTGGAATGGAAATATAATTTTTTTTTAAGCCATCTCATCGGTGCTGACCTCTGACAGACCAAAGATTCTTCAGTACAGAGGATTTTTTTAGCTGTGCGATACCATCAACTTTTATTTGACCCCCTCTGTCGGAGTTTAAATTGCTCTATAAAAGAGGAATTGTCGGCAGACATTTAAGTGACAGGGATCCATAAAAAATTTTTTGTATAAACATGTGTGAACTTATTGTTCTGTTAGCTAATGAGCCCACAACCAATGACCTTGTATTTAATTAAATGACAGTACAGTCCTGAACACAATATGCCAGGGAACGTGAATGGCAAAGTACAAGATAAAACAGTAAGAAGTTCGAGGAGCTCGAGGAGAAGAAAGAGAAAGACGAACGAAAACCACCGCTCCACTTTTTCAACAAAGTCGAATGGAAGAAATGCTGACTGACAGATGAGTCATTCTGGCTAGCGGTGGAGCTCACAAGCTACAGCAGGTTGCCATCTAGCCCTGTGAGTTATTTAAAAGTCATGTCATGATTGTGTGCTCTAAGTTCTTATTGTTTTTATTGTAATTTTAGTTTTTTTTTTATTGTATAGCTTTTAGGATGTTTTAAATATGTTATGTAAAGTGTTTTTTAGTACCTTGAAAAGCGCTATATAAATTAAATGCATTATTATTATTATTATTACTATTATTATTATGTCCGTTTAATATTCTCAGACTTCAGTAGTGGACAGTAAGTGTTCAGAGGATCTCGCCCTCCAGACTGGTCTGTCACTATTAGATATGTGGCAGCGATCAGTAGATTTGAAGTCTTCACTTCAACCCATGGTCCCTAGGTGTTGTCCCAAACTACAGCTCAAATCAGTCAGTGTCAGATATTTACATTTCATCAATAGTTCTCGTCAGACTTTGTCCCCATGAAGCATTCGGGGAAGGTGTCTTTTGTCCCCATGGCTTGATTGCATATTGTCGCTGCATGGTCAAAGTTGGAATGTGTCTTTATATATGGTCAGATACGTGCATTTGTCAATATTTAATCCATATTTTACTAAAAATCAAGCTGAAATGTTGAGTTGTGAGGTTTTTGACTGGCAAATGCGGAATAGATGTTTTGTTCAACATTGATCAGAAGCAGAGCATTGTATTTCATTAGCTAGCTAGCTAGCTACATAGTTTGAACTGAGCCGCGAGGAGACCTGTAAAGTCCACCCAACGTAGATGGGGAAATGAGCCCGGCCCGTGCCAGAGAGAAGGTCACACGACGGTCCCGATCTGCCGAGTTGGCTCACCCCTTGCAGACTGCTGTTGAGAAATGTAAAAACATTTTTAATTAATTACAAAACTGTGGGGAACACCGCCTCTGACGAAATCGCCTTTAGTTCTGCGAAGAACAGCATGGTTGCAGACAGTTTGAGGATCCGATGGCGTTCCGAGATTTAGTCACAACCTCTTATTGATACTTTTCATTGGTTAAATATTTAAAAACCGATAACGCGAGACCGGCATTGAAAATCAGAATGTGTTCTAAGTAAAATGAAAAAGTATTTCTGAAAATAAAAATATGGAGGAATGAGGTTTTCTGCCTGACAACGACGATATGGGAATGACTATAACAGGGTATTTTGTTTAGTATTATAGTATAATGTTTTTTTTCTTCATGTATAGAATGCTGCTCAAAATAAAATACCCCCTTCTCCCTGTTCATGTCTTCATCAAAGTCGGTTTCCGCTGGGATGAACACCAGCATCGGAGCTTGGAGCATCACTGCCCTGCCCCCAACCTGGATGCAGGAGTAAGAGAGACGGACAAGGGGTAGGACGTCCCTGGAGGTGATCTACGTTGTTTGACAAAGGTCTAATTTTAGACCTGGTCATGTGACATGGTCATGTGACATGACCATGTCAGACGTCTGGAATGGTTTGCAGCCTTGTCGTTCCTCCGGTTCTTGATCCTGAGAGTTTGTTCTGATGTTTTAATCCGACTTCTCACACACAAGAGTCTTGTTCCTGTATCCACTGGGTTTAGGGTCTTCTTCCATCTCGATCTAGAGCTCATGTCATCTCAATTCATCTTTTGAACAGCTTTTGTTTGCAGCGCTTAAGGCCTTTCTCTCAGTTTTGTCTCCCCAAATGACGCAATCTTTGCATGTAAGACATCCTTCTTTCAATGATAGGATTTCTTTTTCTTTTTTCAAGTGACCTTTTCCTGTCTACTGCCAGATGTCGTGTGTCGAGTGGATACATTTGTCTTGTTCTGCTGTGGTACGAGTCAGATCATTATCAGTCATGTTGAACCAAGGTGCATGCAGTTGTTACGCTGGCATCTGGTCGCCCAACGGATTTCATTTGGTGACTGGTGCCATGTCTGGTGGCCTTCATATTCGTTATAGAGACCGCTGTTTCAACTGAGGGGTCAGTGAATAAATATGTTACCAAACAGAAATGTTACATTAAGCCGTGTTCAAAATCCTTGTTTCATTTTATTGACATAATAGAGTCAAAGGTTTTCCCAGGGGGAATACTGGTTCTCTTTTTCTTTTTTTTTTATCATTCACTAAATCTGAAAACACTCTGAAAACACAAACAATAAATTTTCTCCATGTTTTTAGGAATAAAACGTTCTATAGATCAGGCTATAAATACTATATGAACAATCGCTGAGAGAAAAACCTTAGGAATATAGATAGGAATGAAATTGGAAAGTTAGGTGAATGTAAGTGCTACTGAAGTGGAGATTTCTGGCCTTTAAAGATATCTTTTGTTAAAATACATTCATGTTAAAGACACGACAGGTGAAATGGGTAAATAATTAGCCAATGTACGTGAAATCTACCAACTCAAATAGACAAAGCAGTACAATGAACACCTACATGTGTATTTTGGATGTAGACATGTAATGAAAGCAAAAAAGCTCCGAATCTCATAATGGACGAAGGCATGAAAAACAATATTTTTGCCTTCATGAATCAACACAACTTCCGAAAGCCAGGATAAAGGTTGAATAAACTCTGATCAGGTTAGTAAATAAACCTCAAGTCACTTAATGAGGCTCAACCAATGTAATTCCAACATATTCTATAACCAAGTGCAGTGATCTGGTTTAAATCCCACCTCTCAATTAAATATTAATCTGCTATAAATAGCCCTAATGAGTCTTTGATTTGGACCTGACCGCGACCATGCGGTGTGCTTGTGTCGACCAGATCCATGAGTGGAAATACTCTTCCTCAGCCTTGCAGTCTTTACATTATGTCTATTTCTGCCAGACCAGTTTGTGAGATTGAAGCCAATCCTTTGACATTTTGTGTCTGTCTCTAATTTAGTCATGTATGTATTTGATCATTTATTTAACTATCATGTTTATGTGTTTTTTGTTTTGATCCTTACTTCCTTAGGTGTGAGTTCTGGTGGGTGGGAGGGGATATTTGAGGAGAGTGTAGCAGGTTAACTATAATCACTTTGTTTCATTCTATAATACACAAATTCGTGGCATGGGGAACAAAAGGGGGGGGGGGGGGGGGGGGGGGGGGGGGGGATTTTTGTGAAAATGTTGCAAACGTGTGCCAGCGGTTCTTACAAATATCACCACTTTGATATGAATGAGGCATTCATAATATAAAAATAAGAATCTCAATCAATAATTCGTATTGACATGAAACAGTTTGATACTTTTTTTGTGCGTTCTCAAAAGTCCAGCGACACGTGTCATTTTCACCATGTTACATGCACACACTGTCTTTTCAAAATAAACTTCTGTCTTTACAGAAAACAGCCCAGTTAGGTTTAGGCAACACAATCACTTGTTCAGGTTTAGGAAAATATCGTGGTTTGCATTAAAATAACTACATCAGTGGCGATATTTAAGTAAGGCAGTTACGTGACTAATAAATCAACATCGACCTCTCGAACAACATTCATTCATCTCCCCTCCGGCCCTTCCTGTGTGGGTTTTTGTCATCTTTAAACTTCCTGGTTCATGGTGACTTGGACAACATACAAATTGATTTTTCGATACTTAAGATTTACAGCGCATTAATTTTTCAGATTTAACTACGAACACTGTATGGGAACAACCTGGAATGAGTGACGGACACTGAAAACCAAGTGTTGCAGTTTTGCATCATTAAAAGAAATTGACGCCAGATCTTTAATCTTTATTATAATACAATTCATTCTTAAATACATTAATTTGAATTACCCATGTTTTCCATGACTAAACATCTTAAGACTGAAGGAAAATAAATACTACACTTGGAAATGTTTAGAAATGTGTCCAATCGAGAGAGCTGGGAGAGGAACTTCTCCCACCTAAAATGTAGCTATGACACAGTGGTTTCTATTTGAAACCAGACAGTTTCCAATGAGACATTACATTTTCCCAACTGTGGGCCTAAGAGGGGCCTCGGACTCATTGGATCCAAGGTCATGAAGAAGGAACCAAGATGGGAGGAGCTCCTCTGCAAGTGCTCCTCTGCATGAATACTTCAAGCGCTGTCGTTGTTGAGGAAAAGCTCTCCAAATATTCCCCCAGCCATGGGGTTTGCACAGTATCTGTTTCTTATGTTAATTCCTCCAGTAAACCAGTCTCCGGGTTACCATGGCGATGGCTCGCTCTCTGCAAGCATTGGTCGGTTGGAGACGCTGAGGTAACGGTGATCGGCTGACACTGCAGATGTGCTAACCGACTGTGGCGTGTTAAGCCGGAAGCACAAGCGGCACATTGGAAGTAAGCTTCGTTTCTCTGTTTTCTTTTCATAGTCCACAGCGATCTCGACATGAAGCTAATGTGTGAATGGTGCCTTTCATGTTCAAGAGGCACACAATGCCTGCTTGTCCTTGTTAGCGCTTATGTTGGGAGACGTCCATTTAGTCAGACACAAGCAGCCCTACTGTTTAGCAGGACCAGTCCCCGTGTCTCGTGTTGAAAAGAAGAAGAAAAAGGAAGAAAACGCTCCACTGGTTCAGTGCTTTTACAAAAACTGCAGAGCGTAGCAATAATTTACTCATCTGCAGTGTCACATTCAAACCTAATTTTGAAAGATGTGCTGACTACGGGCTAATCCCTCCATCACAAAGCTCTGGTTCACTGTCATAAGAGAAGAAGAAAAAAACACTTTTCTTGATTCTTTTCTGATGTATTACTTTTTTCACTACGCTTCATAAATATATCATCGTATATATATATATATATATATATATATATATATATATATATATATATTGTCAGATTGGCTATTTCTTTATTCAGTCGTGGAAAGGGTTTTATTACATACTTTACTTGAGTACAATTTTGAGGTATATTTGAGTATTTCCATTTTCAGCCACTTGACTCTTCTACACCACTATATTTATGGCGTGCCTTTAGTTATGAGTTCCCTCGCAGATTCAGATCAATAATACAACATATAATCAAGTAATTAATGATGGTGTATTATTTTAGGTTGAGATTAAACTTCCCCGGGGAGGAATTCACAAGCTTCTCTGTAGATAAAGCAGTTGGATTGAGCCCAAAAAATTAAAATGATGCACACATTAATGCGTCAATGACAGTCATCCAATATTATAAGTTTCTCGGTACCATTTGTATTTGTATTTCTACACTGTGGTATTGCTAACAGGAAACACACCAACCAATTGCATGCATTGTAAATTATATAATGTGTTGCTACTCAGCCAATCAAATATGTGTATTCTGATAAGCATCGCAGTGTGAGTTAGATATATATACACACACAGGGGAGAGACAGAATAGTATTTGTATAATATTTATATAATATACAATATAATATACAAAAAGAAAAAAGTGGAGTCTTTAACCAAGAATGGACAAACTCCTTTATGTTCATTCTTCCCATGGGCAGTTCAAAACCAGCATGTTTCATATGTTCAGAGACCGTGAGGATAATTAATAACGGCAATGTGAAGCTCCACTACGAGACAAAGCACAACTCTTTGAGCAAACGTATCCACTAACGACAGATAAAGTGCCTGCACATAAATGTCTCTCATTAGAAGATGAGAAGAATATAATATCGTAGCTTTTCTTTGGTTGACATTGCTTCACACCTGAAAGAACTGAATATAGAGCTTCAAGTGAGTTGAATTCATTTTTCTTTTTGTTATGTATTTCATTATTAAATGAATCCCTTATTTCACTTGAAATGAGAGCACAACATGTATTTATTCATTATTAGAGCACGTATTATCAATAATTCATCCAGTTCAATTTGAAAACTGACAATGAATATTGTTTCGATATTATTCAATTGACCTTTCTTTATTTGATTTGACGGTCAGTTGTTGATGACATAGCGGACTTTGATACAACTGATAGCCTACTTCAATACATATGGAGCTAAATCACAGCGCAACTTAGACATTACTGAGATGTTCTGGACCTTTGCATCAGGACATTCTCTCTAACTGGACTAGTTGAATTGTAATTGAATACCCCTGCTGTACGGTAACACGGTGGCGACGCTCTAATGTAACGATGTTGCTCATGTAACGGGTAACGTTAACGTGTAACGGGTAACGTTAACGTGTAACGTGAGCTCCAATCTCCTCCGCTTATTTTTTTGACCTGATGCCAGCGTCCCGTCGGAAAAAATTGTGAATGAAACAGTATATTGGCATCATACCAGCAACATTACTACCGCTTCGATGACTCATAAGAACAAATACAATTAGCCATAACCAATAATCCTTCCCGAACTGTATCCATACTGTAGTTGCTACGTGCATATGCTGTAGAAAGTCATTGTTGTTGAGATATGATCAAACTAATCGGGCTGTTCGCATACACTGTTTCTAAAATTTATTTGGTGTAACTTTTGTTTATGAGCTACGTAGACAATATGTACGTGATCAACTTAAGCGTGAGCCAGGACAGGTGGCGCGACAAAGAGAGCCACAAAGTCGGCTTAGGGTGGAGGTCGGGTCAAACAAACACGGGACATTCACACAAAGCCCAAATTAAACGCAGGGTCTGACAAAATAAAAAAAATACAAATCCTGTATCTGTTGCAGAACTGTAAACAGCTTGTTCAATCATTTCATTCGGGCCAAATGTTGAACGGGCTAGCTATATTCATAGTGTAAGTGTTAGGGGGGAGTGGCTTCAGAGGGAAGGGCTGTCAGCGGTGTTGACTTGGAGAATTTCTTTGCTTGCTCGTGTTACTGAATAACACCAATACCTTCTTTTTTTTGGGATGACGAAGCGTTTAACAAATTCACACCAGAAAGGAACAAAATCACTAAAGCGTGTTCTTTTTTCTTCTTCAAAAGGCCGAAGAAGATTACAATGGCTGAACAGCCTTCCTGATGAAGACAACTTTGAGAGATTGCTTATGATTGCGGCGAACAACCGCATAAGAGGATTGTGGAGTAAGCCCAAAGTAAACTGCATATTGTTTTAAATCCGTAGGTAAGCTTAAGATTCAGCATTCTGTGATGAAAATTTGTATTATTATTAATTCTAACTACGTGCATCATGGCAAAAGTGCTTTCTACACAGTCAAAGGAACCCATTGCTTTCAATCAACCGCCGCACGCTCATAAATGGCATACACACACAGACATGCGCGGGAATCATGTAACCGCCAATTTCATGCCATTGCAATCCTCCAGCAGTGGGTTAAAAGGCTAAAAGGTAATCCAGCCCCGGTTTGTCTGAAGTGGCACGTTTGTACCGCGCATTTTAAAAAGGTCTGTGACTGCAACCGCTTTTTTCAGGCCCCTAATCAACTTTGCAGCCCATGCAGAGGCGGGAGGGGCGAGCGAGCGGGCGGGGAAGATGAATCTGTTTCGCCCCCCCCCCTCCCCCCGATCGCAGAGCGAGCCATGCAGCGGGCCGAAGCCTTGCTGTAGTTTAGCAACGGGGAAGAAGTCTCAAGATTAAAACAGGGAGATCTTTCTCTTGATCAGGCCCCCCCCCCCCCCCCCCCCCCCCCCCCCCCCCACCGCCGCACCTGCTAGTCACAGCCCCTGATGTATGTGCTCTCTTCTTCCCCTCCCTCCCTGTCTCGGCTTTCACTGACTGTCTTTCTTCTCCTCACTCCCTCCCCTTATCCATGCTTTCCACCGCTTTTGATTATCGGCAGCGACCCAGAACTCTTGCGGGTGAATCTATTGGATTTCATCTCTGCCTGGCGCTCGCATTCACGGAAACCTATTTTGTCATTCTCTCTCCGAGTGTCTTCCCTTTGATCACGAACACCGGATCCCTGCATAATCCGGGCGAGGGTTGAGCCGCTCGCTCATTTATCACTGTGTAATGCGTTGAGGGGACGCTTGCACAATTGACGTTAGCGTCGTTCTTACAGAATAGAGGAAGTTTGCGCTCGAGTCGTCAAACGCGGTCTTAAGGCTCAATTAGTGTTAAAACACCAGAAAAGTAATTGGGGAGACAGAATGGGACGTTTGAGGGATCCCCTACAGGGAAGTTCTGTGCAGACAGAGAAGTTGGAGGTCCCCCCCGAGCTGCAGAACAGTGCAGGTAAAGATTCACAGAAGGTCTTTGACCTGAGCCCTGAGTTTGAAGGACAGTTCGTCCGAGAGCGAAGCCACCATACTACTGCATGTAATGAATTACTAAAAGGAATGTCTAAGGCTGTCATTCTTCTGAATTTTTCTGACTCTCGACAAATCCCATGGAAAGACCAAAACCAGCAATGCTTTACCTCCTTCCTCAATGCTTTCCGACTTTCCGACCTACCCTGTGACACCCACCCGCAAGCCCATTCGTTGGGTCGCTCTCGGAGACCCCCACCCTCTGATGGACCCCACAGGCTGCGTCAGGGAGGGGCTTGGAGGTAGTTGTAGCTTTCCCTAAGTTAGCCATAGCTAGGGGATGTTTGTGCAACTGCAAGAGAGGGGGAGACAAGTGTTACGCACTCCAGCTTTAAGCCTTAACATTTAGCCAGCAAGCCTCCCTCCAGGCTAAACGATGTTTAACACCAAAGCATAGATTTCTGTCCAAAGAATGACCAAAATATACCATATAAAACAGATTTAATGGGTTTTTGAGACCCTGTGGAACCTTCATTCATGGGAATTTGTTTCCCCTGTCATTCTGCATGATAAGTAGCCATGAAGTTAGCTGATATGCACTCGCTAACGTTGTTTTGTTTGTTTTGGTCATGGAAGTTAGTTTAAGCATCAAATTAGGGGTTAGACTAGTTTATGCATTGAGTAGTTATTAACGTTAGCCCCTTAGAGATTCGCTGTCTGGAGCCTGTGGTCAGCACAATGTTTGGACGGCTAAATAATAACAGCTGGGGCGCTGTACTTTTGAGCAAATGTTACTCACACAGATGTACATATTGCATTTATTAATATTCAAACTGTATTTTTTTTAATCATGGTAATAAAGGAACATGACCCATTCTGGACAGCAATGGAGCTCAACGGCACAGGGGAATAAGATATATCCGACTTTGAATGCAAGGACCATATTTCTTTTGGGAATCCAATCGTTGTTACTTCTGGTATTTTCATGGAATTTGTTGACTTGAAGAAAAATGTAGAACATCACCAGCCTTATCCTTTAAACTGCACAGAGAAACACCATTTCAGTTCATGCTGACACAGTGAAAATCTTCCAAATGATCATTTGAGTGTTTCTCTGGGACCTTAAGGCAATGTACCAGAAAAGTTTCACTGTGTCCTTATCTTTGCTGTTACTTAGTTCTTCTGGACTGTCCAACAGCACAGAATAAAAGAGAAAAAAGGGCGAACACATCCAAAAAGCGTTATAAGTATACTTGATCTTATTTGAATACTGATGAGTTTTCCACCACCAGTGTCTTTAAGAACCACCATCAATAATGAATCAGTGATAGTCTGGGCACTGTTTGCTCCACTTATTCTCTTCAATCAGTTAACTTTTTAAGATTTCTCTGCGGGTGGCCGAGGCCGATCCACTTGCCTCTCTTGGTCTTGTTTTTTTAATTTTTTTTAGCTTGGATGCCAAACATTGCCCTATTTTGGACTTCAAATATATTTCTGACTAGGGAAGACAAAGAGAGCAATGGCGGTTAATAGGAGACCACAGAGCTGCTTAAATATTAAATGGATGGACAGTGGTGACACAGAAAACACAATCTTCTTTTCCTACAGCTTTGCATCCAAATCCAAATGGCAATTGTGTGGTCAACAAAACAGTCATGGGATTTAGAGTCTTAAAGCCCTCAGCAGATTTGAGTCTCAATGAGATTCCAATGGAGTTCTGCTCTGTATGTGCTATGTTTGTTTTCTTGATGTCTTCATTGTAAAAAAAAGTAAAGTCGACATATATAAGCAGAGTGCAATTTGATTTAAGTTCTTAAAGCTTTCAGTTTATTTTGTATAGCCCAATATCACAAATTACAAATTTGCCTCAGAGGGCTTTACAATCTGTACAAATACGACATCCATATATTAACAATGGATCAAATTAGTAAGTGTAATAGGACAGCCTGGTCTCCTAAAAATCATCTCCCAATATAACAAAAGTGCATTGTTAATAAAGTTTTTGATTACAATTGTTTTTTTTAAGTATCACAACTATGTTTCTAATCCAAGCCTACAGAAGTCTGTGCATAGAGGAGGGTGGGTCAAACAAATACAAGATTTTAGACCAATAGACAGGTGTTTGAGTCCCGAGTGAAACCAAAAGTCAACTTTGACTTATTTTTACGTTGCGTTAAATGTCTAATGTAAAAGTTTTGTTATGTTTCTATCGAGACGTAATCGCCAGTTGCAGTTTAGTTGTATATGGGGACGTAATATTTTAAGAGACGGAGGTGAATTGTAAAGAGGTCGCGCATAGGCGTGAAACCAAAGAGAGTCATCATTCTTTTTTTTACATGAGAGTGTAAGAATGTGGTTTAATTTACTAAAATGACCAACCATTTAGGAGACAGGAGGCCACTCAAAGTTAAGTTGATCCATATTGGGATGCCCTCGCATCCTAAAAACATAGATAAAAAAACATAACAGTATGCTTTTCTAATCCTCGGGAAGCAAACAAACTATGTTAATTTCAACAGTTATAGCTCAAAATAAAAGAATATGCAAATTGGGTAATGTTTTGCCTTTAATATTCTACTCGACATTCGAGACTAGATTACAGTGTTGTTTCTCTCTCAGAGTATTGGTTGAAAATATCATTGCCACAACTTGAAAGCTGACATCCTTCCATATTTGTGACATCACTGGAACGTTGCACGTATTCAGAAGAGTTTTTTTTTTTACTGCGCGGCCTTTACACGCTCAAACCAATCAGCACATGAGTCAGGACAGGGACACTGGGAGCAGTACACAGGGTGACAAAAGCTCAGCGGCAACATCTGGATGTGACTTGACTTTTTTTAACACGCCGTAGATGATTCCGCGCTCCACTCAAGCGCCATCAATCCTGACTATAAATACAAAATACTGACAGCACCAACCATGATGCATGGCCATGACGCCCAGTCTCGCTCATTTCTAGATCTATTGCTCCATGAGAGAAACTAACAAAAATAAAGATCATGCACTGGGTTCCTCATCATGCGATATGTGGTTCATTTGGTCACAGTTTGTGTGTGTGTGTCCTGTCTTTGTTCACGTACATCCTTTATGTCTGAAACAAAAGAAGATAGCAGATCATCAACAGAGGCAATCGCGTCATGTATTGCTACTATTCCATCTGTGGGATCATGTGCTGGAACTCTCATTCCCTTCTACAGCGTCTTCTCTCATCCGGTGTGCAGGGCTATGACACGGCTGTGCTCATGCTCCTGCTTATCGCTTGGGTTACCAAGCGTTCCCCCACTCTTCTCGTCTTCCATATCCCGGCTTGTCTCTGTGTGTGAGTGTTTTATGAATCTGTATCAGTTTTAATGTGCTGGTCAATTTTTTTGAGTTGTTGGGCTATTTAGCTTCCATTCTTCTTCTTTCAGACTAGTGGAGAGAAAACATCCTAAAAACACCTGTAGGTTCAGCGACGCTCATGGCAAAGTGCCTGTTACAACCGGAAGGTCGGTGGTTCGACCCCAGCCAACGGCAAAGAAGATGCTTCACAGCTGTATGAAGCTGCACATCTGTCCTAGTCTCCTGATGCTGGACTAGATGAGGTGGTCAGACAGCAGCTGGACAGCCTGAGCTTTATGGTCCATGCCAGGGTACATCATGTGTTTCTGTTCACTTGCTATTAACCTCTGAGTGCATCAGCAGCTCACCATGTAAATATGTACAGTTAATTATTATCATTCTCATGTCACCATCACCTATCATAATGTGTAGAGCTTGTATTTAAAATCATATAAGAAATAATAAAGCTTCAAATATTATAGCAAAAAACACTAAATAAATGAGATCAAATAAAACAGTTAAATATTACCCAAAAATACCTAAATAAATACCTAAATAAATACAAGTCTTTGTTTAGTTTGCTCCCTCCACTCCTCCACAGTTGTCCCACCATAAAGGCGAGTGTGGCCGGCGTTGTGTCTTTTGGGCTGAATACACTGACTGCAGACGTACTCCTGTCTGCGGCCGGGTTCTGCTGCCGGGCAGCGGCTCCTGTAGGTTGTGGACCTGGACATGGGTGGTCCAGGAAGAGGAGGCTGACCGGCAGGAGGGGGAAGGCCAGCAGAGGACAGCCCTTTGGCTGGAGGGAGGAGCTGGACGGCAACAGCCGAGAGAACCTGGCCGACAAACAATGTTCTTAGACTCTTCATCAAACAATAAATCCTAGTACAGATTATAAAACACCAGAACAGCTCCATGTTGAACTCATACCACTGGGTCAGGGTCCTCTGGTTCAGCTTAAAGAGCTGGATCTCCATCTGAGCCAGCGACCTGCCGAGGGCCAAGAGCCTGGGCCCCTGAGAGAATATTGGATGTTCTATCTAAACACAAAGAGGAACATTATACTTCAAGAGCATAAAAAAAAATACATGATGATGCAGATCATGCGACACTTAGTCATTGTTTGAGCTCTATAATAAAACAGAGGAACAGTTACTTTACAGTATTTTATTTACTCATATCTGTTTGTAATTCAAACATAAAAAATAAAATATAAATATAAAATATATATATATATATACACACACGTTTCATTGTTATAGTATGTTGTGGTTGATAAACGTGTATCACAAGCTACTTTAAACCGTTCTGAATGGGAGCGTGTTACACGACACATTAACATCTGGAATGACGACGTCCATTTCTTCATTAATAGTATTCCATTCTTCCAATGTTTTTAGTGTCTTTTCACAGTACGATCTTTACAAAAGTACATTTGTTTTGGTCAAAATGCGTCAGTGGTGTGTGGCCGTAGCATCGCCAAAAAGCATCGATAAACATGTATGGAAGTGTTTCAATATTCACCCAAGGTAAGTAGTTGTTTCAGATCACACACATACATACACATACACACACACACACACACACACACATATATATATATATATAGTATTGTGGTCTGGTTTAGTGAGAAATTGTTCTTGTTTTGTTAATTAATGTAATATATTTGTTGTTTTCTTATTATTCTATGCTTTTTTTAATATACTGTGCATATTTTAAACTTGTTATTAAGTAACCTGTAAGTAAGAATTAAGACATTTCCCCTTGCAGGATTAGTCAAGTATCTATCTATCTATCTATCTATCTATCTATCTATCTATCTATCTATCTATCTATCTATCTATCTATCTCTTCTGCATGGAATCTCCAACATCCCCTTCAAAGTTGAAACTGTGCAGATTCAAACATCGTCTGTCCTTTCCATCTGCGGCACTGAGGCCACAGACAGATGTTTTTACATCCAGCTCCTGCATGTCCTCCCAATCACGGAGGTCAGGTTGAACGCACGTGTACAATTCACTTAGGGAATGATGATGCTTTTTTTTTGGGTGATGGGACCCAAAGGGCATTCCGGGTGCAAGTCCTGTTAGTAATCTATGCTTGGCCATTACTGAGCCATTTGGACAGTTTATCGATTCATTACAATACAAGGGGTCATCGATTGCCACACAGTCAATGTTCAGTGTTGTATACCAACAAAAAAAGGTAACAAAACACGTGATTATTGTGAGAAACAAGGAGCGTTTGTTTTCAATGCCGTGAGAGCCTCGTCACATACACGCACACACTCTCACTCACTCTGCTTCGCTCTCTCTCATCCAGCTGGTCTGCGAGACCGAAGCCAGAGAAACAGCGAAAGGGGGGTGGGCGAGAGAAGGAAACCAGAGCGACGGAGATGGCGAGCGTCAACATGGGGCCGAGACCGCTGCTGCTGCTGGAGCTCGCGTGGGTCCTCCTGGCCGTCCTCGCGCCCGGCGTCCGAGGTCTTAACGGCGACGAGGACCAGAGCCAGGACACCGAGTGCAAGATGAAGAGCGTCACCGTGTCGGCGCTGCCGTTTCTGAGGGAGAACGACCTGAGCATCATGCACAGTCCGTCGGCCTCCGAGCCCAAGCTGCTGTTCTCCGTGCGGAACGATTTTCCAGGGGACGTCGTGGTGGTGGACGACCTGGAGAACACCGAGCTCCCGTTTTTTCGTCCTCGGTGAGTGATGAAACACGACGCAGTGTCCGCCGCTCATTAGCCGCCAATTGAGCTGATTGAACCCCCCCCCCCCCCTCCGTCCTCCGCTCACTCTTAATGTTTTACACCGGAGCACCTGTCTTGTTAGCTTAGGCCTGGTCCTATAGCATGTTTCCACTGCTTCGAAAGACTCTTTCGGCTATATAACAACCATAATTGATAGCTAACGCCATTAAGCAGCGTGTATGTGTCATAATTACGTCAAACCAACGGCTGTTAATTACTTCAGCTACTGGTATTGATGAGCTAAGTCAACACTTAGCACTTCCTATTGCAATAATAGGCCGCATAGCATCAACATGCTAACAAAATAATATATCAATGGGGGGAAACAAATTGTATATATATATATATATATATATATATATATATATATATATATATATATAATTTGTTTCCCCCCATTGGTCTATTAACCATACACCTGTCAGACTATAGCGTCCCTTTCATGCCTTGCACGTGTCCCCTAACTTATGCGCCTGGCTCGGTTAGCTACATGTGTTGGCAACTACTTGCTAGTGAACGCGCGCGCGCACACACACACGCACTAACGGCAGGTATGCAGCCAAACTCCTGTCACGTTTGTGCAACTTTAAACTCGTCTCCATTTTTATTTCCCGTCTGTGCCGTCAGCGTCCGCTATGTCGCTTCACGCCGTCCTGTCACTTTTACCGGCTTCAATGAAACCGACACTTGACACCCAGTTGAGACGGAAGCAAGTCCACTTTCACCGGGCCGTCACTGTTCGAGTAGCGGGGTCGTTGACAGGGAGCGGGGACACAAAGTTTGCATCGTGGACGGCCGCTGTCCGTGGTGCTGATTGGCCGCTGCTGCTGTGAGGATCTCCCCCTGCTACTGAGAGCACCGAGGCACCCTGGGTGGCTCTGTGTGGTTTTGCAATATTACATTTGCACACCCAGTTTTGTCAAGTTTGTGTCTTTTTTGTGTGATGATTTAGTTGTTGATGGCACAGTTATTTAGTCTTTATTCTTATTGGTCCGAAGGCAGCAGTGTGTTTGTTGTTAAAAAAAAGAGGCACTGAGCAGTCTCATCTGTCACTTTTCAAGACAGTTGCCTGTTTTTAAAATGCCTTTTTTATTATTATGTTGACATGGATGCTGCAGTTTTTTTCTCTCGTGGCAGATGTGACTGAGGAAATGAGCAGCAGATCGTTACATAGGTTTATTTAAATGGGTGATGTACAACTGGATTTGAACTGAATACATGTACAGCATCCTAATCCCCTAGACGGCCATGACAATCATGGACATTTGACTTTTTCCACCAGCATACAGTATTACAAATTCAATACTGCTGAGCTTTAAATCACCCGCATTCAGGTTTTTAGGTTTGTTGTCCCAACCGGCTTAAACAATACATGCAGTTATGCAAACTGCAACAATTTATTTTTCCTTTCGAATAATCTAGTAATGGTTCAGACTCCAAAGTGTCAGAAAGTAGTGAAAAATGTCTATCACTGATTTTTCAGATCCCAAGATGAGGTTTAAATTGCTTGTTCATCTCTGTTGAGAGTCGCACATGCTCAGTAGCGATCAACCGGGTAAAGACGGGAAATTTAAAGATTAAAAAGAATAAACATGACAGTTTGCTCTTCTTATTTGACTACGGCAAATAAATAAAACATTGTGTGTCGGAAAAACGACTTTGGGCAAGTAGATTTCTTACCCAATTGCCTTGACAAAATCTGAAAGGGTTGGACTTTTTTTGCTTCTTGACCTACCATAAACCTTTTCATACTTGATGACATACTTGATGACACATAGCGGTTCCTTACCCAGTCCTTCACTTTAGAGAGTGTCAGACTTTAAATTACAGACGTTCCAAATAATTCATTTTCCTTGCCGTTACCAATTCCGATATCTGATCTTGCTTATCTGTCAATAGAGTACTGATCTTGATATTATTATTATTATTATTATTTAACAGCTGTATATCTGTATGTATGTAATATGATTGCTATCATCGTTTCTGTGGCCTGGCTCAGTTTAAACCCTTTGTAAAACTCAAACAAATAAATACAGAGAATAAATGCCATATAACTTATTTTCTGCAGCCTTTCATTCATCTATTTCTTTTTTTTACCCTCTGCTGTCTAACAAAACCTCTTCCGGCTTTGAATCGCAAAAAAACAGAACTTCTACGGGACGCGTGGACGTCGTCTTCTGAGGAAAACACAATCAATTTAACATTGTGCGTCCGTATCGATAACGAGAGCAGCGATTACATTCAAACCGGCGTTTCAGTTTCAGCAGCACTGTGGTAAGACGCCCGCTGGATGCTGTCCATGTAAGCACCAAACCCCCGGCCTTGTTGAGATTAATGCAGGTCATGGTTCCTCCAGCAGTGTACGTGGTGTGTGGGACATTTTGCCACGTGCTTGGCAACCGTGCGTCCACACAGCAAAGGGTAGGTTGGCAGCAATGATGACAGCTTTCTTCTGAGTTGACCCGATTAGATTTTGGAGCACTTTACTGTATCTGCTCGCAAACTGGCGAGACAGTCTTTAGGTTTGAGAAACTTACTGGAAATGGCACAGATCTCTGTTTATCAAAGTCGTTGCCACGTCTCTGGGTGGTTATGCAATATAATGTTGAAATTAATTGGATATTCCACTCAAAATCCTTCATTTTAGTATTTTGGGGGGGGGGGGGGGGGGGAGAGAGAGCAATGCTACGTGTATCCTGGACTGTTTGGTCCAGATTCTTCAGAGGTAGAGAGGCACCAATTGTAATTGTGTTGGCGGATCTTTTATTTTTTTTAAATTAGATTTTGATTTTCTTCTATAAGAAACTGTGCCACAAAAAATGATTTCAACCGTCCAGTCAGTGTAAACCATCACAGATTCTAAATGTTATCTTTTTACTTTGTTATTGTCAGAGGTTATTTGCAGAATATTCAAGAATAGGAAATACATGATTGTTTTCTTTTTCTTTTTTGGATTCATTTATTTGCTTTGATGAAAATAGTTTTTGTCATTAGTTGTTCAAATGATGTAACATTAGCTTCTTAGAGCTAGGGGTAGGAAGTTAAACAAGTCATACTTCCCTCTCTGATGCCGTTTGTGTTACTGTGAAAACATTAAAACAAGTGGATTTATTGAAGTTTATTACATTGGAACACATCATGATACTGTTTTTACCGAGTAGACCTTGAGTCAAAGTGACCTCCATTGTTGTTAAACATTACTGTTAAAAAGCTCTTTGACAAAAAAAAACAACTGTTGTGTAAAGGCTGCATTGTAGTCACAAATTAAATATTTCTTTTATTATACAATTACTATGGTGTCCGTTACCTCAGCAATGCAACACTGTCAGACTCTCAGTCGAGGAAAAACATTGAATTCAACTGTAATTTGCTCAAAGTGCTTCCTCCTCTCTATGCGCACGTCGTTTTGTGGTTTCGTTTGGTGCTGCACTTACACATTGTCCTTTTTAGTTTATTTTCGAGATTTGCGTTCCAATATGCAGCAGCTGCCGGAAGGCATCAAAAGACCTGGGGAAAGTTCTCAGAACGCTCCTGGAGCCTAATCCGCTTCATCGTCCGACCATATGTTCGGCCTACGCCAACCCACCCGCTCACTGCTTCCTGTTACAGTGGTGTGTTCATCATACACATTTTGGCCTGTGTAATGTACAGTGTGGAGAATATGTATGGAAAGTGGAGTAGCTGTTGCTTTCAGAATTTTTTTGTGCACATTTTAATAGTTTCCTCGGCAACTGACAGGACTTCAGCCTTCCTTTCAGCGAGAGGAGCGTTTGACAGTAAAAAGACTGAGCATCACTTTATGCAGGTTTTGACTTCGGACCCTGACCACTTCAATCAGTTTAATATACAGCAGCTGTGAGTCCTCTCTCCTCTCCAATGTCTCACCGGGACATCTCGTCTTCGGCTAACCCCCGGTAATTATTTGTAAGTGTTTGAAGACCTCAAAGAGACACAGATCAGACAATTTCTTTTTCTTTTTTTTAACCGAACAGTCTCAATGTTCTAGTTGTAAGGCGGAACCATGAAGCGGTTAAGCCTCATTTTGGGAGGAGGAGGAGGAGGGGGAGGAGGAAAAGAAAAAGGAATCTTGTCATGAGGCAAACTGAGATTCTTTTATTTTCCTTAGCACATCGACCTCTTTTGAAATAGCATCATTTCAACAGTGTATCTGCTTTTAAATGTGTGTGTGCCAGTGGTGGGTTGGGTGCCATTTAACCCCCCCCCCCGCCTATACCTTTTACAGTGGCTCGCATTTTTTTCGCCAAATTGCTTCTCTGTGAAGCAGCTTAGAAGCAATTTGAAGAGGAGGATACTCTGTGACTGACAGTAAATTTTAGCCGCAGGACCCGCAGCCACTCGTTAGTGTCGGAGAAGCCCGGCCGCCTTATTAGGAATTTACCCTTTTCGGTGTTGTGCCATAAAGTGTGCGGGAGGTGAGGTAATAAAGTCGCCCTCCGGGACGGACCAAAGCTGTATTTGCTCTGGCAGTGATTTGCACATTTGGGCCCGGAGGCTTGGAAGGTAGTCGGCCCTTTTTAACTGCCTCCCGTTCATATCAGCTTTCTGAGACAATAATTTGGCTCGTACAATTCCGATCCACTCCAGAGGAAGTTTTGCATTGCAAAGATTCCCACAATTGAGAAGCAGGAAACATTGCCTTTCTACCATTTAAGTAATTGAATAAGTCCCTTATCATTTCCGCTCTGAACATGAACATTCAATACTTACAGTAACAATAACTGCTTCACCACGCTCAATCAGACATATGCCTATGGAACCCCCCCCCCCCCCTCCCAAAGTTATAAAAAATTATGGGTTTCTGCTTACCCATGACTCTGTATGAGTGAACACTGACCAGCTGCTCTCCGGCTGCAGGCTGAAATGAGTACCAGAGGGAAAAAAACAATCTAAACCGTGGCTTTTGTCTTTCAATATGAATAATCGGTGGGAGGAATATTAGCAGTTACCACTGTTCAGAAGCGCATTTCAGCATTGGAGGAGACAATGGACCGTGGCCGGGTTCCCACGAGCAATTAAAACTGCCCTAATGGTCATAATGAATATGTTACAGGGAAATCTTAATTCCCCTCCGCGTTGGGTGTCGGAGACACTTTGCTGAGCTTAGTGGGCACACGATTTGTTTATTAATTAGATTTTTTTTCGCCCTGACTAAAATGCATTTTCCCCTACCAACATACAAACAGCTACGTACCGTACATACACATATTCTTTCGTGGATTATTGGACAGTGTAACCTGTAACCTTTTCTGCTCTTTCACATGTCAACAGAGCACAGTGGTTGATGACAGCACACCACTGACAGGTCGGCACGTTCCGTAATGTTCGGTCATTAACGGTTCGCACGTTGAGGATTTTTGACAGTTGCTAGTTGAAATTGACTTTTTGCCTCATCATTAAAAGTGCTAATTAGCTGGCTCGTGAATAATCTGCTGCTTCAGACATTTCCCGTGCCTTTCATCCTACTCTCTGTGACTAAAGTAACTGCGCCGCAGCACACGGCCTTTGTTTGTCTCCAGACAAAACGAGTAGACGCAGTGCCACCTCGTCTGCTCTGGTGGCAGGTCCGGTACTTTTGGGTGTTTGGGGCTATTTTTGTGGGCTCGGTCGATGCCGTTCCCTCCACGAACTATGCATTAATCTTTACGTTTGTTGGTATTGCCTTTTTAGTGCCAGCATAAATCTCTCAAGTAGGAGACACATTTATATGCACATTAAAAAAAACACAACTTTTATGTGATCAAGGCACTGATGGGAAAGTGTGTCTGCAGCATACGTCAACTCAGGGAATTACCCGTGGTCCATTTCCATACTGAACGCCGATGTTATGCTGGAATGACATGTTGACTATTTGAGTTGTATAAAGAATTTACCATATGAAAAGGTACATATCATTATTCATGTGCCTTGCGGGTGGACATTTCTCTATCTTCTGATAGATATATTATTTTATGACAAAATCCAATTTCCCAAGCTCTTTCTCTTGTCCTGTGTGGCTTCGTAGGGCATTGCTTCCATCCACACTGCAGTGTTTCCCCCCCGTTGTTGACTGAACCTTTACATACTCGTAGCTCTTGTGCTCTTACGTGGTTTAGAACCACTGCTTTTCCAGACGGACGACTTCTACTGCATGTCAGGCTAACATTGCTGAAACAGAGCAGCTAATATTACAGTTAGTGGCCGATTGTTTGACTCACTCTGAGCTCAGATAAAAGTAGTGTGCTTAAATTAGGTGGATTCAATATTTTGTTTCTTTTATTCGGGAGGGTCTGGCTATTTGCATAATGGATACGACCCGGCGAGTTGACGGACCGACCATTCGTCGTATCTAAATTTCCATAATCATGACTCAGAAAACACATTTTGGTTTACTGTTCAGTTGTCAGCCGACCGTCGTGTAGAAATCAGCTGAGCCAGAACCAAGCCTCACACTTGCCGGAGCAAAGCGGACCGGATGAGGTTTTGTCACGTCTTTCCATTTGTTGGATTTCCACCAAATGGCTTTTTAAAAAAATATATATTTTTCACCTCTGCAGCCCTGCACGCAAGGCACTAATCCTGTCTAAGTTTCATGTTAATTAGGGTCAGCTATCGGTCAGAAGAAAAAGTCCCGAGCAGAGAAGATGAGTTCATTGCATCAGTTTTTTTTCATTTTAACCGTCCATGATCTAATACACCCTGGGCCTTGCTTCAGCACAACAGAATCCCCACTTCCTGCGTTGCCCTATGCTGAGGATAAATCTTCTATTAACATCCAGCAGAGATCAAGGGTTGTTTTGGTGTTTGTGCAAGGCGAGGACAGAGCACTGTGGAGGAGAACACAACAGGAGACGGAGGGAAATGCAGGGAGAGAGGCAGAGAGACATAGCTGCGGTGAATGGTTTCCATGGTAACGTGATTGGGCGCTTAGACAGCTTTTTTGAACGTTTTTTTTTACCCACACCGGAGCAGGAGAAGACAGGAAGGAAGGAAATACATTTGAGTGGGCACCTTAAGGTCCACATACTGCTACTGTCTAAATGGTGATTATCATAAAAAGAACATTCAGGTTTCAAATATTGTTCAGCTAGGGGGCAATTTCGTCTCAGTTTCTGCTTTTCACCCTCATTCTACAGTTTCTCTCCGTAATGGCACAATCAAGTCGTACATACATCATAAATCTACTTCTAATCTTAGACTATTTAAAAAAAGCGTGATTATCCTTTCAAAGTAAGGTGTCGGAATAAGTGTCATTGTAAGAATCACGATGGAGTTTGATGCCATTTTATCAAAACAGAATCCAGGCTGGAAATCATTCATGGATTCTGAAGCCATTTGAATCCTTCATTGAAATAGGTCTAATTAGTATTTGCTTTTAACGTTTGCGTGCATCTAAAGCTAGAACTCAAAGACCGGCGGTCTCCGTGGCAGCTGAGAAAGTAGGAATTCAAATCTTTGGAGCTTTGAACAAATCACAACAGAAGTTATCATCGCAGTGTTCCTGAAAAAAACGTAGCAATAAAGACTTAATCAAGCTAATTACTGAAGATTGGTATTGTAATATTTGCATTACGCTCCATCACGTTCTTACCTCACACGATATACAACTACTCACTTGATGAGCTCACCTAATTCAATGAGATGGGCGAGCCCGTCTCTCACTGCAAAGTTCCTCCGTTGTTGGAGTGATGGATGACAAGCAGACTCTCGGATCGTCCTCCGCATGCAAACAAGCCGCCCACTGAGGCTTCATCGCTGTCACTGCGCAGAATGATGACTCGCAGAGATAAGTAGTGAGAAAAGGGAGCGACGTCGTGTGGCCGTGGCACTGAGTTCAGGGTACTCGTGTGAGAGGGAGGGCCAAGAGTCTGCCGGAATCGGGCCTCCGACGTTCGTCATCTACCTCCTTTGGGCCACTTCTCTGGACCCTGCACCCAGTCCAATAGGTGGCAACCTCTCTCACTATAAGCACAGACCGGTTGTTGTTGTTGTTGGGGGAACATGTCATGTTACTCCGTCTTGTATCCTCCTTCTCCATAACTTTGTTTTTTGCCATGAAGGCGGCGATATTGTCGCTGACTTCCAGAATAGACGAATAGCGACAGATAGAGAGGTTATTTAAAATGTAAAGGTTATGTAAAAATTAATGCTGGGCAAAAGATGACAACATTTTATCGATTAATCGCATGTTTTTCTGTGATTAACTGCGATTAATTGCATTATGCGCAACATTCAAGAATGAATTAAAAACTAGTGTATTGCACGCTTTTATTTTCAAGTAATGTTATCAGAACAATATAACAGGCACTCTGGGAGCAACAGCAAGTTAACATACAGAATATAAATCTGTTTTAAAAAACAGGTCTAGCACAAAAAAAACCCACAGCTGTAATTTACTGTGCAGGGGACTTTTAGTCTGTAAAGCCTCTGAAAAAATAAAGCAGTTACACTGACCCCGCCGCCATTTTTGTAGTCCGCTCCGTTTCATACAAATTGACAGAGCGTCTTGAGGCTCCTATGCGCTGTCGTTGTGTTTCTAATGCTGCGTTCGCACCAAACGCGTTGCGAATATTTGCAACGCGTTTGGTGTGAACGCAGCATAAGGACGCTCCTCAGACCGACCTCTTCCACTGCAGTAATCAGCCTGCAGTCCGCTGCTCTCCACTTGGCCGAGGCTTGTGTTCATTGTTCCTGCGTTGGTTTATCCACAGTTCTCCCGCACGGCGCAGTAGTCTGACCAAGTTTCGCTCCACTGGTTGTTTCAACTGCGTGACGCCTTTAAGACGTACTTCATGCTCGTAGTACTTCATGCTCGTAGTACTCCGGTGATAAGATAACTCCAGTTTGAGTGGTTACAAATAGCTTTGCTTTTACACCGTCTGGTAGAGATTTAAAATTAAAATGTCAATTTAAAGGTGTCTTTCTCCATGTTCTCGGTCAATGTGTGCAGCAGTGTTAAGCCCTTCCCAATGCAAAAAAAAAAAAGCCCATTTATTGAGATCCGCAACAGGCTGCAAGATGGTCTCCTTGCAGCCTGTTGCGGATGTTTGTCTTGACGTGCATAAACATGAACTATAGGCTTTAAAAGTGATAGCCGATAGATTAAAATAGTGATAGCTTAAAGCAGCAAATCCCATTATGAAAAGTATGTATTACCTTGTTCATGTTGGAGAAGTTTACACTGCTGACTGGGACTGTCAGGGCAATGGCAGCCAGCATGCTCATTGTTGGGTACATAACACCAAACACAATTGCGATAGTATGACCAGCTGTGTCTTGTTCTGAAAAGGAAAAGGAAATACAGTACATAAATAAATACATTACATTAATTAATAGAATGAAAAAGGGATTATTTCAGTTTTCTCTACAGAACATTCCTAAAACCCCAAAAAATAATCCCTTTTTCAATCTCTATGTACTGTATTGTACCTATCTATTAATTAATGTAATGTATTTATTTATGTACTGTATTTACTTAGTTACCAAGATCAGTCTTGTGCCGCCAGGGGGAGTATTTCCCCTCTCACAGCCAAGCTGGGTCAAAACCTGCCGTCTGGTGGTGACTGGACTTTAGCTGCTTGCCACCCTGATATAATCATAGGGGAAACACTATATATATATATATATATATATATATATATATATATATATATATATGTATTTTTATATTACATTACATTAGCTGACACTTTTATCCAAAGCGACTTCCAATAAGTGCATTCAACCATGAGTACAAACTCAGAACAATAAGAATCATTTCTTCAAGGAAGCCAACACTACAAAAATGCCATAAGTAAGTGCCATTCAAGTGCCATTGAAGTGCTAATCTCTTTTTATTCAAGGTATAGTGGGGCGACTGTGGGTCAGTGGTTAGCATGTCCCTCTTTCAATCAGGGGGTTGGTAGTTCAATCCCTGCCCTAGTTGATCCTAGTGTTAAGTGTCCTTGAGCAAGACACTTAACCCTGCATTGCTCCCCGTAGCTGTGTATAATGTAACATGTAAAGTGTCTTTGAGTATCTTAAAAAGTGCTATATAAATTAAATGGATTATTATTATTATAGTCGGAAAAGATGTGTTTTTAGAGACTTTCTGCTGTCCTGATGTCAGTGCGGAGCTCGTTCCACCACTGAGGAGCCAGTGGTGGAACGAGCTCCCCACTGATATCAGTACAGCAGAATTTACAGTTGATTGGAAGATAATCACCTTATGTCAGAATGGGGACTGGATGTCTGTAGGTTCGGATAGAAATGTAAACAGGTTTTTAAAGTGACTTTGCGTCAAATGTATGTACATATTCTTTGAACCTTTACTCTGCATTCACACCAAAACCTGCATAAGTTTACTCGCCGGACTATTTGTGGTTTATTCACATCATTCGCTTCAATCACGCTCAACGTGCCGGAGAGGGGGCGTGGCTTATCTCTGTCAGTTATCATTTCCGCCATCCACCATGGAAGAAATAACCACTAGTTCTGCTTTATACTTGTTGTGGACATCCCACAAACGTCGGAACATCTAACGCCCTCGTGTTTGGGTTCATAACATCACCCGTGGGCTCACACAGCTCGATGAATTTCACCGATTACATCTGAATAACTGCCGCTTCCAGCGCTACTAGAGTAGCAGCAGCCAGTTAGATTCACCAACGGCAGGACGTCAGTAATGACAGTCAGAGCATCTCAACGCTGATTGGCTTTCGCAACACAACGTCACGCACATTTTTCACCCGAGTTGAAAAATGTCAACTTTGCATGGAATTTACTCGTGCTTTTGGTGTGAACGCAGCATTAGCAAGCCACTTAGAAACAGCTTGCAAGCTACTTGATCTAGAGACAACGTGGAGATTACGCCAGATTCTTCTAAATCTAGTGATCTGAAAGCCCGTTTGTGGGGGGAAAAGCAAGCAAACCAATAAATCAGTACACGGCAGAAAGTCAAACTCAACTACATCACAATTTTTGCCGGCTCCCTCGCAGCTTGTTGATATACTTTTCAAAAATGCTATGGCTGCCCACATGTGTTTTATTAGGCTGTCGGACCGGTGGAGATCAAGGGAGAGAGAAACTGGATCTGTATGCAGGCTCACAGAGGCCAGTGGGAGAGGGCTGAGAGCTAGACAAACAATCCGGGCAATGCCTCGAAATATTTTTTCAACCTTCGCTTTAAGATTAAGGTATAGCAATTTATGGCAACCCATGAACAGCGGCCCTTCGGGACCTTTTAGAGCAAATAAAATTCAAGATTGAGGAATCTTATCATTACGTGAGCACACACAGATACACACACACACACACACACACACAAATCCGGGGGAAGTTCAGGAATACAGAAAGAATGTAAAACTGATTCCGCTGAGGTGCTTGGATAAGCTTCCGTCAGAGGAAACACGTGGGGAAGATCTTGCGGTGAGAGCGGCAGGCCGGTTTCTCCGTTTCCCCCTCTGATGTCCTGATTTCATCACCCCAGCAGAAGCAATACATCTTAATTTGCTACTGTCATCACAGGCTGGCCTCGATCTGTCAGCTTCTCAACCGCGGGAGGAAGGTGTTTTACACGAGAAGGACATCGGTTCAAAGGCAGTACGACATCCCTTTTCACCATTTTTTGTTGGAGTGGTTTGAGGTTTAATTGAACTCAGGACAGTTTTGATCCTCCTGATGAATGTTTTTGCAGTAAAAACTCTAAACTTTCAAGTTATTGGAGCCAAGCAGACTTTGATCATTAGTTCAGTCAACTACATCGTAAAAAAAAATTGCATTTAATCCATCTTAATAAGAGATATATCATATTCTTGTATGCTTAATATGCAATATCAAAACCAGCTTAATGGTCAGTGCTTTATAAGATGTTCTCTAATATATCAGATAACTTGATTGTTTGATGTTTATTACATTCTATGCAAATATTACAGAGCCTTGAAACTGACGAGATGTAAAAGGTTATCAGAAAAGGCAGAAATGTAACTGGCAAATGTTAGTCCGAGAATTAAAACTGGACAAAGAAATATACATACAAATAAAGTAATATAGCTTTATTCTTGTCCTTTAACCTCATGACTGTTGTTAAAGAAATAAACATAAGTTGATACACTAAATTAACTAGCCATCAGGCCTCAGTAAACATTGTAAACATGAGTTTATGGTCTCAATCTCTAGTTTCAAGTCTTTAATACAGCATGATGTTCATTTCGTAAATTATGGTTTATTTAGAGTCAATTAGACCACAAAGCAGGGTATGCTTTAGGGTGTGGTTACCTTGTGATTGACAGGTTGCGACCAGAGTTGTAGGGGATTGGGTCAGCGTTGGAATCCAAACATCCAGAGGTAATTGTCTACTTGACAACAGGTACGGGGGGTAGTATGCCATTTGCTAGCAATCATGCGTGCAGAACTGCGAGGCGGGAGGGGGGGGTCCGTACGGACTACAGTTCGACAGTGGGCCGTTACACCACTAGTTGTCACCGATGGAAACCAAAGGCACAGTATTGGTTGCCAATTCCCAATAATGGCTGCCAATGGCAACCTCACTGTTGTGCCAAGTACACGTTTCTTTTTAAGCACGCAGTGAATTCAATTAGCGCCCCGATGTTGTGGACATCCCATTCATAGTAACTGTTCCAGACAGATACTCGGCCACTCCTGGTGTTTCACATGATATACGATGATGATGATTTTTGTTTCCAAAAATAAAATGTAGCTCAATGGTCGAAGGTCTGGAGCCATGTTTGTAAGAGTGTGGAGTGTAACACTGCTGATCATCATAGTCGTCTCTCTTGTATCTTACAGGCTCAGCAAGCCGTCTGACATTTTTAAGCTCTATTTTTGTGTTTAGTTTACTTGCTTGATATTTGCAGCTATCTCCCCGTGGCATCTCCTGACCTTGTTCTGTCAGTCTCTCAGTCTGAACCTCGGATCAATCAGTCACAACCCAAAATAGGGCAAAGACACAGTAAAAAAATACAAAATAAATAAAAATGTTCATCGGATCCCAGGTCAGGGGTGAATGACGAACCTTTTCCTTCATTCCTTTTTCGCTATGACCTTGATATGTCAAGCCTGGCATGTTCTTTGACTGAAGAGGAAGTTGAACTGAGTTTTTTAGCAGGCCAGGTTTGCAGCTCTCAGAAAATATTGTTGGATGGAATATTCTCGTGCTCTATACTTTTGTTCACCAGAAGCCTCTTTCCACCTTATTCATTCCGTCCAGTCTCAGGAAGTCTCCTGGTCGACTGTGTCAAAGGATGATGTCGCATCTGGGAACAAGAAAGCGTTTATGGGAGAATACTTTAAAAAATGTTTTAAACGCAATGTCAAGACGAGGCTGGCGCCGGGGAGTGTAGCGGTGCGTGCCAGCTGTGCACACGTGTTAGTGAAATATTTACATGGTCATGAATTTTCAATTTGTCAGCTATTGCTCCATTGGGGAGCTTAGCACTTATAAACCATGCGGGTGGGAAGCAAATAGAGGCTGTTCATTCCTAAATGGACAGTGACACAGGGGTTTGGGGATAAAGACGGGCCAAAGTTGAACAAGGACCAGTAGCAGCATTGTCTTCAAGCTACACTTTAAAAATACAAATCAATACATTGCGGTAAATTGTAAGGAGACAAAGGTAATTATCACGTCTCACCTCGGCTGAGTTTGCAAACTTCTCAGCCTTTCAAAATCAATAGGTTAAGTGCAAAAATGCAAGCGTTGAATTTGTGAGCAGGACATCGGTGCGGCTGATGCAAATATATTTTGATCTTCGGCAAGAGTAACTAGCAAAATCGAACACACTTTGCAAAGTACAGGAGGCATTAATAAAATATTGCAATACAAACGGAGCCCTGGAGTTTATCAGCGTTTCTCACTTGGTTTACCAAATGTCACAACACATTTACAACTGTTGATCAGTGGACTTAAATGGAATTGAAATTAATTTGATTCAAAGGACCAGGGCCTAGCAGGAAAACAAATAAGAGACGGGTTGCTTCGTACCTGAGGCAACCCGAGTGAGCTCATTGAGTGAGCTCTTCTCAATCTGATTAGTACTAGCAAAGAGTTTAAAAGGGGATAATACGCTCTGTGGAGCAGTTGTGTATCCAAATTAATTTGAACTTGTTCTACTTCTTAGAGCTGCAACGGTAGTTGATCGATGAGTAAATAAAAACAACAACAAACTGTTTCGATGATGATCAATGTACCTTTTTTTTAACATGGGTTGTCGCCATCCCAACTTCTAAATCTTAACAAGATATCATTTCTGGGATTCCCTCTCGATACAAAATGACGCAAGTGGTAAACTGAAGTCATGGCTTCACAATGCTTCTTAAAAAGAAACGAGAAGGGATGTTCTTTCTGGCCGATCGGCTGCTGTCGGCCCACTGATCTCACCGATCTTCCGACATTACGGGAACAGAAGTTTTTATCCAGAGTCGGCACCTCTCTGGCTCCTTTCATTACAAGATATCAATTAGGACAATTTGTTCTTTTACCTTCCAGGCGGCTCTGCCTCTGAGCTACCTTGTTATCCCCCGATTCCTTCTGCCTGTCAGTCCCGGTGCTAACTGATGGCAGAGCTGCCTCTGTTGTTTCAAAATGCAAGTTAAGCATCAGCTCCACATCTGTCCGCCGTTCATCTTCGCATCTTACCGTCTGTGTACTCAAAAGATATGTTCATCACGTACCACATCAAGGATGTAACGTATGCAAACAGAGCTCAGCAGTCGGCGTGTGGGAGTCCTCCGTCTCGCCGAGCACGCCTCTCAAGTTGCTTACCTGCAGAGAAAGGAAAAAAAGAGTTAAGCTGGAGCTCGCTGAAATAGGGAGCGACGTTAAGCTGATGATTAAACCCCTCGAGGGCGACAGGTAAAGGGAAGCCAGAGACAGCCAACGTGAGCGAGACACGGGAGAAGGCGACAGGGAAGGAGATTGAGGACAGGAAAAAGATGGGGAGGGTAGAGGAAAGACAAGGTCAAAGCGCGAGAGAAAGAGAGTTAGGGGAGGCTGGGGGGAGGAAAATAAAATAAATCTACATAGGGAGGAAGCCGAAAGACTAACAGAGAGAGCGAGAGGCGAGCCAGTGGATCTATTCGACGAGTGCCAGTAATTATCAGCGAGTCCGGGGGCCCGAGGAGCTGCCGTTGATGAAGCTGGGCTTTGTTTGCTCCGCAGTAATGTCATCAGCCTCAAGATTAATGGGCTAACGGAGCCTTGTCGACTGGTGATCTGTACCCGGGCCCACCTCCGCGGATTAATAACAGTGTCACCATCACAGTGGGAAATTAAGTTTTACCGACGATCGTTATCGGACGATATTCAGTTAAAACATGCGATCAGGACACTTTTAGAATTTAAGGATAACATTTAGAAATTGGGATGCTTTAAGTAACTCAAAGAAATCATTTTTGGGTGCGTAAAGAAAAGCCTGGAGCCTCGTCGACCAGCCGCTGGAGCAAAACAGAACGGATCATCAATGTTGGGGGATCGGCGGCAGGAAAGCGTGATCAGGGATCAGTTTTACGATCCGTTGCACCTCTACCTCTAAGTTTACTTTGCTTCATTCTAGATATTCAAACTCTGCAAACACTTTACTGCCTGTCCATAAGCACCAAACCTCTAAGCAGTCGTCTGGAGGTAAAACGTGGAGAAGGCCTTTTGACCGAAGCTTTGCACCTGCCTGCTTTGCTGGTATATTGCACTGAACACACTATTTCTTGCGCTACAAAAATGTGCTGACTTTAAATGAAGAAAGTCAAAAAAATGCATTTCCGTACGCCCTAAAAATACCCAATGGAAGCAGGATATTACATCACGCTGTGGTAGACGGAGCCCAGAAAAGTAAACCTCACTCACCCACACGCACTGGGAACTTTACTGTTGGTAGAACAAGTAGTCACAGGCATGATGCATCTCTCTAGCTGTCAGAGGACTTGGTGGTGGAGCCCGGGCTCATTTCTAGTTCATTCCTAGCTCTTCATGCTTTCCTCACACTTCCCGAGTGTCCTTTCTTCCCCTCTTTTGTTCTCTGCGGGGCCTCCGCTGTGCTGACCGCGAGTGGGCATCTTTCCCTTTGGGGACGGGCAGATATGCATGAGCCACCAGCCAAGTGCTGCTGTACTTTGGCAACGGTTGGACATGTATTTATTCCCCCCCCTCCCACATTGTCTGGTCGCAACAGCTAGTTTGAAAACACAAGTGGAATATTAATAATTATCGTCCAATGAGGTGATCCTGCACAGATAGACGGCAGAGAAATCATCCGGATGGAACAAACTCATGCGATCATTTATGAAGCGGAACTCCACCTCTGAATTACAAACTTTGTAATTATGTAAATACTCTCCAAACCCTCCCTTTGCACTTCATCTGGAAGAAAGTGGTTCCAGTGTAAATCATTCAGAGTAGGGGTGGGAATCACCAGAGTTTCCACGCTACAATATTATCACAATGCGATATTATTGCGATTTTGCTATATGCTTGTGTATTGCCATTAGAAACATAGCGAAATATTGCAATTTATTTCCTAATTTCAAACTTTATTTCCTAAATATCATCAAGTCTTTCCTTTGACTTTGTTGAAAGCCATCTATAGTGGCGATTTGCATAGAAACTAAACATTCAAATGATAAGATTGCATTTGTATTGATATACAATTCTTAACTTTAGTAGTTTTAATAACAGAATAATTCACTCACATCAAGCCGTCTGGATGCTCAGAAGTGGCTTTTTTGCTTATTTTAATTTTAATGTATTTTCGCCATCGACACTTCGCCGCTTGATGCAGTGTGTCTGTCACCTTCACACACTTGCCTTACTTACTGAATGAGCCCTGTAATGTGTTTCAGCTCAAGTTTCACACTGAAATAGCAGATTATGCTGAAACCAAATGAGCTGATGTTGCACATTTCACCGTGCAGCTGCAAGTTGTTTTTACTTACATATTTGCACACGGAGGTCCCTACTTGAGGAGCCGAATCAACAAAAAAAGATATGAGCTTGATGGAATATTTAATACATACAAAAAGAAATGTAGTCTTTAAAAAAAAAAAAAAAAATGAAATATATGATAAACAAAGTATAATACATTTTCATTTTGACTTTGCTATTATGCTTTAAAAAATTGTTTTAATCTTCTAACATAAATATTCAGCAGATGAAGCGCAGAGAGGCAGTTGAGGGTGGATTTTCTTCAGAAAATGGAAATTAACTTCTGAGGCAATGAATCCCAATAAAAAGGGATCAGGATCGATAAATGGTGTAATAAAGTGACTGCACATTTCATGGAAGTTACTCCTTTTCAAGACTAGTAAGGAATGTATGAGGAGTCTCACAATCCGATGATCTGATTGATTGATTTAATTGGATTTGGATTTAATTTTATATGACAATACCACTATTGGAGTGAAAATAACAGATTATTGTGTAAGAACTGTTTGGAGCCATACAGCTGTACATTTGCAATTTAAAACATCCAACGATTGATTTAATTTTCTTCAAAGAACCTTTACAAGTAAACTGATGTTTTCTTACCACTAGACAGGGAGACGATACATTTCAAGATGGCTGACTCCATATTGGTCCTTCAGCCAGGAAGCTAATTGTCAACAGCAGTGAACTGATGTGCGGCGTCCCACAACGGCAGTAAAACCGAGTGCCCAGCTTCAGACTAACAAGAAGACATTTTATGTTCACCCTCGTCTGTTTCCTGTCACTCAGCCGCTGATCTGACACAAATGGAATGCTTTAAACCTTTTACTATGATAGTGACGAGTCTCTCTTTTCAACAACTGCACTGTATTTATTTTGGTACTGGCAGGAAAAACAGAGGTTTCTACGATGGCGGTGTCGGGCTCAGATTACAGTTGGGAAATGTCTCAACTGCCTCATGCACAAGCAGACTTCTCATAAATTATCTAGAGCGAGACGCAAGACATAACAACACTACTGAGATCGGAAGATAACAATACATCAGGATTTCCTTGCCAAAGGAGCCACACATCACCTTTTAGCTTCCATTCTTTTCACACAGGCACACTCTCACACCGCCTCCTTCAATTGTCAGGACGTGGGGTGAATCAGGGATGAATCAGCCTGAATGTTGTCATCCAAACTGAGCCTTGAGAATAACACTGTACAATGTATTTTCCTATCACCATTAATTCTCATGGAATTCCCAAATAGCCAAGACACCGTATTTGCCACAATTACGAGCTCCGACGAGCTGCACTGCCTGATTGACGATCCCAGAGTTCATTGTCTCCCATTGTTTTCGAGAGACCAATTGTTTGTTGGTATCGTATGTTTTTTTTTTTTTTTTGAGATACCCAATTGGAAATAGACTCGGATGGCCTCTTATCATTATATTAAAAATTTTCCTATAAACACAGAATTTTAAGGGGTCCATCCGGGGATGCCCAATGGCTTCTAGGAATGGCCAATGAACAGGATTCTTAAATAATAATAAAAACTCACCTCCCTTGCAATGTGCTTAATTGGAAGACCACAATATCGCAGTAAAAGGGTCGATTAGGGATGCATAATATTATCTGGGAATACAAAATGGTCTGGATGGCGCACAGTCGTACCGAGTGGTGCCCAATGTTGAGGGACTCGGACGGCCTCTTTACTTAACTTTTTCTTACAGAATGTTAGTAGCTGGGTTGAAAATGCACATTTCATTTGAAGTGATGGATTACAGCCATCAGAGCAGCAGCATGCCCCTGACGGCTATCTGCTGGAGATAATGGGACAATAGCTGCAGTCTGTAGCAAAGATATCGGCTTTGGTCGGGCACGAAGGGGACAGAGTCAAAATGTCCTTTTGAGAGACGAATGCAACCTCTGTTGTGTTTCTGTGGACGCAGTTCAGATGACAGATGTGTGGCTTCATATAAAAGAGGCACAGCTTCATATCACAGAGGTGCTGCTTTGTGGAGGAATTACATCAGCACTGTCATAATAACTGTTGCTAAATATCTCTTTGGTTCTACCGCTGCCCTTTTCAGAAGAGACGCGAATCGCCACGGCGGGTTTGAAGCGCGTCCCTGAACATGAGGTGTCTGGTTGTGATGGACTTTGCAGCGAATCCGGTGCTCACTGGTAGAAGGTTAAAGTGAACATCTGCTGGTCTCAAAACATATGGCCATTAGGCCGTTTGAGTGCCAGGTTGAGTAGGGCGGAGGCCATAACTATTTATCTGACAGGACCCCGCAACATAACCCTGTCCGCGTAAATAATAAAAAGGGAATGGAGGCTTGATCGCTCACTGTAACCTCACTTTGATTCACGACTCTCAAACAAGAATGTCGCATCACACAAAAGGACTTCTCTGAGAGGCAGCACACACACACACACACACTCACACACACACACACACACACACACACACACACACACACACACGGATGCGATTGCATTCACAAAGATGCATCTACATACATTTTGTCCCCCGTTCACCATCCTGGTTGTCATTGTTTCTGTTGGATTTACACACCTCCTCTCCTCCGATGGGCCATATGCGCTAACAGATGTTATCGCCTTGGCCCAGAGGAGGAAGACGGACGACCTGTCTTCACAACTGAAGCTGAGAAATTGTGTTTTTTTTTTTTTCTTTCTTTTTTGTTGTTGTTGCTTTCTTTTGGTTGTGGAGCAGCAATCGACATTTGCATTTCCACACCACACATTTCACTCCAGCTGCCCGCACTATAACAATGGCTTCCTCTGCCTCACTGTCAGGAGGTTTGTTTTAACGGAGGGAAGTAACATTTCTAGGTTTTTAGGTGAGCCGCCTTGGCTGAAGGTCTTAACTGAAGAGATACGCCTCCGTTTCTGAAGCGTGCAGAAAAGCGCAGCCCGCCACACGTTGTAAACTTCAATACTTCTCCAGGCGGCTGCCACACAATTAATTGCATACGGATCAAATTATCAACAAACACAAGAAAGCACTCTTCTAAGTCTGCCCCCCCCACACCCTATTAATATGCCACAATCTCCCAGCATTCGTTCCCGGGCCAGTGAAATTAAACCACAGGCTGCTTTATTTACAAGACCATCGCGTTTAATTAGCGTGCCGCCGATTCAGCAGCCCGAGTACCCCTCAAGAAAAGAAGTGCCGCTTTGCTTAATTACTGCAGAAATGAAATTTTAATAAAGCTAACAGAGGAACTCGACACGCAATCGGGAAGCCATTAAGTGGATGAAGGGACCAGAGTAAAATTAGAAGTCATCTGGTAAAAACCAAAAAACGCATGGGAGCAACAACGCCAAGCGCTCTGAAGTTGACACAATTGATTAAAGCTTTGCAGGAGATATGTAACTTCATCTACATATTTTATTTTTAGATCTTCAGATTCTTTTTTTACTAATATAGCACAACAGCAATATGATTTCAATAAAAGAAATCTGCGCCTCCTGAGAAGTATCAGCACATACTTTCCCTTTTATTTGGGGGGGGGAGGGGAATGCAACACGTGACGACTAACGATGAGTTATCATCTGCTTTGATTTGCACCGCGCGGCTCGTTAAAAATCAGCCGATGCACCACCGTGGCGCTGAGGACTGTCCGGGCTTTGGACAAATGAGAATTCATACGCACGGTATGACAGAGCGGCAGAACATAATTAAGATGGATGTTGGTTTGGCTCGGGCTGTCACAGTAAAACAAGCGTTCCCTCACAGGAGAAAGAAAAAAAAGAAAAGAAATGCGTTGCGTGGTAATCATCATTTTGGTTCTGCTTTGGCCCCCAGGATAGCATTCCCACAAACTCCGAGCCATGGAGGGGGAGAGTTATTTGTGTTAAAATAAGCAAACAAAACAGGCTTTTTTGGGTTTTGTTTCTTTATGACGACAGTCATTACTCCGTTCGCCACGAAGCAAACAGAAATCTAAGAATGCATATAGACATTTGTTCTTACTATAAACTGTAGCCGACAGCGCATGTTGCTTGTAAGGAATAAAAAAAAAAAGAAATTGGAAGGAGGCTGATTGCTTGAGGCTCTTTGCCACCGTTGTCTCTCAGCTCTGCCAAAACAGTCATTGTGAGTCATTATTCGTGAATGTATGGCTCCGTAATGACTGCAGAAAGCGTCTATGCTTAGTAACCGTGGCGCTGGCAAAGCAACTTGGATACTGATATTTTCTGTGTCAGGAAATAAAATGTCTCAATTAAGAGACTGCTGCGCAAGTTAGTGTTCACGCAACGGGGCCATATGGATTCATTTCACGTCGTTTATGGGTTTAATGCGTTCGCCATAGTATTACCAGATTCTATTTCTCAGAAGGGAATACATAGTTATTTGTCCTTTCACTAAATGTATCATATGATCCTGTAAGAATTGAAGGTTTATGATGTTAAAAAAGGCCTGCAAGTTACCACCCAATTCTCCCATTGGTTTGTGGACGGATGCTTTGAAGCCTCGAGTTCGGTAAAAATTGTGCCATCGCCGACATGAATTACGACCGTTGCCACGTTGTTTTGTTTGCAACCAATGAATGGAGGTTAACATATTTGGAATGCGGAGGAGTGAAGTGGAGACGCTGTATACGGCTCTGGTAGCAGCAGCGACCTGTCAATCACAGTAGACCCACCCTAAAGCATACTCCTCTTTGTGTTATGCTCTCCTCTTTAAGATATGCTTGGCGGGCATGGCATCTTGACATTAATATGTCCAAACAGTCTGTTGCTGTGGAACATGTTGAGTTAATTCATTTGCTGGCCATCTTTGCAGCGTTTGGGGAAGGACTGTGTCGTCTTCCCGTTCAATTAGCATTCATGCTAGCTAGCAAGCTTGCTATCTGCCAGTGCGGCAGACCCAGAATAGAATAAAGGGTTAAAGAGAATGGATGGAAGGACAGATGGATGGATGTCTAGCGTAGTGTCGACTTTCAAATACGTCTTTGAGTCTTTCAAATTAGCAAATTCACACAGTTTGGATATTTCACGATTGTACTGCACCATTTTTATTTGTACATACTTACACACGTTGTTTTTCGCTTCAGTGAACGTAATACAATGAAGAGGGACTTGGTTCTAATTTAAGCATCCTCTTTAGAATAGAAGCCGCTGATCTTGGTTGTCTGTGTCATTCCTCCCTAAGGAGCACAGAGGACGCCAGCTGGCTGTCTGGATTCACGTTATTTGCGAACATATTAGTCATACTGATCTCTGTTTTTTAACCGCGATTGCCTGAAATAATGACATTCTTGATTGGGAGACCTCGGTGAGTGAAGAGCAGCTTCCTCGACGAGGCCAGTGAAATACTAGGGTCGGTGAACAATGCTGGTGGATCAAGAAAGCAGAGTTTGAGTGGAAATCGATGCAATTGCGTACAGTACAAAGACAAGTGACAGGGAATTACCGAGGGAGAAGACAGAGTGAGTCAGACCCAAGACGATGTTAAATGGTTTCCTCATTCATCTCCAGTCGAGGAAGAAGTATTCAGATTTTAAATTTAAATTTAAATGTAAAGATACTTCATTAGAAATAAAAGGCTGCATTTAACACCTGACCCTGATTCAATTCTAATCTTATTTTTTAGGACCATGTGCCCCCATTAAACACAACAATTCTTCACTACCAAGAGGGTATTTTGCCATATTGGATTGTTATTACTGCCAAGATCTGGTATATTTTACAAGATGATCACGTTACAAAGTGACTCTTAACCTGAGGCGCCTGATGGTTTGTTGCACAGAACAACTGATGGCCTGCCAAGTATTTATTTTTTGAAAGCGCCTACTCTTGCACAAAGCCAGTCTGGAGAAGAGCGAGAGCCTATTTTCTTTAAATGTTGTTATTTGCTCTTCTTTCAATGAAAAAAAATGCTTTCCAGATCTGATATAACTGAAGGTACCGCAGTACCTACCCTCACCTCTTCGGAAGCTTCCATTGTTGTTCAGAGCTTCTCTCCGATCCGGTGCGGATACCAGTATCGTAGATGCTTCCATTACAGTACGCGAGTCTTTGCGGCAATACGATACCGTGTTATCGTGTCATTCATCAGATCAAATAAAGTCAATTAAATTGAGTCGGGAGGTCTATGACAATGTGTGTGTAAATGAGCTCATTAGCATGTCTAAGCAATTAGGCAGATTGAGATCTGACAAATGCATGGATCATATTGGCTGAGCAGCTGTAGCAGTGTCGAGCCTATTCCCACTGGCTCCAGTCACTCTATTGGCTATACTGTAGCTCTGCTGCGCTCTCCACGTCCTGCCCAAGCTTCGGACTGCAGGTCGAAAGAGGCAGTAAAAGCCGGATCTGGTTCTCGCCACAGGAGTCTGAGCTGAAGGTGAACTGTGATTATTATTATCTTGCGTTGAATCTGACCCGGTGGCACCGACGACAATCATTCAAAATAACTAAATGGAAGGTTTTCTTGCTAATGTATAATAAATGTGTAGACATGAGTCACAAAAACAACTTATAGTCGTCACTTAATTCCCCAGATCCACTTTGTGAGAACCAATTTGACAGCATCCAATCAAGTTGCGGCAGGGAGCCGTGATGAACTAAGGAAATAATACCAAGGATAAGTATGCAAGGGTAGCTCTTGCCTTTTTTATTTAACCACAGCACTACATTCTGCTCCACGTCTGTCATTGTTTTATTTTTTATGTTTTGAGTCTGTAGTCAGTTGGTCTTGTCAGACGTGGAACAACCAACGTTGCAAACATTTCTAAGAATGAGTCCAGCGAGTAGACACACTGTGTGCTCATCAATGTAAAAAAGAAAGAAAAGATCTGTCAACTTTTGAAAGGATTTCAATCTAATTTATAAACCTTAGTATTTCAATTGTAGTATATTAATGAATGAACTCGTCAGCAATACTCCCAAATGTTTTTGCATCGCTTTGGCTGAATAGCTTTCATGAGTGATTTTGCTCTTCTTTTTCACAGCACCCTGATTCTCGTTGTTCCCTGACGGTCTCTCTCCTCTCTCCTTCACATCGCGTCAGAGCGCTGGGAGGGAGTCGAGCAGACTGACATAAGCTAGCACCTCCCGAGAGTCACAGCGCAGCCAGTAAATATTAGGTTAATTGCTCAAGCACATTAGCACCTGTTCCTCGCGGTCGTCATTGACTTCCATTAGCATCCATTAAGATTAGCTTCCCTTAAGTCGACAAGACGTGGTTGAGACTGGGTATGTTGCTGAGGGAAGTCGAGCTTTTGCCTCCTGTCCGTCACTCCGAGGAGACGTGAACTGGAGAGGCAGCAGGATTTTTTTTTTTTAAATATCTACGCAAGGACACGATGAGTCCTGACGCTCTCCACGCGGTATAGTAATATGACTTTATTACATTCGACGTGCCATATTGCAGCAATCATCAGTTAGCTTGAGCTTAGTGTAAACGCACAACAGCCACATTCATTTCAAATAATTCTTTAAGTCCTTAAATTTTCATTGTGACCAAAATACTTTTTTATTATACTTTAATCTATTTATTTGTTTTACTACAGTAGAACATGTGTTTTACATTTGCACAAAAAATTCACACATTTAGTGCAAATGTCAGTACATTTGATCTTTGCTCATCCAATGAATCAAAAGAAAGGGCTTTGTCTTTCTTCAACAAAAACATCACTGCCATTAGAGCATTTTTTTACGTTGCCCACAAATATGATTGAAAAGATGTACAATACATGAACGTTTAGCTTTACAGATTGTGTTTGGGGGGAAATATAAAAGAGATCTTGTTGCCAGTCTGGGTCGAGTTTAGCATCCGGGATTCCGTGCAATATCACAAGATTGCGCAAGAACTGCAGTCTCAAATGAAAAATCCCTCTCGTCAGGCTTTAAGTAATCCCTTTTTTGAAAGTGTCGGCCTTTTTCCAAACCGTTTCCAGTGACGGCTTCTCAAACTTTTCGGTGTAACAAACCAGCTGGTCACTGTGAAGTTGCACTGTACGTATGTGTGTGAGGACCTCACTCGGCCCTTTTTTTATACAGACTTGTTTGTTTTTCGGTAGAAAGGAGTGAAGACCGAAAACCCTTAGTGAGTCCTATATCCGCCAATATCACTGTACGTTTGTGATATGTACGTCGCGAAGGTTGTCGGTAGGCAGATGGCCAGAGTAACTTGTACAGAACTTGTAAATTTTTTGGGGATATTGCACTGGCTTGTAGATAGACGGTGACAAGCTCTTCATTTTCCACCTCCAACTCGTGACAATTTTTAATCAGGCACCAACTAATCACCCTAATATTTGATTCATGGCATTTTTATTGTGCTTTTAAAATGAACACTATTAATAGAGACGAGATAATTACATTCTATCGGTGATGAAACTCATACATTTAAGTGGTCCTGGGCACATTGCTTAAAGAAATTAAAGATGACTCCTTTGTCATGAGAATAATTGGTTTTGACATTTCGCAACCCCGAGGGCTTTTATTCCCTCTCTCTCCTGCAGTTGAAGACAAAAAAAGGAACATTAGGGTGCTGGGCGTTGACATGTACATGATGAGAGATTTCTTACATTTTGCCAAGTGTTCACATGAACAACATTTCTTTTTAAGTTTGTGTTAACAAAACATAAAAAGCACTAACATAATTGGCAGAAACAGCATAATATGAGGTATGTATTGGTTTCATCTATAGACCCCCATGTGCTGCCAAACAGCTTGCAACGACATTCTTGACCACCTCTTGTAAATTTGATCAAATAAAAGCGGTGTAGCATTGGGCGATAGCAAAAGCTTAATATTACTTTAATAAAAAATTATAAAAAAATGATTATCCCCCCAAAAAACGGCGAGACACACTGGAGATATATATATATATATATATATATATTATATATATATATATATATATATATATATATATATTATATATATATATATAAGTGGTCTCGAAGATCAATAAATAAAATCAATAAATCTGACCATGTTTGTATTTCGTTGCCTTCGCCAAAGCCCTGGTGACCGAGGGTTCCACTTGTTTATCGCACAGCTTACAAATGACTTTTTTTTGCTAACGAAAGGTATCTTTCCCTCTGGAGTTGTAGCTAAATGGATTATTACCAGAGCTGTTGGTGCATTTAACAACATAAAAACTAAAAATGCTACTCTTCTGTGCAAGTCCACAAGATACATGTGTAACATATAGTAATGATATGACTGCATATATTAGACGTGTATGGTACTACGAGACAAATATTTTTTTGGCTGCCCTTAAACGCAGCTCCGGTTTACTTTAATCCGTTAAGATTTCTCTCCATTTTTATTTTCTGTTCACCTTGGAGGCATGAGAGAAACATTTTTTCCCCCAAGAATTCAAGGTTGATACAGGATGAGAATAATATACAAATGGTCTTTTGTAGGTGAAGTATTGCTTTTAAGATGGATATTGTCGGTCCTTAGCTGACTCGTTGAGGCTTTTTCTTTCTGTCTTTTCTTCTGTTTCTCAAGGCCACAAAGTCTCGTCCCGAATTGAACGCTGAATTTCATACACAAGTCTAATATTTGGCGGTACAGATAATCCATGATGACTTTGTTTCATGTAGATTGTTTTGCCTTTTTTTGAAACCATGGCATCTGAGTCATAGTCATAGGTTTTTGTTCTGCTAAAAGAACATCTGCTTGTGGCGACATAAGACCCAGATGAGATAGATTTGTCCAACACGGCTGTTGCGGTTCTCTACTTGGACTAGTGTCTCACAAAGTAAGTAACATGATAGAAAATAAGATAAACTAAATGTGACTTCCATTGTAAGATACTTAACAATGTTTCTCATCAGGCCAAAAATACGTGGTGTTGAAATTGTCTCATACATAATTTTTTTAAAAATTCTGTTTAAACCAAAGGCACAGTTCTGAAAACTCCTGTGCTCGTTGGAAGGTAAGAAACCCTCATTCATCAGTGGAAGATCCCTCGGCACGCTTTAGGTAGCTCCTCATCACCGAGCACACAGTAATGACTCATTAAACCGCAGAATCGGATTCAGTGTGGAAAATCCACATTGAGGAGCAGCACCACTGATGTAGCCTCCAGCAGAGCTGTGCAATTCCCAAAAAGTTTCAACGGTGGTTGTGCTGAACAATGTAGTGTGAATAAAACTGAATAATTGGATAACTATGTGTTGCTATAAATCTTAGAAAGAAGCCAAAATACCCCGTCCTGATGAAATGAAACCTGATTTTCACTTTTTCAGGTGCCTCATTAACAGTTTTCCTTTCGGTCAGAATGTCTCCACATATTAGTATCTCACTCATCTGCTGTTTTGTTTATCATAATGTCTTTGCTGATTAGCACTGTTAACCAATCGGCAATTAGCGCCGGTAGATGTATCATAATGGGACACGTGCTCGCGCTGCAGAGTGCCACAGGCATGAAATGACCCTTTTCAGATATTTAGGGCTTCAAACAGCACAACGCACATTTTCTTTGGAGAATGGCAGAAAGGAGTCATTGTTTAACAGCAAGTAGGTCCCATCTCCTCTATACTGTACTATCCTCTCTGCACTCTCTATCAAAGACACACATAACAACTTAACACCACCCTGTCCTCACCGCAAGCGCTCAATGAGAACTGACCCTCAAAGGGATCTCCCTTGCTTTCGCAGTTTGAAGATAGTAGCCGTTAACTACGGTCGTCTGAAATTCTATTCTTTTATTTGTCAGGGCCTTTCGTCGGGCGTTCCGTGATATTGTCAGACAGCGAGGCGCTTCAGACTGTCGATCAACTGCTGTCTAAAAAAGCAATAAAGCAGTGCATCTCATCGATTTAAAGTTTGAAAGCCCTGTGAATTGATTTGAAGTGTTTGAATCGATTAGAATCAATTTGAAGGTCCCGTCGTTGAGGATTTTCTTTTTTCTGAGTGACTACCTGGAGAGCATGGTTTGCACGGCTAAACAGGAAACAGGGGTCGCTTGGTTTAAAACAGCCGAGACTGAGCTGCTTTGGTTTTAGTGGCTGAGTTATGAGAACAGCGAGGGGCTTCTCTACATCTCTGGTCTAAGAGTAATTGACAAAGCATTTTAGTGCTTAGCTTGTAGGCACTAAGAGAGAAGTTTGAGGTTGTTTTCAAACCTTTGGTCATTTAGTCTGGTGCCAGTGAACAAATTAAATGGATGATTTGCTATGAGGCAATACATTCCATCAAGACAGAATGCTGTCATCATGCTGTGATCATTTGCTAGTGTTGTTGAGAAAATAAAGACAGGAAGCCAAAGTACTTATGAGTCTCGGTCAGATCTATTTTAGGTCTGCTAGCAACTGATTGCGCTCATCCTCATCTCTAAAAGCAAAGTACACCTTTATTCTGTCAGATCGAAGTTAGTTCCCACCGCGAATGAATTGCCACAGAAGATCACTTCCTCTAACGGGTCTCGGCGCGATTGTTTCGGTATGATTGTTGCGTTCAAAGCTGCCGAGATCAACTCGTAACTAAAGGGGCAACAAAAAGACAGATTCTGATTCAAATGGGAATACATGCCCTACGTACAGCTGCTGCCGGGTTTCACACCTTTGTTGTTTCCTACGGACAACAAGAAATTAAATAAAAATCTATGACCAGTGGAATACATAGTTTGTTTAATACATTGTCCAAGAAGTGGATAGTTATGCAAACTGTTTGCAGCACCCTTAAAACCCCATTTTGGTTGAACGTTCACGAAATAAGTTATCAACTATGATAATAAAATAAAAAAAAACAAGCTGAAGATTTCATGGCCATCTCTGGATTGCCTGGTAAATTATTATCACTATATGCAGAACAACCCCATTAAAGTATGGATATTTGTTTAACTGACGAGAACAACACCGTATCAACATAAAGCTGCTGATGTATTTCTAAATACAATCCACCTCCCTGTCCATCTCACTCTGCCCCTGTGTTTTGATGAATATTTTACTTTTAATTCGCACCAAACACGTCACCTGTCCATCAATCACTGTCGACAGTGAGATCATTCATGAAACGCGATGTCGTCCACAGCAGCACCTCTTCTTTCGTCCGAGGAGTTCTCTCCGTTTCTTAGCAGACGTTGCTCTCAGCATTGCTGTGAAAAGAAACTTCCTGCGTCACTCAGGAGGACTTCTCCTACTGGTAGTTCTACTGGTAAGATACCAGTAGAACTACCAGTAGAGCCCGTCGAGCTGTCATACATTGTGAGAGTAGACTGCAGGCAGAATACGGGATTTTATGAAACATCAAATTTCTGCTGAAAAGAAATGAATTTGAATTAAATCAATATTGGATCATGAACCCGGCAGACATCTCGTACTGAGTCGGACAGTAGTTTTCCGAGTGCACATACTTTAGTTGGGATGGCCCCTGTGAGAGTTCAACCTCCATCTATAGCAGTCGCTGTTGCAGCAAGGTGCCTCAGTGTTTCTCTTTTATGGCTCACTCCTCTTTGATGACTCTTCCCGCAGCGGAGTGCCAGCCTTCTGGCGGGGGAAGGGGGGAACGTGTTTAGGAGCTGGGAGGATTTACTGTCATGACGCAGGGGACAGGTTGCAGAGATCTGTTCCCTCCAATGTGATGCTGCGGGGGTTGGCTACGGCTACGGCAGCATCTTCAAACCAGACCTAGCGCGGCAGCATCCGCGTCGTGGGACGAGGAGAGTTCCAAAATATCTAGGAGCAGGGATATTTACTCTAGCAAAGATCCACTTCCTCACTTTATTTGTTTTTCACATTGGTAACTAATAAAGAAAAAAGTAAATGGCAAGAAATTGCGCACTACAACAAGGTACATGCATGAAATATGGAAATATGGTTGTATAGCTTTATTACAGGAATAGTTTGACATTTTGTCACATATAAGCTGATGAGCTTTCTTGCAGAGAGTTAGATGAGCAGATTGATTCACGGTTGGTGGTTGGGACGAAGCCAAGCTAGCTGTTTCTAGTCTCTGTGCTAACCCGAGCTAACAGGCCATCATATTTAGCCTACAGCGCGTCCAATATTCTTCGATAAGGAAAGTGAAAAAGAGCATTCCCCGAAATGTTATCGCATTATTCCTCTTTGATATCTGCCTGAATATCTCTCTGCAGATACTGAAACCACCATCAGGAAATCTATTTATTATTTATTTTTTTACAGTAACAAATATATGTTACCCTGAAGAATGTTCACAATGTCAATGCAAAGTAGATCAACAGGAAGGGCATTCAAAAACAAAATCATGAAGAAATTAGCAATGACAATGCTAACATGCTGCCCTGTTGTCATCAGAATGGTTTATTGGCCAAGAACGTTGCACATGCAAGGAATTTGACTCGGTGAATGATGCTTAACAATCATGTCAAAATAATAAAAACAATAAACATATAATAGATAAATATGGTAAATAACCATCTACCAGGTGACGTCAGTCAGTCCTTGAGGGTTCAGGGTTTGAGGCCTTAAGGGGGGCATTGGGATTGGGCCACAGCTCCGGCATTCCATAGAGCCCTGTCATGTTTTTGAAGACGTTGAACCTGTGAAGTTCTACCAGCGACAACTCTCTTTGACACCTCATATTCCAAGCCGAGTACAGACTGCTGCATTAAGACGAACACCCTTTTAACATCTCAAAGGTGTAGACGTTTAATCCTTATCTGAATCACTGTATCTGCCTAGATTAGACAAATCAAAGGGGTGGGCGTTACTTAAGAATCTGTCTGCGCCCGTGTTAAAGTCTCGCATCGGTCACGATCCAGGGTCGTGCTCTCAATTGTGGGAAAGAACCCAGAGCCACAGGGTGGTTGTCAGGGCGGTTTATGCTTATGCAACGTCAACTCGCTCCCCCATAATTAATACCACCTCTAAACTTGAAAGTCAATTTGCTCCCATAATAATTAACATTCACCTTGCCCCCTCGGTGAGGGTCAGGCCCCGCACAGCTGATCCTGACATTTAGTTCAAAGGAATATTACATCAGGGATGTATAAAGCACAGGGTCAGACCGGACGATAGTTGCCGGCATGCGTGTTGCCGATCGGAAAATCTGACTGAGGATGAAAAGGTGACAAATTTGATTTCCCTGCGGGATCCTGGAGGAAATCTTTTTTTTCCTCTTCCCAGAAAGGTTTTCTGCTGTATGATCATGCACAGAAGTGTCTGGGAGCAGGAGGAGGTTGTAGAAATAACAACACCATCCCTCCTGTGCTTTAATACTTTGAGATGAGCTGTAGCTCAATGGAATTGTAAAACCAGAGCCACCCAGTGCAGAGAAATCTGATCCAACGGGTCCTGTGTAGATACTGACAGAGGGGCCCAGCTCGTAGCTTATGGCCCACCATCCCAGCTCCTACAAGAGCTCATCACATGCATCACACAGCGGCGTGGCGTCTGAGGATGAATGTTGCGTCAGGGCGACAGTGCCATTTTTCCACGGAGATTAATTTGTTTGGAAACAGATGTATTATTTGCATAATTCATCAGCAACTTGTTTTGTGGATGGATTAAGATAATCATCTGTTACAAGTACATCTGTCTACCTGTACACAGTGAAGGGGGGAGGGATGGGGAGCATTTGCATGATAAAACCAACCGTGTCAAACTATGTCCAAGAGTGAAATCTCCGTCTGCTTACAGATCTCGATCTGCTGCATATTTACCAAACATATGCATTTCAGAATATTAAGTACTTGAAACAATTTTCATTATGACTTTTGTCATAGCAATAAGAGCTGATTTTAGTATTGCAATTCCATAAAGTTTGGGGGAATTTTAAGAGACGTATTAAGAAAACAATAGTAACAATCAAAGCATGAGAGACCGAAGTCAACACTGTTGGCGTTGAGCATTAACTTCTGACTTAGTTTATCCAGATGGGTCAAATCTGCACGTCAATGGAGGTGTAAATGCCTGCAGAATACATGTAAATGCCCGCAGAACACATTTAAATTAAAACGCATAAAGGTCAGTCAGACCACACTTGAATGTAATTCCCCATCCGAACCCTTTCATAAAAGCCACCCGCTCTTTTCTTCTTCATTCTAAAATGCGCCCGTACGTGTGCGCTACTACCGCATCGGCTTCTCGCCACACGGCCTTTTGGTGCCGCCAGTGTTTCTGTCCGACGCCGATTGAGCAAAAAGAAAAACTAAGCAGAAGGCGGACGCCAGACAACCGGCTCGTTGGCAATTTGTCACGGGATCGTAGATTGTGATTCCGTTAACAGGCCGGTGCAGATCGTGAGCCCCGGTACGGATTGGGACCAGGCAGCTGATTAGTTCTGCACCCTGTTTTAATTTAGATTAGGAACGGGTAAGGTAGCAGGGTGATAAGGATGATGTTGAAGGCAAAATGGTAAATTAAAAAAATTAAAAATGAAGAGCGCTGCTCTACTCTGCTTTGAAACGGCTGCAAAATCACCTGCATCTTCTGGGTGCTGGTCTCTGGATGCATTTGAAGGAATGGAGGCAGACACATCTGATTGATTCGTCCCTCATCTTCGTGACTTGTGAGGCATGCTGATGACTGTTTTTGATATTATGTCATTCTGTATTTTGTTATGCGTTTCTTTTTGCGTCCGTCACATTGCTAATTGGCCATGACGCTGTTACGTTTTTTTTTTTCTTCATGTCAACGAGACTCTCTTTGCCCTCCGATCACGCCAGGACGTTTTAACTGTCAAGTCTGTGCGGGCTGAAATGGCGTCTTGCTCACACTGGGATGCGGTCAGCCGGACCACATGCCTTGGTGGCTTGGCTCGCATTGAGTTCTGATCTCAGTGTGGTGTGGACAACATGCGGGCACAATCCGGACAATTCATCAAACGTTCGTCTCCATCATCTTCCTCCTACACGGGAGTTCCTCTACCATGGAGAGCAAAGGGACGGCAGGAGGAAAAATAGGGCTGGAGCACAGCCGAGTCCTGTTGAGTTGTTGCTGCTGCAAAAAACAACATGCCCTTCAAAATAAAAGCTTTAAACAACAAGATAACGGGGGACCTTTATTTTGAATAATTGATAAGTTAGCAGCTATTCTTCAATAAAACAAGTCTGCTAATACAGCAGGAAAGAAGAGAAGGCTGCCACTAATAACAAGGCTTTTATTGTGAAGAATTTATAGGAAATGAAACGTGCTCATCCACCGATTTTATTTAAGCTGGCGTAACATCCAATCCCGGTGGAACTGGAAATAAGATATGTGGGATTCAGACTATTCAGATAATGTATTGCTCATCACAGCTGACGCTGTAAATAACTTTAACTCTTGAGTTCACAAAAAGGTTTACCTTGACCCTCCAGTCCAATTTCCCAAAGCTCATGACAATTCACACTTTAAACACAAGTCCATCAGCATTCATTTCACACACGTAGGCCGTCTAATCCATCACGTCTAAGGGAAGGAAGCGCCAAAGCGCTCATCAACGACTCTGATCCGCCGTTATCGAAAATCACCACAAATTTGCTCTACGTATTGAGATTGCGAGGGGGAAAGTCGCTGTGTTCTGTTTGATGAGACGAGCAAGCCGATCATCTCCATCTAGACGGAGAGGAAGCGAGGGAGAGAGAGGGAGACGGGCATGAGGGGGAGTATAAAAGGGCTACCTTATTGAAACTAACACATGGCCGCGGGTGTATGTGTGCTAGAATACATGCCACACACCAGGACAGCTTAATTGATTGCAGAAAGATATTGTGGCCGGAAATCACATCTGGTGTAAAAAAAAAAAAAAGAAAGAAAGAAAGAGGCTCTGATGTTTCTCATACAAAGCCGGAGTGATTTCTCTGCAGAGACCGTGAAATATCTAATAACAGCAACAGTGTGTATTAATTCGACTCCTCCGTGTTGTTATTTTGCGCGTTACACCCCCGCAACCCCCCCCCCCCCCCCCCCCGTATGGGACGGTGCTTCTTTCATTTTTCATTTTCAACCCAATCTCTGTCGCTGCTTCCGAAGCCTCACAGCCCGGCTGAATACACCGAGAGTCACCTTTTTGTTTGAATTAGAGCTATGTCCCAAACTATTTCAATTCATCTTTTTTTTTTCTTCTTCTTCTTCTCCTTCTTCTTTTTTTTCCGTGACCCTCGTCAGAATCCTCCCACCGAAACCTTTCTGTATTCTTGTGGGCGCTGTAACCGATCCGCCGACAAAGAGACGAAGAGAAGTAATAGAAAAAGCCCTGCTGCGGGCCTGTGCCGAGCTTCAATCAAAATACTGGAAGCTGGTTGACATGCAGGGTGTGGAGGCCCCTGCAAAGTTATTGAACTTCTTTTTATTTTTTTTCCATCAGCTTTTTATATTACCTGGCCTCTTTTTTTGTCTCCTTCTCCACCCTTTTTCTCTCCGTCCAAAGCCGGGAGCCTGCTGTTTTTAGAAGGCTCACTGCCCCTAGATTAGGTTCTGCTAGGTTATGTGTGTGTGTGTGTGTGTGTGGGATCAATGAACCGGAGCCGGCTCGCGGTCAGAGCAGCGCGGCGGCGGTGTGGGGGGAGGAGGTTTGCAGCTACATCCCGCCAAGTGGCTGGACGGTGATAAGTTCATTGTTGTGCCTCCTGCGTGCCCCAGATAAGCCCCCGGCACGTCGGGGGATTCGCCGCTGCCGTAAGCCAGTTACGGCCGGTCAGTGTTCTGGCAGACTGGCATTCCCACCTGTCAGGCTGTTTAGTGCTAATTTACCCGCCTGATTACACGTGTTTTGTCGAATTTACCACATGCCACATGCACATTGTATTTATATAACTTTATACATGCAGAAAACTGGCAGCCAGAGTGTATTGAAAAATCAAGGGGTAGTGTAGAGATAATTTCTGTTATAAAAAAAAAAAAAAACTGTTGCAGAAGCTTTCTAAAGTCTGAGGAAATAAGCCATGTGTTATCTCTGCCTGATACTGGAGACGACGAGTTCATACCAAAAGCCTGACTTGCAGACCTGCGGCACAGAATTTTGAAAGGGATGGAGGGATGCCGCTGAGTTAAAGGAAATGGAGCAGCCAGCTTTTTTGAGCTTCATTGCGGTTCCCATTTTTGACGAATCGAATAGCCACCGAGAACTGGCCTCACATGGTGCCCATTTCGTTTTTAATTTCATCAACACGGGTGACATTTAACAATCATAATCTAATGATTATGTTTAACAAAATGTCTCAAAAACAATCATGTCAATCACAGTGTCCTAAGAACCAAAGTAATGCAACTAACCATCTCATTTTAGTTGTTGGGACAAGGTAACATTTGCATATATAATGAATCGATACTTGCAGATTGATTTCCATTTCAATTGACTAATACATTCATCCAAATACTCAGCCAAATCTTTCATCCATACAGGTGGCGCTAATGTGCTGAGAAACAGAGGAAGAGAGCAAAAAAGATGCTCGTTTATAACGCACCTAAACCATGCAGGTTTAAGAAGGATGTATTTTGGTGAGAGCATCTACTCTGTTTTAAAGGGCCCACATTGTAGTATTGTTGTGTTGTACTGACACACCGAGTGAGTCGCAATGCCGCTGCAAAGATGGCAACAGTGCAGATGCCTGTGATTGGGAAAAAAAGGCCAACCAATCAGATACGGGGGAGTCTTAAAGAGACAGGCGCTGAAACAAAGCGTTTTGTCTATTCAGATGGACGGTATGAGGAAGATCAGGTGTTTTTTTTAAACATTAAAACATGTAAAAGTGTTCTAGTACAAAGCCAAAATACAAGTATGAATCTAAAAGATAAGCATGATATGTCCACTTTAACATGCAGTTGTCTTCCTCCAGATAAGCTATTCATATGCATATTGCTATTCACATTGATTTGCAAATAGGTCTAAAAGTCACGCTATCGCCAATATCAATTTAGACTTTTCTGTTTTAGATGCGTCTCTGGCAAATCTGCTAACTTTGTAGGAGTGCTCTTCAGAAGCGTGCCCCTTTAACTCAGAAACTCAGTGACAGCAGTGGAAAGTTGCATGGCACAAAGTAAACTTAGAATTAGGAACAAAGATAGATCTGCACCTTCTGTGAAAAAGGGAATGCAATATACAAGCACCGTTTCTTATACAATGCAATCAATATGTGTTAAAGCCTATTTTTGAGTTTGCAGCCCGCCACACTCAACAGCTTACAATGTTATTCGATCCATACAGCATTGATGTTTTGTCTAAAGCCAGCCTTCCAGTGGATGCCCATGCCTAACCGTAGCGAGGGGCGTGGGGGGCTCAACCGACTCAAGAGTCGTGGATTATACAAATCGCCCTGCTTTCCTCATGTCTCTGCTTTTCACTGAAGTGGGATAACACGGAGCGGATAGAACAATGCGTCTAGAGAGCGTGCTCTCTCCACGGGGGGAGCTCCCGGCGTGCGAAGCTCGGCGCTTCCCGGTGAAACATCCTAGCGCATTTGAAAGGTCCCATATGAGGTACAAAGGAGGGATGGGAGATGATTCAGTATCATCGTTTATCAAATTTCAGTACGTCAAGGAGCCAGCTGGCAGGCATTAGAAGTCTGCAATAAAGTACCGGGGACATAAAAGACTGAACGAAACAAGTAAATTGACTTGAATCCATTGACCTGACGAGAGACACACTTTGGCCTTCACACAGTGAACATGAACAACAAAGACAAACACAATAAACTGAACATAACCAAATGGCACACTTAGTATATTTGTTAGGGTTGTGTGGTGTGGAGGACCCAAACGCACGCTCACGCAGCAGACTTTAAGATTCAAAATGAGGATCTTTATTTCCCTAACGGATCGGGAAGGAAAAAACAGCAAAGAATAAAACAAACAAAACAATGATCAGAATAGTCCAGCTGATCAGAAGCGTGTGTTCCCTCGCTGGAGCCGGGAGGGCAACTCAACCGAACTCTAGTCCTTGATACCAACGGGATCGGTAGAGACCTGGTGATTCCCAACATGCAGTAAGGAACCAGACTGGTGACCGGAATGATCTGACAACCCGCCAGGGAATGCAATCAAGGCAAAACTCACGTAAAAGGTAAAGTGTGACTCTACAGAAGCGGAACAACAATGCGCAATTGACACTCCCGTCTCGGCTGAACCGAGCACTCAATCTGCATTGGCTCTTCCAACCTCAGCAAAGCGTGCTGGATATTACTGGAGAGTGTCTTTCTGCCCAGCTGCAAGTCAGACAAACAGTCCCCTTTTGCTGCATCGCATCGATCGATCTGTTGCCGTTGGCTTGAATCGCTGGAGCTTCACAGCAACTCTTAGCCTCCTCCGTCATGTTTTCATACTCTCGTCGGCATCGGTGAGGACAACGTGAATTTCAACCAACAAGATAGTCGTTTCTGTAATAGTGAAACCAGGCTGTGCTGCGACTGACGTCCCATGTGATATTCGTTTATCTTTCACTGCTTTTCACGTTCCAAAAAAGGTTTAGTTAACTGAGTTAGTATAGTAGTTATTTTTTTGTCTGCAGCGTATTATAGTATTCTTGCATATTGTTGTCGTGATTGCTTAAAGACAGACATGTATATGCCTTTTGTGTGGATATGTGGTGGAAGATGAACTCAACCAGTCTGGCAGGGTCTCACCTTGCCTTCCACTCAATGCATACTGGGAACGGCTTTAATCCAAAGTTATATACCAGATTGCTCTGAATATTTAAGTTTAGGAACATCCCACGATTACTTCCATGTGGACATTCTGTGGTTCTCTCTGAACTTCAAGGTGACGTATCCTTATGAGGAACGTGTTGATTGCACAATGTAATGGCTGGAGCATAATGACAGCAATGACCTCCAGATTGGTTCCCGATAAGTTTCCAATGCAATTCTGTCTGCCAGCGGTAACGATCTCTATTAGTCAGTAGTAAATGAAGGCTGCATTTACGGCACAAAGGAAGCACGTCAACCGTTGACAGCCAGCTCTTTTGCCATAGCCATCCCCGGGCAGCCAAAGAGTACCAACGGAAGTTATTTGCAGTTACAATCCACAATATTTGCAGTAACTGTGCAAAACAAAAGGCGGTTTGTCCTGTGTTGTTGGTAGTGGTTGGGCTCTGAGGAAAACTGAAAGCGCTCGGTGGTCTTTGCAACAGTGATACCACTTGGAAACGCTGAGGAGGGAAAAGTTGTCCATTTCCACTTAAATGTTCCAAATCCCGGATTGCATTCGTTCACGACGCTACATTTTATTCAGTAGTTTATCAGCACTGCTGCTATCGTCGTCCAAGCATGAGCTCCTTGCTTGTTCTGTATATTCTTTGTGAACATGATGAAGAACTAGTTATTCAGGCGGTGCTGATGTACTTGCGCTACTTGGCAAGCATCCTAAATTGCCTTTTTGGGAGAGCCAAGCAATCCCCATGGAGCGCCATGCTCAAGTAGTCAATGTGACTTGAGTAGCAGGGTCACTTTAATCTTTTTTCTTCTTTTCCTCTCTCAGCCATAACACTTTTTTACTTCTCAAGTGGGTCTGTCTGGCACTTGTAGTTTTGGCCTGATGAAAAATAGACAGGTAAATTGGCAGGGCACGCTACTGGAAAATACTCAAGTGGAATTGTTTTGGGTAATACCGGGAAGCCTTCCCCCCCCCCCCCCCCCCCCCCACCAAAAAAAAACAACAGAATACATGGAAAAAGACTCTGAGACAACTGGTTCCCACATTATATGTTCAAGCCTGTGGAAAAGAGAGAAGAAAATAAAAGAGAAAGCATGAGGAATGAACAGCATATGGAAGCTGATCGAACGAGCACGGGAGCGCAATGGGGATTAAGATCTTTTACCACCATCAACACGCATTTCTCTGAAGCTGTTTTCCATTCCAACAAATGGGTTCGCCAATGAGACGTAACAGCAATTGTAATTGCTATTCGTCTCAGGGTAGGGGGGTGGGTGGTTGGTTGGTCGGCGCCGCGCTGGGGCTGACGCGCACGCTGAACCGAGTCAACGCCGGCGCGCCGAGACGACTGCATTAGAGGCGAGCGCGGGTCTGTTAATCTCATTCTACATGGAAGCGACGCTTGTTCGTAGAAGAAGGGGGGGGCGTATTATACATTCACCAACGGGAGGTTTCATTGGGAGTCTAATCTATGGCTACACAATGTAGCGCACATGTCCTACATGAGAAAATGTGTCATGGCCATGGTCATTTTGGTGTGATAAACACATCACGGATAAAATGATTTATTATAAGATTAAAAATTAAAAAACTGGATAATGAATCATTGAGCATAGGTTGTCCTTGTCCTGAGACGCAATGACAACTTTTTAAAAATGTATTTAAGTCTCATATGCCTTCCATTTAAGCAGCTTCTTTTTTCTTTTGGGAAACTCCCAATCTCGACAACAATGCAATCCATCTGCTCCGTCTCGCCTCCAATGGGATTCATCTTGGTGATGACATTCGCCGAAACTCTGCAGGATGTGTGTGACTTTCCACGAGTGGAATTTCTTATCACGGCCAAGTGGGGTCAGTCTTGTTGAATCTCATCAAACTGAGCACTTCATATATTTTACAAGGAGCTGCCTGCAGAACCTCCTGTGATCTCGGCTCACCTTGAAGTGGACCATTCCCACCCCCGCCCACCCCTCTCGACGCACCGTGTCCCATACATAATCATGCGACATTACATTTTAAAAGAAGAACTTCTCAAGCTACCACAAATTACCATTTGCCGGCTGTCTTGGTTAATATGTGGAGTCCCGCATCGAGTAGCTTGTTAGGGAAAGGGCCGACTTTGATTGATTGCGCTGTTTCCTACTCTCAGTCATGTAGAAAATTGGCAAGGCCGAACGAAGAACACCTTAAAATGAGCCCAGAAGCGGTCCACAGGGATGTTTACGCGCGTCTGCCGACCCGGGCTGTGTCAGCAGCAGACTAAAGAGTACCTGTTTGCTTTTTATAAATCTTCCCTAAGGCTTCTTTTGTTTCACATAGTGTTTTATTAATGAACCTCAGGACCATTGTGGCGTCAAAATCAAGGTTTCTCTCCTATGGTGCTGTTTAGTCGCTGGTTTCAAGGAAATATCCTCGTGCGAGTTGCCATGCTGAAGAAATTGCCATAGAAAGGCCTTTCATTGCAGTGGTTCAGAGTAGTAGGCTGAAGTTAAACATTGACTTTATCATCTTGAATGTATGAAATACCAGGTTACCACACAACAACACAGCCAGATGACAATGACGATGTCATTAGAGGCCAGCAACAATATCAGCAAAGATGAAGAGAAAATGTTGCTAATAGTTTAGCTTAGCCTTCTACTAACCTCCTCAGCTGCACCGCCGCGGGCTAAATTAGTAGAAAGATGGAGATAAATATTGCTAAACTATTAGAGAGATTGCCAGTTGTTGGGATTATTTTCTCTAACCAGTGTAGCATGATAGCATGGTGGAACTGGAAAGCTGACTAGCGAACTGCTGGCTTCTTAGCTAGCTTGCTAATGTTGCCATGTTTTCATGCTGATTACCCAAAATGCAGCAGCGGGCTGGCGGCCAGCAGCAGCGCTGTCGCCAACGTTCCCTTTGGACTCCCACCTGCTCTCCTCTCTTCCAGCGGCGCCCGTTGGTGAAATGTTACCTTTCTCAAGTAACACTCACGCTGCGGGGGAGTGAGTGACTGTACATATTGAGAATGAAACCAGTATGAAATAAGAAGCAAACAGAGCTTGCTAGCCAGCTGAGGTATTCAGAGATGTATTCCTTCGCCTACTCTCTGCCCACAGACATCTGCCATCATGTTTACTCACAGGAAAGTGGTCTATTGGCTGTGTAGTATGTGGTGGTGGTAGGGATGTCTTTGATAAGGATTCTGGACATGTTTGGCCTGGTTGCTTAAGCATGCCTGTGTGGTCCACAGATCAGTAACGTGTGCTTGTGTTGAAGCAGCAGTGGAGGGTTCATACCCTGAAGTTGGAGTTTAGATATGACCTCCGATCAAAATCCCCAACTCGGTATCTCTCCTGTCTTTCTTGCTCCCGGCCTACTCATCCCATCCGCCTCCTACTCCACCAACCAACTCCACCGCCCTCCTCCTCTTCTAATCCCTTTTCACCAGCTTCAATATTAATGCCCCCTCCTTACTTTCCTCCCCTCCCTCCTTGCTCTAATCAGAAGCTATGACTGAGATATGAGAGGTAAGTTAGGGCAGCTTCCCCTGACACCTCATGAGGATGTGAGCAGAATACACACACACACACCCACACACACCTCTCTGCTGATGTTAAATCCCAGTACAAGCACACAGCTCCACGGCCATATGGTCCCCCACCCCCACCCCATTCGCCATCCCCCACTGGGCAAACAGGCTTCGGAAGAAAAACAAGATTTCTTTCTCAGCGCCGCTTGGCTGCTGATTTCCCTTAAACAAATCTGTTTGTGATTGTCCTTCTGAAAGAGCATGTCAATATAAGAATGTTCAGGCATGTTGAAATTACAAATAAAAGCGTACCCTTTAGCATTAGCCTCTTGTGTTAGCTGTCACTATGTTACTGTATACGTTTTTTAATAAGCCACAATGTCTGCAGGCTTAAACCCGGAAGCACCATGTTATGTGAAAAATGCACTCGTCTCGCCAAACTAAATGTCAAAGTTGGGGCTGGACCAGTGTAGGACATGCTAGTAGCTCCAAGTCAAACACTTTATAGCTTCACTTTACATGCCTGAATTGCATTCTGTTTGGGTATTGCCACTTGTCCCCCAAAAGCAACCTACAAATTGAGATCTAAGTGATGTGGCAAAAAACAATGAAATAAATAAATACAAATTAATGGATTTTGCAGCCATCAGGTTGGCAAAGATAAGTGTTTGTTGTTTGGTTATTCAAACTATAAAAGCAACAATCTGATGATGTAAATTGAACCAAAATCATTTTGGATATGTTTTGGCTTAAAATAAGTGTTTGTAACTCACATAACTTTCAGGGCGTTACTGAAGCTAACTCGGGTACTTATACAGTACATAGGCTATATGTTACAGACATTATGTTTCTAAAATGTACATACAGAGAGAGAGAGAGATAGACTGCATACTGTATCTGACAGAGAAACAGATCTCAGTCTCCTGAGACTGAGAAGGTAAACCCCCCAAAAGGCCATTTGCATGGTAAACAAGCAGAGACAACAACACAAGCTGTCAAACCTTCCGCACACTCGTGCCCTTTATTGACTTATATTGAGCTTTGAATCCTACAAAATAACTAAAAACAGCAACACAATGCATCAATAAATGAATCATAGCAATAGCCCACACATTTGCTTGCGTAGCTGATACAAAACACAGACTAAAAGAGCTTTGATTAGACTGTCTATCGTTTTCCTCTGCTGCATTTCAGCACCCTGGACAGCGCAGCAACTACACAGCCGCCCCTCTGCATGTTGGATGTTTTTGTCTCGCTCTTTTAGAGACACTGTAAATATATATTTGCAACCTATCTTTAAATATTGACATCCTGAGTGTAGAAACCAATTACCACAGACGGGCAGGCACGTATATTGACAGACCACCTTTTGTTGAATGAATGAAAATAGCTGGCAATATAGAACAATATAGAATAATGCAAATTGCATTGAATTGTTGAGCCAAAACGTGGTGTGACACTAAACTGACACTTGAATGAGTTAATATTAGCCACCATAAGCTGCTGTGAGTGTATTGAATTGAGAAATAGTGCTTTTTTGATTGGTAATGACTTCAACTTCAACAATGTTATTTTGTCTTTCAAATGTCACAGTCATAATAAATCAATTTATGAAAGGTGGATGCACAGACATGTGCACAGAAATGTACCTTAATAGTTTTGAGTACTAGCTTGGTATTATAAGATTCTAGCTAGGGTGGCACTATCACTATAGGACGTGTTCATGAATGTCTGTGACTGTGAAAGACAAATAATGTGATGTAATTTGCAAAGACGTCACATCCATAGATCATATTTACCTTATTCAATAAAATTAAATTCTGTTAATTTTGTATAGCCCAGAATCCCAAATTACAAATATGCCTCAGAGGGCTTTTCAATCTGTACACGACCACAATCCGTGCTTTCTTCATGAAACTTGGTATCAAAAGCTGAACAGGACTTGGGCATTTTTCTTTTCATGTGTTTATTCTATGTACTGGACAGTACACAGCCAAACACATATTGATATTTTGAGCGGTATGTACTCTTCAGCTCTTCTGGAGTCCACTCGCAGTTGTGAGAATCAATATCGAGACGTCCGACGTTACTCTTTTCTCTTTAGAAAAACAACAACAACAACCTTCGTCTTTATATTGGAGCTGTATTTGCTTTTTTTTATTTATCTTTCTGAAAAGCAGCAGAGCAGACTGCATGCTGATTCCAGATGGAACCAGATTCAAATTCACAGCGCAGGGCACCAGCCGACCAGCACGTCGTCAGACTCGGCCAAACTGGTTTCTGTGCCGAGCTGAGCAGAGACTCGGCATACGATGCACCACCTCGGGCCATATGAATCCATCAATTATGTTCTGACGTTGAAATGAAACCGCTGAAACAGTAAGTTTACAATGAGATGTGCCCCTGATTCCATGCTCCATACTACATCTATGACTATCCACTGTGTTCACACATGAAAAAAGTGACACTATTTATTTTTTTATAAATTATTATTATTACTACTTCTTTATTTCTCATTGTTGAATCCCAATATAATCATGTTTAACTTCAAGTCATGTGGCACCAAACTCTTCCAATTTAAACCACTCTTTAAACCTCACTTTAGGTTTTACTCTAAACCTACATATTTAATTGGGTTGCACTGAAATTTTCAACGGCAATTTGAAAATTGTATTTGATTCACTATTACATGATGTTCATTATGTAAATTGAGAGTGAAAAAAGACTGCGTAGACTTTAGGGCCTACCTTGTGATTTATAGGTCATTGTGATGGCATTGCTGTTTTTATTGTCTTACAAATGTATCACTTTCACAGTTAGTTTTCACTCCATGAAATAAACTGTATACATTTTGCCCCAAGCTGCACCATTTTGTGTCATAACTGGTCGCAAAACTGGTTGCAAAAACACAACGCCTAACTTGTTATGTCACGGTGACCATGTCGACTCGTTCTATGCACTCTATGGTCATAACAGAACTGTATGGCTGTGGACGTTCCAACGGTAAGATTTTCATGTTCTTTCTCGTGAATTATATGGTAACTTGGTTCTAAAAAGAAATCGGTTCCAAATGAGTTAAAACGTGGAGTATCAATAAGGTTCGGAGTTAACGGTTCTGCTATCGTTACTTTAAAAGTATCAAACCTCCTCTCTCTGTCTCTTTGTCTTTGTGCTTTACTCTAACACACGCACACACACACACACACACACACACACACATGTCCAGAATCCTTATCAAAGACATCACATGCTGAGAACGCTCTCACGTTGTCACAAGTACAATACAAAGTAAGAGAGATCCAAACCTTTGGCCAACACGCAGAACAGTGAGAACAGAGCAGAAGAGTTTAGACCCTCGTCCCCTGCAGGTAACGTTGGCGAACGTCTGAAGGAGTTTACTAAAAACCTAACCGCTAAGCTGATTGTTTAGCTGTGAAAGGTATTTTGAAGGTTTTGTCACTGCTCATGAAATACTTGACATATTTGTTTGAATACAGGAATAAATGGTAAATGGTCTGTACTTGTAAAGCGCTTTTCTAGTCTTCCGACCACTCAAAGCACTTTAACAATACATGACATCATTCACCCATTGATGGGAGGGGCTAAGGTTCCACCTGCCAATCAGGACTAACTAACATTCACACACATTCATACACTGTAGGCACAGCTACGGGAGCAATTTGGGGTGAAGTGTTTTGCCCAAGGACACATCGATATGGACTAGCTGGAGCCGGGGATCGAACCGCCGATCCTCTGATTGAAGGACGACCCTGCTCACCACTGAGCCGCAGTCGCAAAACCAATGGCAATACTGTTCTATATAGGCAAGTGTAGGATTGTAGTATCGATACAATCCTAACGATACCCGTCCCTACGTGCGTGCGACGAACTGTCTGGAGCAAAAGTCGTACCACGGACTGCCTGCTGTCTGGATGTGGCACGCTCAACAGCCTCCCCTTCATAGTCAACGTATTGCTGCCATATTCTGAAGATTCTCAAGCCAGAGACATTACACCCGTTTTGATTGATGGTTCTTTGTGATCCTTTCAAGCTTGGTTGCCATGGTGATATTGACACTCCTCTCTCCTTCGCTGCGCGAGCAAACAGAAATGTGAGCAGCGAGAGGGATACAAGAGTCATATAAACAGTGTGGCGCACGTCTCGGCTCCCGGCATGCCGAGCGTGTTTGCTCTGAATAACAATTCCAGCATGACTATGCGACGTAGAGCGGATTCACTTTCTCGGGAAAAGTTGCGAAAACCCTGTCAGATCGCCGTGCATGTCCTACTGAAGATGTCGAACGCAACAGTTTTTTGTCACGCGAGAGTCAGAGGCTGAAACGCTGTGTTTACCTTGTGAAACGGACACTTCACAGACACCCCCGTCCCCTCTCCCCATCACAGGAATCAGCCCTCGCTCCGGTGCAGCTGGAGGACGGGCTTGAAGGACGCCCTCCATGTGATCGCATTGGAATAATGATCCCTAAATTAGTTTTTTATATTTTTTATTTTTTATTTAATGCACATATTTATATTTTGGTTATTGTGATGCATTGGCACATTTATTATTTCCTTGAGAAAATGCCCCTGTATGACAGGAAGGTCTATGACGTATTCTGGAACTTTTCAAATATAATTTTTCAACGCTGTGAACATGGCAAATTAAATAGAAGAGCAAAGTGAAACTAAAATCAAATTCTGCATGCATGTAAAAACACATCTTTACTTTTTATTCTTCTAAGTATGTAGTTTTTTCTTTTTACACCATTTTAAAATGACATTTTCAATGTTTGTTTTTAGTGTTCTACCGTGTTATGATATGATCCGATATTGTTTTTTATATTGATTCTTTGAGTTCTCTATATTGCACTTATGATAGTAGACTTGATATATGTATATGAAAGAGTAGTCATTATTTGTACACTTTTACTATACAACTTATACACTGCACACTTGTGTTGAATATCATTATATCTGCTTTAGGGGAACGTAATGACATACAAAATATTCCATCATCCTGCGGTTCTTCTTCTAATGCGAAGTAATTGTTGTGTAATGCCTTTTAAAAATCACAGTTGGGTCAAATTCCGATCGCTGTAGTGGAAACTCTTCTTAGAGCGGATAGTCAACCCGAGTAATTGGGTTCACATCATCGGAGCAACCAATAAAAGAACAGATAGAAAAGAAAACCATGGAAGGGTTGCAGTCAGGACTCCGGCCTCTGTTCTCTTCACCTTCGTTGTGTCAGCAGCAAAAAAAAAGATCTCATAACCTAATCCATAATCCAGACTGCATGGACACCTCTTAGAATACCTAATGTTTTAACTTGTATAGCTTTGTCTTGACAGCCGAGACCAGCCTGTGCAGCCTGAAAGTCCCCGAGGGGCCGGTGTGAATCCGTCACAGCTCCAGTTTAACACAGAGCCCTTCGTCTTGTCCACAAGCGCTACCCGATGAGATGAACGATTTCATTCCTCCGCCGACACTTTGCTGGCATGTCATGGCCCGGAACAGAACAGAAACTGCTAAAAGGGCGCTAAAGAATCTGACGCCGTTATATTAACGGATTTTTCTCCCCCCAAATCCACGCCAGATGTTATTATCATTACTTCATGAACCGCCCGATGTTTTTCTACTCTGCTGCATTGCATAAACGGAGCTGTTTTCATTAACCTGGGACGTTTCTTTCCATCTCCTTTGAATGCAAAGCGCATTCTAAACACATGTAAGCGAACACGCTAAGCTATCACGTTCCTCCGTCAATCAATTAGGGGAGCGGAAACAAAAATGATGCTTTGTGCTGGAATCCTCTTTGTCGGTACTGCCCATCCGATAGTGCTTGGAATAAAGATTAGGCTTTTTTTTTTTTTTTAATGCTCGGGATTGATGCCGCGTCGATTTAATGGAAACTCCTTTCAAACGAGACGGTTTCTGCATTCGGAGGAGGTGCACTAATAATGCGGCCTAATCAGATTACTTTGATCCATTCGAATACCAGTGGGTGGCCACTGTCTTCTCCGCTGCATTTTCTTTTTTTTTTTCTTTCTTTCTTTCTTTCTTTCTTTCTTTCTTTCTTTCTTTCTTTCTTTCTTCCTTCATTCCTTCCTTTCCTTCCTTCCTCCTTCCCTCCCTCCTAACTCTCTTCTACCTTTCTTACACGGTTTTGTGCAGCAAGGCACTCTCATTAATCCTGCTCTCATGGAAAACTAGTCCCCAGGGGGAGAGAGAGCACACTTTTTTATTATTATTATTATTATTATTATTATTTTTAAAGTGCCCCGTCACTATCATTTGCATTTAGGTTAAAACCAGCCGGGACTCTTGAAATCTGTTTCCACGGGCAGAGGGGAACTCCCTCTTTACTGCGGCACAAGGGGAATCAGTCACTGTCAGGGCAACATCTTGTTATACTCTCTCTCACACACACACACACACACACACACACACACACTGTGACAGTGTTTGGGTCTGTAAACAGGTTCTAATCTATATTAGGGTTATGGCTGTTATCCAGCATGCTGGTGTCTCCTCTGCCAGTAATCAGTGTAATGGGCCGTCTGACAAAGAAGGTTCGCTCACCCGGCGGGGAAGTGAAGCGCTACACCGGCGGCCACATTGTGGTCTTAACGTGTGCACCAAGTATTAATGATGCCGGCTCTTACCATGAATAGTTTAAGCCAGGTAAGTGCTTCAGGACTTAGGCGCGCATGGCGTGAGTTGGACATTTACATATGAAACATCAGTCAGATAAATACTTTAATTAAGAAGAAAGCCTGCGAGGTGAAGGAGGAAGAAAAAAAAAGCTCTTCACACTATTGGTTTTAAATGGAATAATAATACTAGCCACCGTCGACTAGCGGATTGAAATGTTGCTAACTTCGCTAGTTGGCACCATAAATACTTTAGCGTTAAAGCAGCACGCTGACTGAAAGCTAGTCCGCTGTTGGGCCCGTGGTCCGTACGGATCCCCCCACTCACGGTTCGGCATGTGTGTGAACCGTGGATTAATTACACAGTTTAACGTTAAGCTTCTCACTGTGAACCAAAGTTTACTGACGTTATCCTCCAATATTTAGTCAAATATGCCATCTCAAATAATGTTACATTGTAAACAATCAATGCCTGTTTAAATCAACTGGAGAGCCAGTAACGTTAGCAGCATGGCATGACAATGAGTATTGGGCGAAGTAACGTTATCACAAACCTGAAAAAATCCAGTTGTTTTGAAGATGTTTTCACAATAAAATAAATAGATATTAGAGATGAATTATGAGCTGTTTACATTAAGCTCTAAGCAGTTTATAATACATAAATTATTTGAATTGTGTGCAAAGTAAAATAATGATTTTTAGGACAGATGGATCCTTGTAGACCAGCCTTATAATCAAACCACAAAGGGATCTGTATCTGCCGATATGGATCATCAACGATGATCAATTAGTATCGACAGCAAAAAACATGATCAGGGATCTCTAAAAGTTATATTCGTTTTATTATTTAATTTTGTGCCGCTCCCATCTGTCACTCTTGACGGCAGCACAATGAGTCAAACCTGTAGGCTAAGATACTACTGGTCTAAGCAGCGCTGAACCATCATGGATATGGTTCCCTGTTGGCGTTTCATCAAATAGTAAGCACAACCGGAGCAAACACTGGAGACGTATGGATTTCAGCCGCTTTTGAAATATATGATTTGGTTTTTGAAAAATGTAGTCACAATATTTTTTTCTGACAATATTTAAGGACTGAATTGTGCTCAGTTTTGACTTTCAGATTAGTCTAGTCTAAGTTTAACTAGAAAGGAACATCATTCGCTAGCATAAATACGCTGCATTTAGCAGGAATCATGTTTATTATGGTCACATCTTAGTTTACCATGTTGGCATGGTAACACGAGAGTACCATCTGATTAGTTTAGCAGGTATTTGGTTTTGTTCACACTTGGCTTCTCTTATATTTGGCAAAGATTGATTCCCTTGTATATATTGTATAATGATTTTATTTTGTCGCTCATCACATAATGGTATGATCGATATGTGTGTAACATAAGGATATTTTATGGAAATAGAAATAAAAAGTGCTACTACATTCATCTAGCATTGACATATTTGACAAGTCCAATCTCGCCTGCAGCTATATTCTCAGGAAGTAATCAGTGTTTTGTTGTTGTGTAGCAATGGGTCTAGCTTGTGACCTTACAAGGATTCGTGGAGGGCGTTTGTATCGTGAGCTCTGGGATTTTTGATGCCTTACCTTCAACGCCGCTCCCCCGCCACGGCTTCCCGTTCCTCCTTGTTCCCGCCCTGATTCTCATCTCCCATGCCAACACAAGTGCACAACTCCTTTTGATCAGTCCTAATCCTCATTATTATTTACAAGTCGTGATTTCTCCCCGCAACCATAGCAGTGCCGCGGCGCAAAAAAAAAGAAAGAAAACCCAGCGCCACAGCGTGGACTTTGATCAATTATGGACTATTCGCTAATGGACCGTGTCCCTTCAGCGCAGCCCCGCCATCCCTTTTCTGCTCCACATTGTGCACGCCACCGCCTCCCTGCTCAGTTCATTGTGACATCTGTGTGGAGAAATCTGTGCTTTGAATAATTCGAAAAAGCTAGAAAGCTTGTGCACTGGCAGAGCTGGCGCAATCTGCTTGGGTAATAAGTGTGTTCACAGCACTCGGTGATGCTTGCAATTAGGGTGATAGTCTACTTCATGCCCGGGAGTCCAAAGTAACCCATATAAAGTACAAGTGTGTGCACTGTGTGGCCTCCTGCACATTAGAGGGGGGGGGGGTCAATAAACAGGACCTGATCAGATCCTAATCATGCATGCAAGAGGGAATGAGGGCTACCAACAATGAGAACTATATACCAGTCATAACATAATGCAAACACACTATAAATACAGAGGTGATAGAATATAGCACATGTACTGATTTTTGGGGAGAAAGAAAAAAGCCCTTTGAACACCTTGAAGTTCTTTGTTTCATCTCTGTCCTGTGAAAACCATCCAAACTTCTATTTTCCACCAGTTAATAATACAGAATAAAAGAGGGTGCTGATCGCAATCTGACATTCAAAAGATCTGAACTTTCAGGTATATGTGTGTGTGTGTGTGTGTGGGCAATGGGATTACTACATTTCAACGTCGAGTTGAATCCTGCTACACATTGACATTTAGTCCCTGAAGGGGCTGAAAACAAACCACCATAAGCCCCAAACAATTTGTATCTGGATGTATCCTTTGACCTGCAGTAACCCAACCATTGCTCACGGTGCATTGCTGCGACTCCAGTGGAACCACACAAGAAGCTGCGTTCCCTTCCAGCAGCAGAACGATGTGTGTTGTTGAATGCAATGCGAAATTCAGCGTGTGGATTTCATACCTCCACTCAGCGCTCTTACCTCTCCTGACTTATGAGCCTGATACATCTCCCCTACCCTTCACACTTACATAAGTAACACAAATCTCTCCATCAGTCATGCATTCCTAATGTTTCTCCATGTCTTCTACGTCTGTGTGTGTGTGTGTGTGTGTGTGTTTTGGCGTGCATCACTAATACATCAAACAGCGAGGAGTTGCGTTGTGTTGAGGAAGCCAAGGTGTGATGTGAAGTACAATGTTTCTTATGCTACGCCACTGTTTTATCTGTTTACTCATCTCTATCTGTTACATTACATCATTCTTCCCTCCGAACACAGATATGAGCTCCTGCAGCTGATGGAGGGGTTTCAGTCTTTGGCTGGTACTGACCCCCATTTGTTCACTCACCCTACCAGCCTCATGTAGCAGAGGCACTACAGAAGAGTGTAAAGAAGAATGTCATGTCGTGTCAATTAAATATTCATAATGTATAATAATAAAATCCAATGACTGGTTACAATGATGGAAAACTAGGGGTGGAAAGGTTCTGAAGCCGAGACACGTGTTCTCGTTTTGGGGTCAGGCACAATGATGACATGTTGTAATTTATTTTGTCTTTAATTTTAGTGCACCAAATCAAGTCATGTTTCTGCTGGTGGTGCTATTTATAAAAGTCAGGGGATCGTCAAAGTCAGTAGGAAAAACATCCTCAAGGGAATGAAGTCAGCTGTACCAAATGTCACAGCAATCCACTCAACATATATTTTTTAAAGTATTTCAATGAAAAACTAAATATGTCAGGAGGGGAAATGTCAGGGATCACCAACATCTTGAGGATTCGTCCATGAATGTCAGTACAGAATAGCATACCTGCCTCCTAAAAATCACATTTCCATAAAATGAAAGTGAATACATAAAATTTCAACAGAGACTGTGTAGGGAGGGAGGTTTGGGTGGTGGATGGGTTAAAAAAAACAACAACACAGGAGATTGTTGTTTGTGTCCCGTGTGAACCGAGACCTTTGTTTGCCTAAACATAACCAGGTCATAGTTGTGTTGTCTTTTGTTTGCCTAAACATAACCAAGTCATAGTTTAGTTTTGTTGCCTAAACATAACCAGGTCATAGTTTTGTTTGCCTAAACATAACCAAGTCATAGTTTAGTTTTGTTGCCTAAACATAACCAGGTCATAGTTTTGTTTGCCTAAACATAACCAAGTCATAATTTTGTTGCCTAAACATAACCAGGTCATAGTTTTGTTTGCCTAAACATAACCAAGTCATAGTTTAGTTTTGTTGCCTAAACATAACCAGGTCATAGTTTTGTTTGCCTAAACATAACCAAGTCATAGTTTTGTTGCCTAAACATAACCAGGTCATAGTTGTGTTGCCTAAACATAACCAAGTCATAGTTTTGTTGCCTAAACATAACCAGGTCATAGTTGTGTTGCCTAAACATAACCAAGTCATAGTTGTGTTGCCTAAACATAACCAGGTCATAGTTGTGTTTGCCTAAACATAACCAGGTCATAGTTTTGTTTGCCTAAACATAACCAAGTCATAGTTTTGTTGCCTAAACATAACCAGGTCATAGTTGTGTTGCCTAAACATAACCAAGTCATAGTTTTGTTGCCTAAACATAACCAGGTCATAGTTGTGTTGCCTAAACATAACCAATTGTGTTGCCTAAACATAACCAGGTCATAGTTTTGTTTGCCTAAACATAACCAAGTCATAGTTTTGTTGCCTAAACATAACCAGGTCATAGTTGTGTTGCCTAAACATAACCAAGTCATAGTTTTGTTGCCTAAACATAACCAGGTCATAATTGTGTTGCCTAAACATAACCAGGTCATAGTTTTGTTTGCCTAAACATAACCAGGTCATAGTTTTGTTTGCCTAAACATAACCAGGTCATAGTTTTGTTTGCCTAAACATAACCAAGTCATAGTTTTGTTGCCTAAACATAACCAGGTCATAGTTGTGTTGCCTAAACATAACCAGGTCATAGTTGTGTTGCCTAACCCTAACCCCAGGTCATAGTTGTGTTGCCTAAACATAACCAAGTCATAGTTGTGTTGCCTAAACATAACCAAGTCATAGTTTTGTTGCCTAAACATAACCAAGTCATAGTTGTGTTGCCTAAACATAACCAGGTCATAGTTGTGTTGCCTAAACATAACATAAGTGTTGTACTTTTGTTTGGTTTGGTTTTGCAATTTACGTTACGTGTGTTTCAAACGATTTCAAACTGCGACAGTAATCCATAAATATAATTATATATAATAAATATTACAATATTCGACATGTTGACAATGTTAAACGGCTGACCTGTTTTTTTCAAAATTATTTACACAATGAGATTTTTTTTCTCAACAGTAACGCGGCTATAATGACGCAGTGAGTGAGTAAGTTCATAAAATGACAGCCTTCAGCACCAAGAAAAGACCCATATTCCTCTGTTACTCTGTTGAGTCACAGCTGTTGAACATCGGCCCGTCCCCACCATGACGTGTCTGTCGTTTCTGATAACTTGCTCACATTCCAGTGGATCTCCTTCATTACGTCCACTACTTCTAACGAGTAAAATGAACGGCCTCTCATTCTGTGTCCCTTTTTTTTCCGTCTGTTGTCTCCGGCAGAGATCTCTGGGAATTCCGAGGACATCCCCATGGTGCGCTGGAAGCAGCAGTGGCTGGAGAACGGCACCCTGCTCTTCCACATCCACCACCAGGACGGCAGCCTGAGCCACCCGGAGCCCACCGGCGACCCGGCCAACGACTCCGCCAAGGAGGAGCTCCGCATCCTGCACATCTCTGTCATGGTAAAACACTCTGTTCCCAAAGCTGCTGATAATAGAAGAAGAAAAGAGACGTTTTTTTTTTAAGTTCAATACCCCTACATCTTTTCTTTTGACGTGCAGTCAAAAGAACTTTTTAATTGGCCAAAATCTTTCATTTGCAAAATTAAGAAGATGAAGGAAAGCCTTTTTTTCTCCTTTCTTGCTGTTTTATTAAGATGGATTTAAATATATAAAGTTATTTTAGTGTGGAGTTTTCTTTCAATTCAGTTATTTTGTATAGCCCAATATCACAAATTACAAATTTGCCTCAGAGGGCTTTACAATCTGTACACATACGACATCCCTGTCCCAGGACCTCACATCGGATCAGGAAAAACTCCCCAGAAATACACAGGGAAAAAAGGGAAGAAACCTTCAGGAGAGCAACAGAGGAGGATCCCTCTCCCCGGATGGACAGAAGCAATAGATGTCATGTGTACAGAATGAACAGCATTTACAAAGTTACATAAACACATTACATGAATATGACAATGTATGAATGGAACTCCAATCCATGAAACAGAAGGAGGTAGAGAGGAGGGGGCGGGGCATCAGCAGGGCCAACGCGGGAGGCCGGCTCACCAGGCATCAGACACCTCCAGGTCCAATGGACACTATGCGACGTGAAGTCACAACGACTCCGGGGAGGAAGCAGAGTTAATAAGGTGCAATGGAGAGATGTAAATTCATCCATAAGGAGAGAGAGAAGATGAGATAGGTGCTCAGTGTATCCTAAAACATCCCCCAGCAGCCTATAAGCCTATAGCAGCATATCTAGGGGCTCGAACAGGGCAAACCTGATTCAGCCCTAACTATAAGCACTATCAAACAGGAAAGTCTTAAGTCTATTCTTGAATGAGGTGACTGTGTCTGCCTCCCGGACTGAAAGTGGAAGCTGGTTCCATAAAAGAGGAGCTTGATAACTGAAGGCTCTGGCTCCCATCCTACTTTTTAGGACTCTAGGAACCACAAGTAGCCCCGCATTTAGTGAGCGCAGCTCTCTAGTGGGGCCATATGGTACTACAAGCTCCTTAAGATATGATGGTGCATCACCAATCAAGGCTTTGTAGGTGAGGAGAAGAATTTTAAATGTGATTCTTGATTTTACAGGGAGCCAGTGCTTCCCCCCCCTGAAGCTAAAACACAGTTGGAGAGATAAGATAACGTGTTCCTCTTGTTTTTGTTTCCCCGTGTGCTCCCAACGAAGCAGCTGACTTTTAGTAAAGGTTTAGGGGAATGGTTAAATCCTGCTATTTTCTAAAAAATATCCAACAAAGGCAACAACATTGATTGTCCAACAGGACAAAAAGACACATTGGGTTATTTACAACACGTATCTGTGTCTTACCTGTGTCCCACTGGTATGAAAACAGTCCAAATGTACATGACACAGCTTAGAACGGACACACCGGAGTCAGGGATGGGCAAATGGAGTTTGTATTTCTCTTTGCAACACGCTTTTATAAAGTTCTACATTTCGGTCACAGAATGCAGATTTTCTCATGCCCGCACTGTATCAAACCTTATCTGCTCTGTCGGGCGGAGCAGGAAATGAATGCTTAGATCTCGCAGCTCTCCCCTCTCTCGCCTGAGGAAATGTATATTTATTAGATCTTAGATATGCCACACCTACTTCCAGTGCCCCTACAACTCGGCTGATGGATGATGTGTGTTTTTCAGAAACATTGAAGGCATATTTTCGCTGAGCACGCACAATGTTTTAGTCTGCTCGGAGGAAGCCGCATCTACCGAGAGGAGGCAGGGAGGCGCGCTGCCGACCTCGGAGACCTTGTGGCAAATATCCTTGACCTTGATCCTTTTGGGCGCACGTGTTAGAGCGTCGGCGACGTCTTTTTATGTGGTCCCGCGACGGCTGCTTTATGGGTTTGAGCGCCGCTGTCACTGGGCCACTTTCCGGTGCATGTCTTTGGGGAGTGTGCAGGAGACGTGTGGAGAGCGAAGTAAAAAGCAGTGGGATGCAGCTGTGAATGTCTCCGCTGCTCGAGGAGTCGGAAGCATCTTAGACCTTACTGGTGTAAGCGTATGCAACAAACAGCAGGGAGGAAACAGGATGAAAGTATGTGCTGTTCCAGTTTAGTTTACCTTGTCTATAAGGCGGTAACATTTCACCCATCAAGGTAATTGCTGAAACGTCACCGGCGAGTCCAACAGGGGAAACGTCTTTTCAGATCATAATTTGTGCCTTTTATGCCTGATGGAGATAGTGGAGAGAAGGGGAATGCCATGCAGAGAACGGCCTTGATGGTTGAACCAGGGTAGGCTGGTCTCATGCTGCATTCGTAGCTATGCCTATGAAAAAATAATAAGGCATAATTCATAGACATTGTTCGACATGATTTGCTATGTTATCCATAAGGGTAACAGTAAACAAGGAAGTATAAAGACCCCACAAGCCCACACAGTGCTGGCGTGAGAGGGGGTGGATGAGTCCGAGAAGGCCGCTGTTCGTTCCCCATCTGAAACGTAACTTCAAACTTCAGTCACGTTACTTCCGTAGTTATTTGAACCCAAACAACAGTTTGGGTTCAAATAACAACCAAGTAGTTTTGTTGTCTAAACCTAACTAAATATTTCACAATATTTCCCTCAACCTAAATAAGTAGGTTTTGCTGCTCACACCTGAATAAGTATTTCACAATCTCTAAACCTAACTAATTTTACTGTGAAGACGGAAGTTTATTATAAAGAGACAGGATGCACGTAATGAGCAGGAATTGACAAGTGTTGCTGGCCGTCGTAGGAAAACGCACGAAAAATTCGACCCCAACCAGGGCAACTTCTCTGAAGGTGCCTTGAGACAACAATCGTGGTAGTTTATTGCATTTTACACTGTGCGAGATGAGCATAAAATAACTCATGGTTGAATGCAAGGTCTAATAATGCAGCGGTGTAAAATTCAACTGTGCAGGCTGTGGGGTGGCACCGGGGATGGACCCTCAGGATGATTGAGGGTCAACCTTAATACACCTTAAAGTTACTACAAGTAACTTTTATTTTGTGTTGATTTTTGCATTTCCTGTGCACAAAAGTGGCCGTGTTTCTGAGCTCCAGAGTCCCTTTTGAAAACCTCAAATTGTTCTGCAGCAGGCGTCTGACGAGCTGCGACACGCAGTCCGAGTTCTGGTTAGTCTGAGTGTCTGTGTAGTTGTCGGTTGCACGGATGACAAGTATTAAGCCTGTCTAGAAATAGACGGTCTTCTCTTCTTCTACTGATGGTCCCATTTACTTGTGTAGCTCTGATCACAAAACCAGGTAAAAGTTCCTCACCCTCACTGTAAATGTAAAGCTTCATCCACCAGGCTGTCAGGAAGCTGAACTCTCTCCCACTCCCCTTTTAGACACATATGTCTAAATTATGCTGCTAAAACTCCATGTCCGATTGCTGCTAAAATACACATGTAAAGTGTCATAGTTGTTATAGTATCTTAACTTATATGTTGTCTACATGTTCTTTGTTGTTATCTGTTTTGCACTTTATTATCATTATTATTATTATCACTTTTATCACTTTATGTTGGACAAGGGGAGAAACATAATTTCAGATCTTTGTATGTTTGCACATCGAAGAAATGACAAATAAAGCTGACTTTGACTTTGACTGTACATAGTACAAGCGTCTATATTCATCAGCAAGCCAAAAGGCACCAGTCATCTTCGCGTTGAAATAAAAATCCTGCCTTTCTTTTACCATTTACCATTTACATTTTTGCCCTGTTTTTTTTTTTTTGCTTGAAATGTTTCCAGGTCGGCAGCAGAACGTTTCATCTGCCAGTGGTTCATTGCCTAATGGATGAGTAGAGACCGCGTATGCCTAATGGATGAGTAGGGACTCGAAGACAAGCCAGACTTCTTATGGGCCTAATCCCAAAGGGGAATCAGGTTCAATGAACTGCACCCAAGGCGGGGTCCGAGGCCAGGAAAGCGTCTGGTCCTCCAGCCAGTATCGTCTTAATGAGGACCACAGTTAGTTTCAGCTGGTCCTTTCAAATGCGGCGTTGAAGCCAATTTGAACCAAAAAGAGTTGTACTCTTTTTATTTTTGAAGCGCACTATTCTAAAGTTTGACTTTTCCCACAAGCAAGGGTTCAAAGCTCCCCCCCCCTCCCCCCGTGTGCTCACATCCAACAAGGTGACCACAGAGTTCTCCACCGGCCGCGGCTGGCCATCCATAATAGATGACAAACTTGCGTATGCCTGCACCGGCACCAGGTGAGGCACCGGCACATGCTCGGCTTCAGCCACAACCCGACAGGCAGAGCCGGCTACAAAGTAAAAACCCTACTCTCCGGGCGAATGAAAAGCGCCGTACACTTGGAACGGCATCAGGTATTCCGCGAGGCCGTTGAGACTCTTAAGCTCCAGTGTGTCATTGTGTTGTCACAAATCTCCCCATGTTTTCATTTCCAACATTTGAATCAGCTGCTGTTGTTTAGCCACGGGGGGCCTCAGCGGATCAATCCAGTCGTCCCATTCAGTACGAAGTCAATTACATCATATGAAAGACTAATAGGGGTTTCCAAGCTCAGGGTTAGATTCTGTGCTGTTCTTTTTGTTGAATCTCTTTTAGCGCCACGGTTTTTCCCTCAGAGGCCATGAAGCAACTTTTGAAATTTCTGCAAGCACCAAAACATAGACACAACTTAGCTGTGATGAGCCATTCTGCTCCTTTTTGTTTTAGTCTGCTTGGTGCTTCCTGAAATGGGAACCTCGACAGACCTGCTGCAACTTATAGCATTGTTCTGTTATGAGTGTTTATGAATATTCATTTATAATGCTTCATCAAAAATAATTACACATTAGAACACATTAAATCATGACTTTAAGCATTATAATATTTTGTTATGGCTGGTCACTCGACTAGATTAATAATAACAGTTGTATTGAAAGGATCCAAGATGGCCGCTTGATGGCAGCCTCGATTTTTCGCTCGTGTTTTTCGCGTTTTTATTTTTGCTCTTGTGTTTTTCACTTCTTTTTGCCTGCTTGTTTAGGTTGCTAGCTCTGTGGTCACAAACACAAGAGTAGCACCTTGAATATATTCAAACACTCGACTAACCTCAGAAGAGTAATTAGCCCGCTAGCCCGAAGACTTCCGGGTTTAGTCCAATTGTTGTTTTTGTCCTGCAACTGGAACGGCTGGTCTTCTCACCCCTGGCTGCCACGTCGCTAGCCATCACGAGCCCACCTGTCTACTCTGCCGGGATCTTTCCGTTCCGGTGCGGTGAGCAGACCTGGGTTGGTCTCCGCTAGCCACCACTGCACCCGGTGGACCTCCATTCTCCGGGCAGGATCGTCAGGCTAACGGGCTGGTAGCCCCTCTAGGCTACCACTCTCTCTTCACCGGACTGCTGGCGTCTTCCCGCTGGTATGCTGTGGATCATCTCGCTGATTCTCCTGGGCTGCACATCGCTTCTCATCTCGCGGACGGCGGGCTCTCGGTCACAGGCTGGCGCTAGCTTAACGCTACTACTCCGCCACCGGACCATGCCGCCGCTGTACTCCGCGTCGGAGCTTCGCGGCTTTGATAACCACCTGCGCCCGGACTGCATGGACATTCTGAAACAACATGGAATACTTCGCCGAGGCCATCCTTCACACAGAGGCTCTGGCTGCATGTTCACCTACAACTTCACGTCCCAAAACTCCAACCCATCGTTACGTCATCACAACAAACCACACGTGAATTGGTCCAATCTCCGTCCCCTTCCTCAGTCCTCACAGCCTATCACAACGCAACGTCACCTGAAACTGGCCTTGCTCAACACCCGCTCACTCAATAACAAAAGCCTCCTTCTGAATGAATTCATAATGGACAGTAATCTTGATTTTCTCTGCCTCACTGAAACATGCCATAAACCCCTGGGTTATTTCTCACTCAACCAGACCACCCCCACAGGATTCACATACACAGATAAACCTCGTCCAGAGGGGCGGGGAGGTGGTGTTGCTGCTGTCCACCGGGAGGACATTAAAACAACCACCATTCCCATTCCTGCCGTTCATTCTTTTGAACATATTGCCTTCAAACTCTCTGGTCCGACTACTCTGGTAATTGCTGTTATTTACCCCCCCCCAAGCCAAACCCCTCCTTCCTCTCTGACTTCTCTGATTTTCTGACCCAGCTCTGTGCAATTTCACCTGCCGTTCTCCTCCTTGGTGATTTTAACATCCATATTGATGACACGGAATGTAAACCTGCCATAGAATTCCTAGAACTGCTACAATGCTTCAACTTCACACAACACATCAACTTCCCCACTCACAGCCGAGGTCACATCCTGGATTTGGTCTGCTCCACTGGTCTCACAATACTTCAGCTCTCCAGCCTCAACCTCAATATCTCCGACCACCTGGCTATCACCATGGACATCGGCATCCCTATCCCCATCCCAAGAACCAAGCGCAACATATCCTTCAGAAATCTCAAAACTATTTCCCCCACAACTCTTTCAGCCTCTCTTGCCAGTACCATGTCGGCCTCCCCTTTCCCACTGTCTGATAATCCCTCCGATCTCGTAAATTACTACAATAACACACTCTCCTCCTGTCTTGATCAGCTGGCTCCTATTAAAACCCAAACGGTCTCATTCACTCACTCAGCTCCTTGGTATACTCCTGATCTCCACCACATGAAATCCCGTAAGCGCCAGCTTGAAAGACTCTGCAGGAAAACTGGTTTAACAGTCCATCTCCAAGCACACTCTGACTACCTTCAACAATACAATGACGCTCTCATCTCAGCCCGGACCACCTACTACTCACACCTCATACGCACTGGCTCCTCCAACCCAAAGGCTCTCTTCTCAACAATAAACAAGCTTCTCAAACCCAGGGACAACACCTCCAAATCCTTTACAGTCGACAAGCGCAACTCTTTCCTTTCATTTTTCAATACAAAAATTGATATAATTTACAGCAACCTGAAGACCTCACCCGCACTTTCCATTTCTCCACCCGCCCTCCCCATATTCACCCCTCAGCCCCTTTCTCAGTTCTCCCCTGTGTCCCCTTTGGAGCTCTCTTCATTCACAACAGGAATGAGAAGCTCCACCTGTATTCTGGATCCCATACCATCTACTCTCACCAAGGAATGTCTCCCAGCCATTGCTCCACTCATCATAGCAATAATCAACTCCTCCCTCAACTCCGGCTCAGTCCCCGACACACTTAAACTGGCTGCTGTCACCCCCATCCTCAAGAAACCTGGACTCAACCCTGAGACCATGAGCAATTTCCGGCCCATCTCAAATCTTCCCTTCCTGTCAAAAATACTGGAACGCGTCGTCGCTGTACAACTCAAAACCCACCTCATTTCCAACGATCTGTTCGAGCCATTTCAATCTGGTTTCCGCTCACAGCACAGCACCGAAACAGCCCTTCTCAAAGTCACCAATGACCTCCTCCTCTCCTCAGACTCTGGCCACCTCAACATTCTCCTTCTCCTGGATCTCACTGCAGCCTTCGACACCATCAACCACAACATCCTTCTCTCCCGCCTCGAATCGTCCCTCAACATCACCGGAACTGCTCTCTCCTGGCTCAAATCATATCTAACAAACAGACAACGATTTATCAGCATCAACAACTGCACCTCCTCCACTGCTCCTCTGTCTCAGGGCGTCCCCCAGGGTTCGGTGCTTGGTCCTCTTCTGTTCATCCTCTACCTGCTCCCTATTGGAAACATCATACGTCATCACGGTCTCCTCTTCCACTGCTACGCTGATGATGTCCAGCTCTACATCTCCACAAAAGCCATTACCACTACTACTCACTCCACTCTGACCAACTGCCTCACTGACATTAAATCATGGATGCAAACCAACTTTCTCAAACTCAACTGTGATAAATCGGATATGATCATCATCGGCCCCAAATCTCTCACCAAAACACCAAACACAACTTCTGCCTCACCATTGACAACTCCACTCTGTCTCCCTCCCCTCACATCCGCAACCTCGGAGTCATGTTTGACAGCAACCTCTCATTTGAACATCACATCAAACAAATCACCAGAACCTCCTTCTTCCACCTAAAAAACATTGCCCGTCTCCGTCCATCACTTTCCTCATCTGCTGCTGAAACTTTAATCCACGCCTTCATCACCTCCAGAATTGACTATTGCAATAGTATTCTTTATGGCACATCTTCCAAAATCCTAAACAAACTCCAATACATCCAGAACTCTGCTGCTCGCCTGCTCACCCACTCCCGTTCCCGTGATCACATCACCCCTGTTCTCCAGAGCCTTCACTGGCTCCCCGTCCCACAACGGATCCAATACAAAATCCTTCTCCTCACTCACAAAGCCCTCCATAATCAGGCCCCCTCCTACCTCACTGACCTGCTCCACTATCACACTCCATCCCGTCAGCTCCGCTCCTCTGATGCCGATCTCCTGTCCATCCCACATAGGACCAAGCACCGGACGTGGGGTGACAGAGCCTTCTCTATATCTGCCCCCTCCCTCTGGAACTCTCTCCCCAAACTCATCCGAGACTGCACTGATCTTTCCTCATTCAAATAGCAAATCAAAACACATCTGTTCAGAACTGCTTTTAATGTGTGATTGTTTGTTTTTTTGTTTTTGTTTTCTTATCAGGGTCCGAGCGACTCAAAGTCCCTATTTATTTGTTTTATTTGTTTTACCTGTATTTTAGCTATTCTTATTTATTTATTTTTAGCTTTTAGGATGTTTTAATTATGTGAAGTGTCTTTGAGTATTATGAAAAGCGCTATATAAATTAAATGCATTATTATTATTATTATTATTATTATTATTATGACTTTAAGCATTATAATATTTTGTTATGGCTGGTCACTCTAACTTTTGTTTAGATTAATAATAACACTGTGATTTTTTTTAATCCATTATAATCGCTGTACTAATGCGTTATAATGTGATTATAAGTTACTCTAAGATCTAATTTTTTGCTTTCAAAATCAAATAAAAACAATATCCATGCCACACTAAACATTGTGAAATAAAAGTAGGACTTTAGTTTATTTAATTTATAATCATATTGCAATGTATTATAACAGTGATTAGAATGCATTGTAATAGGATAATGTATTACTACAATCGGACATAGAATAAACTATCATCCTTGCAAAATGAAAATGTAATTTACCAATAATAATATTTGAATTTGTATTATTAGTAGTCGTAGTAGTACTTGACCTAAGAAGTCATGATAAAATGTCATTATTATTATTATAACACAATATGAATATTTTGAATAATTTGCCTGTAGGCGCTTTACAATCTGTAATGCATACGACACCCTTAGTTTTTTTTTTCAGTAATTTAAAAGATCAAATTGTTGACTGTAGTGGAAATTAATCTTTTTAACCTCCTTGTGAGAAATGAATGCGATGAGAATGCTCTCAAATGTCTTTGAGTATTTTATTAACAAAAACCTCAAATAATTCATGGAGAGAGAGCTCCTTCCCCACGGATGGTTCGGAGGTCTAACAACAAACAAAGGTTTTACACAAACTGCCGTTCTGATGGAGCCAGATGCCAAGGCCACCTTGGCAGGTGCTGTTATTCCTGCCTGTTGTGAGTTAGTTTGTCTACAACCTAATACAGACATAAAATACACAATACACAATACAGACATAAGATACATAATACAGACACAAGATACATGATACAGACATAAAATACACAATACAGACATAAGATACATGATACAGACATAAAATACACAATACAGACATAAGATACATGATACAAACATAAAATACACAATACAGACATAAGATACATGATACAGACATAAAATACACAATACAGACACAAGATACATGATACAGACATAAAATACATGATACAGACACAAGATACATGATACAGACATAAAATACACAATACAGACACAAGATACATAATACAGACATAAGATACATGATACAGACATAAAATACACAATACAGACGTAAGATACATAATACAGACACAAGATACATGATACAGACATAAAATACACAATACAGACGTAAGATACATAATACAGACACAAGATACATGATACAGACATAAAATACACAATACAGACACAAGATACATAATACAGACATAAGATACATGATAAAGATGCATAATACAGACATAAGATACATAATAATAACCACAAAATAATTAGCATGTTTTCAAAAAAATTTGTATCTCTATATTTTGTTCAATTAATTTTTTTGCCGAATTGAATTATATCGAGTCTCTAAATATCAAAACTTAACTCTGATGTCTGTTTTTATTGTCCTGCGTTACTATTTCCGCCTGAGTCGACAGCAGCGACGTCGGCTGCTTTCTCTGTTTGTGCAGTTCACGATTCACCCTGTGGCCATTTTCCAGTGATCTTTGAAAAATGCCGACCCTTTATTAGGAGCCGGAGCCACAGAGAGTAAAACACACACACACACACACACACACACACACACACACACACACACACACACACACACACACAGAGCGACATAAAGCATTAGTTTACAGGGGAGCGAGATGGTCATTGTGACACAGCTTGCCTCGTGGGATATTGACATTCATGTGGTGACCCCTCTAAAACCTGGCGTTGATAGCATCGATCGTATAAACCTTAAATCAATGCGGCCCCGACCACTTGTAATGCGGCCGATCCTCCAGCTCTCCGAGCATCACAACGTGGCGTGTTTTTGAAAAGCCTGCCGAGCGAGGCGAACCGATCCATAGCTTCCCTTTGGGCGGTGGAGGCCGGTTTGTTGTGCTGCTGGATCTTTGCGATGCAGCCAGCAACGGCAGCGTGGCTGGGTGTCTCGACGAAATCAAAACACGCAAATGACAATCTCAGAGAGAGAGATGTTTAGTCTTTTCACTTTGAGGTCTTACGCCAACAGTTTTACAACAAACTGCACATTTCTCAATCTATTTAAATCGACAGATATCGTTGGGGATGGGAATCAAGGGAACTAGGACCTGTTTAACTTCCTCCCATCAGCTTTAAGCAGCTCATAATACATAATTAAAACTACTATAATTGATTTTAATTCAAAGCAAATATTGAAACACAAGTGCAATTATTTATTTCCTAATCATTTTATTTGTGAGTTTTTTTATTTTGGCCAAGGATCAAATTAAGAATTTTTGTTTTTCATGCATGTACTCTTTATTTTTTAAATTTAGTTTTTCAACCATTCAACAATTTTTTAGGATCAATTAGAGAATAAATAAAGAATCAGAATTGCATCAGTCTCAATAAAATATAATAGATTATTAAAATCTGTGGAATTCATGGTACATTTAAAACAGGATAAAAAACAAAGAAATACAATTATCTCTTGCCATTGACTACTTTACATGTTTTTACAGAAAGAACGTTTTATATAATAATACGTTGTTTATTCAGCTTGTAATGCAGCTTATAAACGTTCACGGGGAGTGAATGTACACAGTATGGATGCACAAAGTATTTTATACGTGGATGCTCCTTTTCCCTTCATTTGTTCTTCTTTTGTTTTCTTCACCAGATTAAATATGGAAGCTTCTTGGTTTTGTGTGGCTAACTAACTGAAGTGCACCACAGCGCTCCCATCTTTTATACATCTCCACACGTACGATCCACGGTAACAGAGCTCAAATTAGACGAAGGCGCTCATCTGAAAAATAGCTAAATTAATTTAATGTTCAGAGCCGAGTCAGAACGGGAAGGTCACAGGAGCAAACTACAAAAACCATAACGTTTGTGCTACCGGATAACTTCTCTATGAATGCGTTTTTTCCCCTCTTATGTCTGTCTTATCAAATCATTTCCTCTCTGTGTGTTGGGATCTCAGCGAGGGTCGGTTGGACATGTTTTTAATAAATGATACCTACAGTGGAGCAGACATATTCTACTATATTGTCCCTTGTTGCACATTTCTGAAGGCAGAGCACTGGCTTTATACTGAGCAAAACTGAAACTGTGGACTTTTAGCTTCAATTCAAGGTCTTTTACACACTAACCTGTCTCAAAGAAAGGACAGGGGGAAACAAATTACTATCACAAATGTCGCCTTTGACTCTAGCTGCTGTATTAACTTAATGAATATATATTTTTAGCTTAATGGCCACTTGCACCACTGAAGATTAAAGTGACCTCTTGGCTGTCGCCTTCTGTTACGTCAGCCTGTTCAGAAACCGTAATTAGCAGTCCTTACATACAAGCCACATGTTTTGATGTTTTTATGTTCAGATCTGAGCAATAAATAAGAAAGTTAACGATGGCGTAAAAAGAAATGCAAGACATTCTGTTCCTTGGGACGACACGTTCGGTCTTATCTGAACCCGGGCGCTCAACAGCCGGCACAATTCGCTACACCGTGAGGTTTTATGCAGAATGCCTGAGCCGTTATTGCCGTTGCATTCTACTGCATATTTCTAATTTTCAGAGCATTTTGTAGAAACAGTGAAATTGCCACCTCTCCTTCACTGCCACCAAATGAGTTAGTCACACCTGAGCGAGGGCAGAAATTAGTTTTGGATTTGTACAGATGGAAAGAAATTTGTGGCAAGTGAAAATCAGAAAGAATATATATATATATATATATATATATATATATATATATATATATATATATATATATATACATATTTTTATATATATATATATATAAATATGTATTGAATTATATATGCATGTATATATATGCATATATCATTTTGATTAGTATTTGAAGTATTATAGTACTATATTATTCATTACCTTATTCTTCAGTGGTATAGGTATGTTTTGATGTCAGCAGAAACATGGTTTGCAGCTGGCATCATTATTTATTTCCTTTCTTTCGGTCTGTGTAGGAGGGAGAAAGCAGCCGCGGGGACGGACCTTTCAGACAATATGCTGCCAAGCTGTTCTATTTGTGGACACACTATTGTAGGTTAAAAGGGATATTCTGTTAATTGGTTTATTCATTCCACCAGGGAAACTCAATCTCATGGTGTCACTTCATCAGTGACTTTCAAGACCTTAATGGCAGCGCGGCCAATAGCTGGCTCAACCCGTGCATGCAAATGTTGCCAATGTTTCAATGCTGCGCGTTTCATTTTGAGCTAGCAAGGCATTGAGTGGCAGCCGTCCGTACTACATGGAAAAAGCAAAGCTATATCTCCACTAGTTTGCTTTGGTGAAACGTAATCTCACCCCTACCTGTTACATGTTCCCATCAAATGTTGGTTATGAGCAAAACAAATGTGTGAGAGTATCTAAAAGACTATTTAGATTAAAGTGCAGCATTTTGAAATCTTCTAACTATAGTGGAAGTATTACAAAAGACACGGTAACGAGGGATGCACCGATATCGGGCCCGATGCTGTGTTCATGTACTCATGTCATGAACTCTATATAAGAAGTGGTCATCTTGACGTCACACGTTGCTTTGTGGACTGCGGTTTAGAAGCTTAGAGTTCTGCGCTTAGGCCGTCGCCATCTTGGCTTTTTTGCAACCATTGAACTGAAGTGACCATATTTAGAATGCAGAGGAGTGACGCAGAGAGGCAGGATACGTCTCTGGTAGCGACAGCGACCTGTCAATCACAGTGAACCTGTCTATTTATCTATTTAAAGGAACATCATGCTTTATTGGTAAATCGTAAATAAACCTGTACTTGTAAAGTGCTTTTCTACCACTCAAAGCGCTTTAACACTACATGACATCATTCATACACTGATGGGAGGGGCTAAGGTTCCACCTGCCCATCAGCACTAACTAACATTCATACACTGGAGGCACAGCTACGGGAGCAATTTTGAATTCAAAATAATAATATTGAAGAAGAATTGAAACTAGAGATTGAGAACTTAGTCAGGAGGCATAAGTTCCTATGTCCAGCTGTTAGCCAGCTATTAGCCCCGAAGTTAGCAACAACAGACGCCAACACACTTTTAATCTTTCATTTAATTGTTTTACCAATTCATTTTTTTTACTTTAAAGGACCATGCTCTGTATCAAGAAAACTCCATTTTGAATAATAAAAGGTAAATATGTGTAATTTGGTTTGGTGCATCCCTCATGGTAACTGACACGTCTTCCCTTTCCGCCCACCGCAGATCCAACCAGAGCAGCTTATGGAAACATACATTTAAAGGTCTCTGTAGATCTCAAATATGATCGTTATGGATAAGAAAACCGACAGGCGGACATTACCTTTCCTCTAGGACGGAGGAACGTCCCTGAACAACACCCATGAATCCTCGCTTTAGTGCCTGTTCCAGCTTCCAGGTGCACCGACTAGACTTAGGGAAAAAAAAGTTATTTTAACTGGGCTGTTTAATTGAAGAATGTGTGTCATCAGCATCACATGAAGGCTGCTAATGTATAATGTGACTTTAAACTTTAACTTTCGTAGCTTTAAATGCGCCCGTCTCTGATGATGCTACATTAAGAAAAACTGATTCGTAATGTCTTTTCAGCTCTCTGAAGCACCCGACTCGAGTGACTTCATTTAATTCCAAGAGAATAAATGTTTACTTGACAAATGTGCGGCTTTTACCTTAATGCCTTGCCCACCACGCACTATCACCATCAGGGCTTCATGCTATATTAGCTCTTGTGAAACACACCAAATTGAATCAAATGATTCAAACCATTCATGCCATTAATACTCATTTCTAGCGCTCGTGTGATGTGTGTGAAATGGGGGGCCTTGACTTTCACGTCTGTTCAAAGTCAAAACCTGCTCCGGATCAGGAGGTCGGTTGTTTCATTTCATGGCAGGTATTAAATATTATACTTCGACGACATTAAAAATGCTCCATTTCCATCGTTAATATTGTAGCCTGATATCGCATCCGTTCACTGGCCCTTCGGCTACACGGTGACGCTTATTGCGTTCAAAGCAAGAAACTTCCTTTTGCTATCTCGTGGCTGTCAGACAATCTCGATCCTTCCGCCCCCCTGCGTCTTCATGCCTCGCATCCCAGAGACTAAGTGACAGATTGATAGCTCAGCTCTAATACCATGCCGGTCTCTGTCAGACGGAGAAAGGCCACGTCTTCTCTCTCTTCCATTCAGGACTTACATGACAGGAGTGTAAGTCATAAGGAGCACTGGTGCCATTATAACATCATCCTCATCCGTTAGTAAGTGGATTACGGGGCTGGAGCGCCGGCATGCTTCAATGTGTGGTTTGGCTTTATTGGCTCTCGAGGAGGACACAGCCCACTTAGTCCTCACTTTAAATCCAAGTAATGCCTGACGTTACACAGCTTTTTTCCATTTGGTCTATATTAGCCCGGGCGCTAATGCAGCTTGATGGGTTTTAATTACATTTGTCACTGAGGTAGATTTGATTGAGGGCCATTTGAAGTACTTGACATTTGACTTGTTCTGGTTTCCTCAGGGATGAATGAAGCAATGGCACGGCTCAACATTACATATACAGTTTAATAGTTACATATGCTCAGTTCTGAAATTCCTAAATTCCTTGACTCGTTATTAAGATTAGGACCAACAAGAACAACATTGCACCTTTTCTCTAACAATGAATGTTTTGTGTAATACAAATTAACTTATGAACTTACCCTTTGCTAAGCCAAGCTGTCAGAGTTGCCATCGGGCCCACACTGCCACTAACTGCAGCTGCTTAAGAGATATTAACTCATTTTTGGAAAAACCTTAAAAGAAGCAGGAAGAGGGAATATGCTTAAAGGAATTATCAAGGATATTAAACTGCGAATAACCTAACAATGACATTAAAGAACAACACAAAACACACACTTTATTCACTGTTACAATCATTAAAAAGCAAAAGTGGCATGTACACAGTCAGTGGCTAGCGTAGCATAGAAGGGCTAACGCTAGTTCATGATGTGCTAAGGTACTTGTCGGGGCAAAAACCCTAACTCTTGTCAATCGTATGTTATAGTAGCTTGTGCAACTCCTTTGATATGCAATATGTGTACATGTGTCCAAAGAACTAGGAAGGTGCAAAGGTGGGGTGACGGGACACCAATGATGACCGACATGTCCTGGGGTTATCTTAGTGGACTCAAGCCAGACAGGATCGATTCTAGAGGTCCGGGGCCGTAGAGAGAGAGACGGCCTTGTCCTTTTATCTCTCAGCTTCAGTAGATTAGACACAGCTATTTGTCTACTGGGCATCTGTGAACGTATAAAGGACGGAGATGTTGGACTGAACGACAGCAGCAATTTCTTGCTTGGAGGCTCAGAGATTCCTGTTCCATTCATGAATGTTTCATGACTTGTTTGTACTTTAGCTCATGGTTGGCTACTTGTAAACTCCTAATACAGTGTTATAAGACAACCGTGCTCACAAGGTAACACAACATTAATTTCCACCACTCAAATAATATCAGCTCCACACGTTTTGAGAGTGCTGAGGCGCAGAGCCAGATAGGTTCGCCCCTAGCAAGAGTTGGCCGTTGCTACACTATGAATGGCCAGTCTGCCTTTGAGGGGCGGGACTTGGCGACAGCAAATTAAAAAGTAAAAGGGAATTCATGCACTTCGTAGAAAGAAAGAAACACATAGCAAGTTAACACCTGGTTTTAGCTTCATTACGCCCAGTCACAAAAAAAAGCATTTCAAACAAGGAAATCACCCACCCCCTTCATTACCCCTCAACTACGCCCATTGCCCCCATCCCACCCTACCGCCACTTCCACCCTGCAGCCCTGACAGATAACCGCTCCAGTGCCCCTCTCTCTCTCTTGCTTTCCCCTCGACTGTAACGGATGCTTTTCAGACACGTTTTGCAGTCAGTCACCTCAGTTTTAATCAATGTAACAGTCGACACAGGTTACATGGTGTTTCACTCAAGCATGCCGGCGACCCAGCTACTGCACGCTTTCAATGTCTCTTCCCACTACGATCCAAAGGGGAGTTGCATATACATCTAGGAATGTTAGCTGACAGCCAGTGACATTAATCTCTATGTTTCCGTCATTTTAGGACGAAAGAAATAGAAGTCGAACTGTTTTATAAGGAGGGTGTTAGCCTAAATCGGAGTGAACGTGACCTCGTACCTCAGGGTCATGGAAGAGGGGGTGGGGGGGGGCTTATTTCTTTGTTATTTAGTTATTGTTTAGTATAGTATTTGTTATTTAGAATTCACCAACAAGCCATATACACAATTGTGAAGTTGATGTTGCTAACACCTGAGCAAACCATTGTTTACAAATCCATGCAGTCATAGAGCAACATTAGCATAATTTGTTGTGTCTCGGGCGGAACATCGAATTTGAATCCAATATTCGCTCAACCTTCTAGCTCTGTTTTGGTCCCCACCATTTCTTAGCAGAGAAGCATCTCTTAAGTGACTCTTTAGCTACGTAATTGTTCACTATATTAACTAGCTGTAGCTAACGTTGTTCTGTCTGCCTGTTGGAGCTTGGCAGATATTATACAGTCGGTTTTGTCAGAACCTCTTTTGCTGAAAATAGTTGAAACTGGTGAGGCTAAACCAAACAATGCCCTTAAAGAAACTGGCAAGCTAGATTAAAAAAAGAGAAAAGTCCAACCAAAAAACCCCAGTTTGCAGTGAAAGTGGCTAGCAGCACTAGCCCAAACGTCTGCAACACTGACAGCACGTCCCGTCAGGCCTACCTCCAGAGACACTCCCCCAAATTTACATTATGAACATAAAGATATCCTAAACAAATACCAAAAGAATGACTAACAACCCTACCTTTAATGAAAACGGGTGTGGATGTGTACTCAGTAATTCAGTTTCATTATGGAATATGTGAGTGTCCTTAACTGGTGTCTTTAGTCTACGGTCAATGTGTTATTTAAACAGGAGACTTCATCAGTGACTTTCAAAGTGCTGAAAATGTAATCATTCCTAACTAAATCACTCTGCTCTCCTTTTGGACCACTTGTGCATGCAGATGCAGTCCATGTCCTGGTGTTGTTTGTTATGTCCTTGGTTATGCAGATTAAGCAACTATGCCTCTACTTTTGCTTATTTAAATTAATATGAGCAGTGTCAGAATTCCCAAAATGCACGAAAGGGGATTTTTTTTAATGTAAACAAATGATTAAAATCCATGTTTCATTTTATTGTTTTTTGCTTAGTTTTCCAAAACCGTGCTTGTTTGACTGAGCTGACACACAGTTTAGCTCGAATTGATTTCTTTCTTTTCTTTTTTCTTTTTTCTTCTTTCTTTTTGATTCAGTTTTCACTTAACCTCTTGTTATTCAACTGTTGTTCTGGACAGACTAATTAATTTGTATCGTTGTTATTTGGCCTTGTATCTCTCAAATCAATCAAACATAATCAAAAGGGAAAGGAAGTGCAGCACAGACAGGAGAGATGGAAACATCTGTACACAGCTGGCACTTCCACAAATCTTTTTTTTTCTTCTTCTAATTTAAAAAAAAGCATGTGATTTATCTGACAGAGCGAGAACTCATTTAAAAAAAAAAGAAAAAGAAAAAAAAAGGATCTGTCACCTTGACATTTCCATAACTCTTTTTTGACATTTTCCAAATTGTACAACGTATCTGATTTAGATTCTTCAGCTGCGTCGCATCAGATGTGGTTCACGTAACTCACGGATCCAACTTACAATCTGTGTGTTATCTCTCCTCATCTTCAAAAACATCCTTTTCAGTGACCTTAAAAATGCAAATAATAGGATTCGATTTTTTTTCTTTTAGAATCGGTAGAATAAAGCTGCTCAGAAAGCTGCGCTCATGGCCTTCATTCAGGGAAGGGATGTGGTCTGTTATTCAAACTGACAGTCGCTGTCTCTCTCCAGTGTTTTCCACGTTTGACTTGCCTCGACTTTGATCCGTATCCAGCTCCTCAACGACGTCTCTCTTTGACTCCCTTCTCTACCGCTGTCTCATCCCCCCCCCACACACACACACTCACACACACACACACACACACACACACACACACACACACACACACACACACTCTTCCCCTCCGTCTAACCTGTCCTCGGGTCTCAGGCTCAGCGCCCTTCATCTGTCCATCGTATGGCTGCGTCCCAAATCCCCCCAACACCCGCAGGTGCTGGTATGGATGCCGCCGCATCCCTCAAACCCTGAAAACCGGCTCACATGTCATTAAAAAGCGAGGGAAGATGGGAAAAGGAAAGGCGGCCGTGCGACCTGACCCAGTCAGATGGTATCAATGCTTCCTGGAGTATGTTCATGAGCTGATGTTCAAAGTTTCATTCTCCCATATTTCGACAGAGCAGCCAATCCCACAGGCTTGAAACAAAACTCCCAGGATAGCACAACTTATTTAAGAAGAGAAAAACAAGCCAAATGGTCAAATTACCACTGAGACTGTCTGATGTAGATATCAATCAGAGAAGACAGACCAAGTGAAGTCTCGCTTGGCACCATGACCCGAGCTTGCGAACGTGGGCTGGGAGCGCGTGGCATTCATGCTCAACGTTCCGTTGCTGTATTCCAAAAGCTCTAACGGGAGAATTGTAGGAGCACAAATGATTCTGTTCGTGGACTACTTTAGCCAGGAGTCAAATATTGCATGCATTATAAAGGAACAAAGGTTAAAAATCCGATTACATTTTGGCTGCAAAATATTCACTCAAATGTTGATTAACCTTGCTTTGCTGGTTCAACATAGAACTTTCAAACTTACTGTCGTTCAGTTTAGACAAACAGATTTCCCCTGAAATGAGACCGGACGGCGTTTTGGTTCAGCCGTCAGCGGGGCTTCCACAACATGTACAAAGCAGCAGTATCGGTTGTTTCGGCCCTTGTTGATGAGACGTTGTTGCTATCTACATAGAGGTGAGCTGAGGCTAGCGCATCTCAATTCAATCTGTGATCTAACTCGCTGGAGTAACCTTGTTGGGAACTCGTACAAAAAGGTTTTGAGCCTTTCACGCAAGGATGCTGTAAAGACGACGAGAAATTGCCTTGCGTGTTTTGAGTCATCCGATTGGCTCTTCTGACCGCTCTTCATAAAGACCACCGATCAAACTATTTAGAAAGAATATGGAACGGGGCAATCTTTGATATTACTGACGTTTTAAGTTCAGATTCGCCTTCAAATAAAGTCTTTTAGTTTGACTGTTTGTGTCTCTGCAATGGCTCCGGTGAGTACGACGTTATAAGCGAAACTAGAAAAAGACCCATGTTGTAATTAAGTTAACTGTAAATACGACGGTTTCCCAAGTGGGAAAAGGGTGCCGCAATATTTACGTTTGACACATTTAGGTTTCTCAAACTCATCAAAATAAAAATAAATAAGTAATAAACGTTGAAATTGCTGTCAGATGTGCTAGCTGTGCTGCAGTGAGCCCGGGTCGACATGGAAACACAACAAGCTATAATTCATCCATGCACCACATCTTGTTCACGCCATGAGGTCGCCAGGCAACCAGCTGAGACTCCAGGAAGTTAATACATCCACCCAAGAAATGATCCGGCACATAACCCTTCCATAAAACCACAGCTTGTAATTTTGACAGTTTGGTTTTTGTATTGACAACTTTAAAGTTGTGCCCTGTTTCCAGTCTGTGTGCTAAGCTAAGCTAAGCTAATCGGCTTCTGGTAAGAGCCACACAGCATTCATATTGTGACTTCTTTGGTGTTGGTGTCTCATATTCAGAAAGCCTCATTTGATACATGGCGATTGTAGTTGAAAAACAAATCGGAATGAAAAAGAAAATCAAAATCTGTATTTCATTTTAAATGGAACTTTCTTCAGTGCCTATGCTTCCCTTTATCAATGCCACATTTTCTTTCACATGCCAAAACTTACTGTCACTCCATAAATTCCCCAGTGGTCAAACTATTCCTTTTAAAGAAAATATGGGAACCATATTCATAACAGTCGGGGACCCCTGCACTTTCAATGAGGGAGCGGTTTATAGCCTCTGACCCATGCCCATATTCCACATGGGAATGGTCCATGTGCTCCTTTGTCTCAAGGTGAAGTAACCGCACAGTAGCATGAGCGCTGCTGTCATTTCAAAACATTGTCGGTGTTATGCACTAAATTGCCTCTGCAGCCCTTTTTTTGGAAATTGTGCTGTTGGCAACACTGCTTTGACTTTGATCCGTATTCGACTTGGCAAGATTCTCTCAATCTATTCTCCCCTTTGACTCGCTTCTGTCTCTCTCCCCCTCTCTCTGCTTTCCCCCCCTCTTCTCCCCTGCCCCCTCTGTCTCTGCTCCAAATGTCACCGTCCTCCCCTCAGGGCGGGATGATCGCCCTTCTGCTGTCCATCCTGTGCTTGGTCCTGATCCTCTACACCCGCAGGCGCTGGTGTAAGCGCCGCCGCATCCCCCAGCCCCAGAAGAGCGCCAGCGCCGAGGCGGCTAACGAGATCCACTACATCCCCTCGGTGCTGATGGGAGGCCAGGCCCGGGAGAGCTTGAGGAACTCTAGGGGTCAGGGACCGAACTCCAGCGGCACCCTCAGCATCCGGGAGACACCGATTTTGGACGGGTACAAGTAGGATTTGGGTGGATGGATCGAGGGTGAATGTATCCTGAAATGGTTAAACCCTAGAATGTTTTATAATTCCACATTTTACACGAGCAACAATAGGTTTGAATTGTTTGAAATTCAGTACTGAGAGAGCAGCTGATAAGATGAAAGCTGCGCACAGAGTTTTGATGCTGAAGATTATAAAAGCTTATCGTATCTGTACGCTCTGTCTCACTCTCAAATGTTTACTGCTTCGTCAAGCATCTTAGCCGCTTGTGATGTTTACTCTGATTTGGATGTTTACTCTGATTTCAAGATTATGTAACCCAAATTGATTTATTTTTTTACCTCTTCCCCAGGTACGAGTATGACATAACGGACCTGCGCCACCACTTGCAGCGGGAGTGTATGAATGGGGGCGAGGAGTTTGCCAGCCAAGTCACACGTACCCTGGACTCCCTCCAGGGCTGTAATGACAAGAATAGTATGGACCTCACACCTGGTGAGTTGACTCAAGCGAAAGCAGCCAGGTCAACAAAATAAAAATATACCAGCAAAACAGCCTTAAAGTTCCACTGATCAATACTTTATTAATCAATACAAGTTAACTCACAGAAGCGGCAGCAGGCAGCTGTTTTCAGGGAAAAAGCCCACCATAATAAATCCAACGTAAACCACACGACTAGACCACACAGAGGCAAAGTTAGCAAATAATGGAGCACTTGGCAGCAAAAGTCCCTCAGGAGGTGGTGGAGACCAAAACCGGTGTATATAGTCACAGCAGACACTTTGACTTCCCTGCTATGACTTGACATGATGTCATGAGGGCTACTTGACTTATCTGACCGATCAAAGGGCCAGACACATTAAATGAATGCTAATATTGCAAACCCATTAGCAATGAAGCCGCTTCAATGTTGAAGCTAAATATGTTTTTTATTATTTTGAGCCAGCATAACACCTGAACACGGTGACAGCTGTCTGTTTTCATGAGTGTCTAATCAGCTGATAATAATAATTGCTGTGTTTTCACTTAGATTGGGCCCTTCATATCTACATAGGAAGAGCGTCCTCTTCATAGTGTCTGCAGTGCTGCACCACCATGTTTTGCTATAGTACTAGAAACCAAACACTGGCTCTAGAGAGATCTATCAGCTGGATAGATTTAAAAGGGATTGACGAGCCAAGGGGTTTTGAGCTGGTTGCAATTTGCAACCTCACCACCAGTTGCCACTGAATCCTTCATGGTGGACCTTTTTAAAGTCGCAGTAATGTCAATTTCTATGTAAAGTACGGATCAAACAAATTTGTGTGATGTGACAGTTATGAACCCACAGAACTTGCAGTTCATCAGACTGCAGTTCCACTCAGCACAACATAGAGTTTAACCATATTTTAGTTCAAGGGTGGCAAGAAACAGGACTCTATCTGATATACGTTGACATAGAAATATTGCTAAACAATGCATCGTCGGCATAGAGTTTGTTTGAATAATATATTAGATTGGGACACCAGCAGAGTTAAGTGCTTCTTATTTTGTGCCTAACTTTTTAAATTATTTTGAATTGCATACTAACTAGATTATGTGGCTGAAACTTCCACTTATTACAAAGCCTTATTTATTCTCCTTCTGCACAGACCTACAATTTATTTTTAAGTAGTAAGACTGCATGTCAAAAAGGTTACTTTTGCTTGTATTGGGGAGGACATAGGGATATACAATAGTTTTCAAAGCAGGGAACAGTGTGATTACATTAACACAGTTGGAACAATTTAGATAATCAGAGAGGTAATTGGATTTTTAATTAAATACCACATGTTATTTTCTCATATCAGTGCAACGTAATTATCAAACGTAACGTAGACCAAATGATGGAGGACTATAATTTGAGGTTCACACAAAGGCTTCCAACACAAAAAAATGGGGCACTCGAACTCCACCAGACATGAATATCAAACTGCAGGTATTCTCTCGGAGAGTTTACTGCTCACACTTGGAATAATCAAAAGGCCTTCGGGCTTGCCGAGAAATCCTCCTAGGAAGATCTATTTTTCATAAGCAGTGGACGTTTGAGTTGAGCACCGCTCCCACGAGGACGACTGTATGAAGTGAAGCAGGTTTGATGAAGATATACCCCCCACCCCCCACTGAATTCCAATTAGCGGCGCATTCACTGCTCGGATTCATCAAGAGATTGGTCACAGTGGAGTTGCTCACACGCGGCGGTCCTATGAAGACCGAACAGCCCGACCCCAGAGGTGATGGAGCGGCATAATCCTGTGCATTATGCATTTAAGACGGTTAATGGGTCCGCCCTAAATGGTACAATGGTTCTTTAGGGTCATGCCTGTTGCCAATGCTAAATATATATTGCTTCAACATAATGCAGTACATTTGGTAGTATGGCAGCTTTGCTGTATTACATTTCTCTGTTAACATAACAGTATAGAAGTACAGTATAGATTTAACTTTTATCCATCCGTTTCATATGCACTTGTTTTAGAAACACTGAACCACTTATGCTAGAACAAACAGGCTAACAATGACAGTGCTAAGAAAGGGTAATGTTTAGCATGTTGTTAGCGTGCTAACAGTAGCACCAAACACAGCGTGCAGCTGAGGCTGGTTAGCGACTACTCAGCACAAGCTAATCGCGTTCCAAAGTGTGGACCACGTTGCATGGCAATCCAGCCAGTAGTTTTGACTCAAAACCATAAATGTGGAGTCCATGGGGGCGCTGGAGAAAAAGGTCAGGTGATCACCAAAAAATCTCCAGGAGGAGGTGTAAAAACACTGTGGAGGTGGAGAAGAAACACTAACCCAGTTGTAAAGTGCATTGGAGCTAGCGTATTGGAGCTAGCATTTACGTTAGCACTATACAACCCTGTGAAACAGATTGTGAAATACATCTTCACATGTCTTTGGGATTAATAACACTGACAAGACAAACCTCTCTTGTGTTGTAAACGGTTAGGGTTTGATGTGAATTGTTTGTGTGCCTTAACGTATACTGCTTCAAACATACAACTCATTACAAAAAATGCATATTTAAAGGATAAAAAGGTAATTTTACCGTATTGACACGCTTTATCTTGAACATCAGATTAGTTGACAACCATTTAATACCACATTATTCTACATCCTGTTTTAATGTCTGTGCGCAAGACGTACGATGTAGTTATACCTGTCCAGTATTTAAAGATATCTTTTTGTGGCTTTTGGGGATTTTTATTTTACTTATTTTTTTTGAGAAGATACCATCTTATTCTGAGGGTAAATGGGGTAATTAGATTAGAACAGTAAAAGATGGAACCTCTCCAAACATTAAGGTATCATCCTCTGGGGACAATTTCATCATAATCCACCAATTGAACCAAAGTGCTGCTTTTATTACAGAATGGGGGGTGGATGGATCGATTGTATTGTTTCCCTGGAACTTCATCTCATATTATTTACCAAAACAGATAATCCCCTCCTCTAAGAATATGTTCACCCCTTAATATGTTCACCCCTTAATAGGTTTTAATTTCAAGCCAGCTTTTCTCACTCTTTAATTCTGTCTCTTTAACTTCTCCCCTCAGTAAACAACATACTGGCTGTGTTTCCTTTAGCATTACTACACTTAATCCCTGCTACACTGTGGTTTAAAAACGTCAACATCCAGCCAAGAACAACACGATTATTATGATGTTGTTGTTTTTTTGGCATCTTTTCCAAGTGGCTGCTTCCTCGTTCCAGAGAGGAAGCTTTTAAGTTTGTGCCTACCGCTTCTCCTCGCTCTTATTTCCTCGTGTTTGTAACCGTAATCCCACTCGTCCGCAGTGAGCGACAACACCAAGCTGGCCCTGATGAACAAGTACAAGGACAACATCATCGCCACAAGTCCCATCGACAGCAACCACCAGCAGAACACCCTGCTCCCGCACAACACCTCCACCAGCCAACGCAAACGCCTCTCCAACAACACCCGCGGTAAGTCCCTGTCCCCCACACATCGACGCTCTGTCAGAGACGAGTGGACGCATCCCATTTGACAGCGTCGCTCTATGCCAGCACTGAAAGCCAGATGATTGTCATTTATTTTAAACGATTCGATGCTGCCTTTTGAGAAAGGTGTTTGAATTCCGTTGACAAACAATGAAAAACTTCTATAGAAAGAAAGATCAAGGCGTTCAATTATTATTTCATTGCAAAAAAAATCACCCGTTTTAGGCTGGACGTTGATTGCAGGCCATCTCTGAGCCCACCATGCAATCATTGCAGCTACGCACATAAGACGGAAGAAAATAGACGTTCGGCATGAAAATGCGCTTCGTTATTTGTAATTGATACCGCTCCTGTAGTGCTGCCTGTGTACACAGCTGTGTTGATTGACGGATAGCAGCTTTTCTAGTTCGGTGAGATGAGGGAGACGCCATCGATTGATTTGTCACAGTTTTTGATAATCAACAAAGAAATATTTCTACACTTCTGAAAGAATTATATTTAAAGACAAAAGTTTTTTATTTATTTATTTATATAATCCTGATCTCAATATTGACCAAATTAAACCTGATTATGATCTAATTGATCAGTAATGTTAGTGCCCTTTCGTCAGTTTGACTTTTGGCTGCGTAGAATCCCTTAGGTCTGATTCACCGCTATGGCAGCGTCATTGAAAATCTACACAAAGTGCTCAGAAATGAATCGTTGCGAGGGTGAATACGTTCCGATGAAAAGGCCTGAAGTGGAGGGACGAGGTGTTGGACGCGCAGCAGCGTTACCGATCATTGCCCAGCGGCACACATCTTTTATCAACAATTGTTTATCTCGCAGCTCCGCAGTGTGCAGGAAACCACGGCGAGTCACTGAATGCCACCACGCAGGTTTAATCATTGACAACATCACGGATGCCCTTTTGGAAAACTCCCAAGGACCCTGAGACATTTTCAACTCGCTGGACAAAAGTTATCAATAACGCAGGGAACCAATACTTTGTTAGAAAATAAATCAGGACGCATGAGGTCTTTGCAGGACTCTGAAGATAAACTCTGTGTTATAGATGGGAGAGATGAATGCCCTTTGGACCCTGACTCTGTAGAAGGTGTTTAGTGTGAATGTGTTGTGCATGTTTACCTTCAAACGGATACATCTCGTTGTTTATCGTGGTCTTTTTGCCAACATATCTCAAACTGTATTTCTTGTCATATCCCCGTTGAAGCCAATCTGAAGTGCTTTTTTGTGCGGGATTCATTTGCACTCACCGCTGTCATCATCACGGACTCCCTGCCAGAGCTGCGATGGTGTGCGACTAACCTGAGCTCATAGGCGCGTAAATGGCAGGTCATTTTCACGTGCCATGATGATTAAGGTCGCGATTAGGTTTAGGGAAAACATTGTTGTCGGGCTTCAAAAATAGGTATGTTAACTATGTAAAACACATCACCATTATCACTTGTGTAACTTCAAAATAACTCAACATGTTGGGACAGGAACAGTCTCCTGGTTGGAAGTCCTGTGTTCGTTTGACCCACCCATTACATTACATTACATTTAGCTGACACTTTTATTCAAAGTGACTTACAATCATACACCGTAGACACAGCTACAGGGAACAATTCAGGGTTAAGTGTCTTGCTCAAGGACACATCGACTAGGGCGGGAATTGAACCGCCAACCCCCTGACTGAAAGAGGGACCTGCTAACCACTGACTGCATCCAAGGAATCAAGGACCATTTATCGTCATTACGTAACCCAGGAAAACCTGAGAAATGCAGTCGTAGCTCTTTTGCAACACACACAAAAGCATGCCAAACACAACAATAGAAAAACAGTAGTGCACTCTTTTTAATTTGCATCAGGAGGAACGTAAACAGCAGAAACCAAAACAAGTTTCTGGCCTGAAAGTATTGCCGACATCTTAACAATTAAATTCGACATCAGGGAAACATTGTCCATCAACTTTGACTGATTGTGTTTACACCAATGATGCTCGGTGCTCACAGTCCGCTGGGTTTGCCTTCGTCCTATTTCATCCATCTTATTTTCCTGCAATCGGATATCAGACAGACATGACTAGGCTGGGAGGTGGAGTAGCCTCGGATCCTAGCTGGGTTAGCTTAGCTTCCATCTCGGCTCTCCTCCCTCTCTTCCTTGGGGCAGTTTGGTGGCATTTGGTCCGATAGGGTTGGTTGGTTGGTGATCATCTCAAGGTCGGCTGCAATTAATCCAGTCCCCATGCTTCCTTTTGTCGAAGTTGTTGAATGTATTCTGTCATTAGGGCTCCACTAATAAACACGGAAAAAAACATTTAGCGAAATCCATGAGAGCTATGCCGATGCAAAATGACACGCATAAATAAATAATGGCGTTCTTATTGCACACTAAGTGACTTACAAATTGTTGTGCCATTCATGTTGGTGAGACAGGAGATTGAGTAATACACAATAGGAATAGAGTGAGAGGGGTTTCAGTTGATGAAACAGGGAGATACATTATCCCATTATGATAAACAAGAGAAAAGGAAAGGCAGCAACATTTTCAAAATGTCATTTTTGGACATTTTTCCGTTGACCTCCGACCACAATTCACATCCTTGCACTTGGCTGCCCAGAGGCTTTATTCTCAGCCCAATTAAAAACAATTCTGTGGTGTTAGTCGCTGTGGAGGAATACACCTCATTATTAGAAAGTACCACAGAGTTCTTCTCCAAACTGTCAGGAGGGATTGTATTTGTTAAGCTGCAACACAGGAGCACAAGTGAGGAGGTATTCAGCTGTGCGTTTCATCACAGACGCCATCCAACGCATATGTTGGAGCATTTTAATTGCGTTGCATTCATGACTGGTGGAACGTCACCACGGCTCATGGAACATTCTGGATTCTAGAGTTAGAGGAAGCACTTTTTATTTTGTTTCTTCCTGTATGACCGTCGCTGTTTCAGTGCCCACCTGCACCCAGCATGGCTTTCCAGCTATGATAGAAATAGAGAGAGGAGGGGAACAAAAATTAAAAATAATTAACGTTCTTGGAAACTCTTTTATCAATAATGGAAGATGAGAACAAAGAGCAAATGCCCCAAAGGCCCACACAGAGCAGCAGCTCCAAACAACGGTGTTGGAATATTTAAAACTTCACTGCCCTGAAACCTCGTAACACGGTTTCAGGGAACTGCAAAACAACACAGCCGTGTTTATTTTCCCAGCCAGTCTGTGAGGCTTTAAACCAAAGTGATGAAACAATCTAAAGGTCCAAGGCCGTGTTCAGACACTCGTGCCACGTCCAAAAAAAGGAGTAAAAGCCCTCCTCATTCATTTTAATGAGATCGCTCTCTTGGCACAGCGAGGGTGCTCACAAAAAAAAATGTAGGGTCCTCTGGCAATGTCATCTGGCAACGTGCTGCGTTTGCCAATCAGACGTTTGCCAATACATATTCCAAGTGATTACTTTGAAATGGGAATTACATCATTTTACTGTTTACCAAGCCATGACAACTTGTAAAATGCTGACTGGTAGTATGAATGGAGATGGAAAATAATTGAATAATAATAAATGAAAGCAAGCCCCAGTTTGTGTTTGTGTTCCTGACCTCTTGTGGTTCAGTGGATAATGCCTCTTCAAGGCAAAGGCAGAAGTAGTTGTCAAAGTACTGCAACTTGTTTTCAGGAGAACACACTGCAACGTAGCCTCAGACAACTGTTCATATGCTATTTTAGGAAATTAATTTTGTGTGCGATATCCAGCACTAGGGCCGCTCAGTTTGCCTGTGCAAGCCTCTGCAGTGTAGAACCTGCTTTGGCAACAACACTGGCTTTTAACAACAAAAAGATCCAGGCTTGGCTTTAAATAAGTGTGTTTATTATACTTATTGCTTAAGTTGGTAAGTAGGCTGCGTTGACTTGGTTTCACACAGGGTCATAAAGTAGGTCTCCTGGGTGAAAGTGTTTGTGTTTGTTTGACCCATCCATCCAGTGTGGCAGATTAACGACCGGCATTCTCAGGCTAGCATGTTAGCTGTTACCTTGTCCGCTAGTTTAATTCCCCAACTCAAGCAGTAACTTTGAGTACATCTGTGATCCGATACTCAGGGTTTGGGAATGTAAATGAGTGGATGTCCTTCTCTTACCTGCAGGCCGTTTAACCCTTGTTTATTGTTCTAATTCATTTATTTAATTATTAACACAATAACAAGCAACCAGGTGGGCTGATAACAATATAATAGTTTAGGAGATTAGCACCAAAGGTTCAGTTATGTCACTCATGGGGAGAGTTGTCCTGTAACCACAAGGTACCCGGTTCGATCCCCGCTCTCCCCATAGTTCATGTCAAAGACACTGAACCCCCAGTTGCTCCCCGGACGCTTCACTGCAGCCCACTGCTCCTTAATAACTAAGGATGGGTCAAATGCAGAGAAGAATGTCCCCACTGGGACATCAATAAAGTATACATCAAAAACAATTAATTAGATAATTGACACCTGATGTTGTTCGGAGCCTATAGGAGTTAATCTTTTGGCATTGAGCTGATTAGATCTGGCCTCATTGACTGAATTAAATTAGTAAAGTAACCAGGATCATCAATCATTTTGTCATGTCCATGACACACCGCGTTTCAGGAGAGTCGGCGAGTAACCGCTGACTCTCTGAACTCTGCACAATGCATTTGTTTACGCTCACTGCTCCATTGTGATGGACGCACACCGGCGAATGCACATCGATCTGCGTTGGGGGAGGGGTGGTTCCCAAGAGAGGTTCCCAGCCACGGTTCTACACATGCTCGGTTCCACACGCAAAGCTTGGTTCTGTACACTCAGCAGGTGCGATCTCTTCCTCTCACCACACGTTTATTTTCTCCCTCGCAGCTGCCCTGGGGGAGGGGGGAGGTGTTACAACGAAATCACATGGCTTGCTTCTATCAGCCGACCCAAAGACAGTACCGCTCCACGCTCAGAAACCAAACAAGGAAGGTCTCCTCGTAACGAACTCAACCACATTGTCTTTATTCTGACTAAAGGAATGCAGAAGGAGAAACCAGACGGTAACAGAGGATGCACAAAAGGATCCCTGCACACTCATTATAATCCTTGTATCAGCTTTGTTTGTGAAAGTACAAGGAGTTGCCTCCTAATGCGTTCAACTAACACACACACACACACACACGCAGCACTTTTGAAATGTCCTGATACAGGTTGGTATTCTCCAAAGCCAGCTGCATAGGAATGAAGCTGTCTCAGCAGGCAATTAGATCTGCTCCGTGCAGTTTTTGAGTCGCCGTCGTCGCCGTTTCCAGTCAACAGTTTTCATCTCCGTCATACAATATGCACAGACGGAGCTGCTGCGTTCCTCAGTGGACAACTTCTGTGCATGTGTGAGTAGGAGGAGGAGGCAGGTGAGGTAGTGACTCTTTGCCCTTTTCCATTTGTTTGGCCGAAGATGGCCAAGTGCCTCTCTCCACTTCCACATCTCAGCACACTGAACGGACTTCAAACCGCGAGTACGATGTCGTCAAGTGGGAGAAGGCACAATGTCCGAGGGGGTGGCTGGAGAGGCATAGAAGACGCCTGCATGAGCGTTCCATGGTCATTATTGATGCACCTGGTTGCCTCATTGGTTGTGGGCCGTGGATTCATGTTGAAGTTATTGTTCTTCATCATACTTAACAAAGGTTTCCTGAACTAAATGAAGCCCAGGATTTCCTTTGCAAGGCGAGCCGGGGGTGATTTGAACACGTGGGTGATAATTCACCCCCGGCCACGGTAATAATCGCGAGCGCCATTACTCGAGGGTCCTCCCGTAACTTAAGGATGAATGGATGGATGGATGGAAACAAGCCAACGCCAACACACTGTGTGGGAACCAATATAACGACGGAATGAATGAATGGCGTCAGGAGAGCGAGACCCCGTTGGAGCTCATCAAGCGAGCTGTTTTCTCTCTCAAGCCCCATTCATTATTTGTTTTTGTTTACACTTGGCTCACATTACACGGTGGGGAATACTGCTTTTACTTCTGTGTCCTTTGTTCAATACTTTGTAGCGTCAAAGCCAATAGAATGATGAGAAAAGATGTCCCGCCGACGCGCTCTGAGGAGGAAGACTTCCCGTCTGTCATCAACTCTGAACAACCTTCATCTTCTGTCGTTGGTCCTCCTCTCCATTTCCCTTCTTTTCTTGTATCAGATGTAATGCTCACATCGCCGCTGCTTTATGCTCGGGCCTCCTGTCACTGGGCCACCAGTAGCAGTCATCGCCATGACAACAATCTCCGTACACATTTTTCTGTTCTCAGCCTCTGAAGCGCAGACAATTGCTGTTTGTTTTGCGAACTTTCCATCACCCACGCTTTAATTCTGCTAATATTCTGCGAGCAGCTTTGATCCTGCATTCGCATCTCGCAATTAAATCAGAGAATGTCGAATACGGTGTCCAATTATCTCCACATTTTAGTGAGCTACAGATCATTATTTGGATTGATGGAATACGTTGTGGTTATTATTATACTTCTATGTCTAGAAACACCCCTTGTTTATCTCTCAGCCCCGGGGAAAAAAGGAATATTGTCACATATTCGACTGTCGACTCTTTTCACACTCCCGATAGACTCATTAGTTCCCATTAGGTTAATTAAAAACAAATAGTGAAGGAAGCTGCCATGACCTTATTGTCAGCTCTTTGAGTACAATATGCTCTCTGTTGGTTGGAGTCTGTTGCCCCTCAGATGCTCACCAGTTATTCCAACCGAAGATGTAGCGCTTTTAAATATGAGTGGTATCCTTGACTAAAACAAAACATATGTAGCCAAATATATATATGAGAGATGGCTAGATAAATATTAAGGATGGAGATATAGATATATATTGAGATGTGTATGTGTATGTATATATATACATATATATATATATATATATATATATATATATATATATATATATATATATATATATATATATATAATTAGTGCTGGGCAAAGATAAAACAAATAAACAAACAAAAACAAATTTTATCAATTAATCGCATGATTTTTCTGTGATTAACAGCGATTAATCGCATTATGCGCAAAATTCAATAATGAATTAAAAACTAGTGTATTACACCCTTTAATTTTAAAGTAATGTTATCAGAACAATATACAGAACATAAACAGGCACTCTCAGAGCAACATCAAGTTAACATACAGTATATACATCTTTTTTCTTTTTTTTCTGAACAGCTACCAGAAGAAACATTTGTCTTTTATGAGGGAACAGCATTACAGTCTCTGTTCAGTAGTTAGAGTCCCTGTTAGAGTGAAGTGGTCTAGCACAAAAGAAAGTACACAGCTGGAATTTACTGTGTACTATCTGTGCTAAGTGTGCTGACTTTATTGTAAACGTTCCGCTGCTGTGCAACATGAATATAATGTTTCTGAAACATGTCTGTCTTCTGTTGTCATGACAGTCAAAACACGTGAATGCAGCTCCCAGTTCATCAATATAATGAACTGTGACTCTGAGATAACTGTGTTACCCAGCGATGTCCAGTCGTCTCCAGTGAGAGCAACAGTTGGTGTACGTTGTGGAGCCGCCATCTTTGTAGTCTGCTCCGTTTCATACAAATCGATGCATCTTGAGGCTCCTACGCGCCGTCTTTCGTTGTGATTCTAAGGACGATCATCTTCCACGACAGGAATCGGCCTGCAGTCCGCTGCTCGCCACTTGGCCAGGCATTTGTTCATTTGTGGTTTATCGACAGTTCTCCCTCACGCCGCATCCAAAGTAGTCTGATGAAGTTTGGCTCCACTGGTTGTTTGGGTAGCTATTGGCTGGCATCAATGCTGTGTAACGCCTTTCAGACGTACTTCATGCTCGTAGTCCTCCAGTGAGAAGATAACTCCAGTTTGAGTGGTTACAAATAACTTTGCTTTTATCAACTACGCCGTCTGGTAGAGATTTCAAATGAAAATGTCCATTTAAGTGTCTTTCTTCATATTCTCTGTCAATGTGTGCAGCAGTGTTAAGCCCCTCCCAATGCAAAAAAAAATAAAAAATGCTGTTAACGCATGATGAAATTATTGTCGGCGTTAACGCATTTATAACTTGTTAACGTGCCCAGCCCTAATATATACACACACATACACATCTCAATATATATCTATATATATTGACCAAAGAAATCTCTTACGATATTGTCTACTAGTCGATTAGTCGAGTTCATCTACAGATCTGTAAAAACTATTTTTTATATAAAAAAACCCACTAAAGCGCCACTTTGAATCTTGTGTTTTCCAGAGCTGTGCCATCAAGTTTCTTAGGAATAAGTCCGCATGAAGAAAAGCTGAACAATGTAGAAATCTTAGTTGACTGAGACCAAATTGACCGATTATTGAACTGCAGTCAATGAGAGCCCTGAAACCCCCCCGCAGAGCGTTATGACTTGTTCATGCTATGGTTATTAATATTCCAAATTGCAACAACCTCGAAACTGAAGTGAGGCGGATGAACGGTTCCAAACACACACACACACACACACACACACACACACACACAAACAGAGAGAGAGAGAGATCCCATGCTTTATTGCTCGATTTGATTAATTAGCACAACTAATATTTTTCTTCGTCGTACATCCTGCTTCCTACGTTCAGAAGTCCGCTATCCTCATTACTTTACATGATTCAAAGCTGTGTTTCCCCCCCCCCCCCCCTCCTGTCAGGATGGATTGTCATTCTGGTGTCATCACCCCTTATTCTCTCTTGCTCCACTCCAGCACCCTTCCATATTTATAGAGAGACGCAATAACTCTTTTTTTTTGCTTTATAAGAGGCACTTTTTGCCTGCTGCGCATGCTGAGTCGCAGGCTAACGCCATGCAGGGAATACTTAAGAGTCTCGCAGCACCTTTCTGCTCCGGTCTTAATGAAGGCTGACGAAAACCCGCCGTGCCAGATTTTGTCTTAATTCCTTTCATTCTCCTCCGTAAAACAGGGATTATATATCAAGTGCCATTTCCGGTCGCAACGTTGAAAGCAACCCCGCTGGTGGAACTTCACGACATGTACGCACCCGAGCTGAATCCGTGAGCCGTGGAAAGCATCTAATTTCCCACTAATTGGACATTTTAAAACTATACGGTGGTAAACTTTCATATGGTCGTCTATGTTTCTTTGATTTCTTCTTGACTTATTGCTGTAAATGTTATTTCAGTGGAATTCAAAACGCAGATCTCCGTGTTAGATGTGCTTCCACTCACCTCAGAAGCCGTGAAGTAGTTTTCTTTCAACCTCCGCCGGGAACACTTTTTGCTCTCGTGCATCACAGAGAGAACAAAAACAGGATGTCCCACTCTGAAGCGCTTTAAAAAGTTCTTCCAGTGTAGCACAATAATGTAGCCAACGGTCCTTTTATGTTCTCTCCTCTATTAAACTCAAAGCTGTCCTCTGCTCTATTCAGGTGTTTTAGAAAGCCTCATTTCTGAAAGTTGTGAGCCTGAGAATTCTAATGAAGTACTAAACCCCATAAGCACAGGTAGTTTATTATAAAAGTACAGAGCACAAGCAATAAGCATGTCTCGAATTTGAAAGTGTTCTCACAGACCCTGAAATAAGGAGGCTGAGTAATAAGGATTACATGAAGCCTGATTTTAAGCTCAATTGTCACATCTTTCCGACTGAAAAAACGTATACCAATATAGTATGTCTTTATATAATGGCTTTAATGTTGGTGTGGATATGGACAAGTCTATCAACAGTCAGTCTTTTGGTATTCGAGCCACTCCAGGTTTGCTTTTAATGTGTGCTGAAATTATGAATTGTAATATACACTACATGCAATAATAATAATGCAATTATTTGACGAGTTTAACGCTCAAACATATCTCATTAGTACGTTGTGTTGGGGCACCATGCCGGGGATCAAAAGGGTTTGTGGTTGTTCTGAGTCCGGACGCAGTATTCCGAGGGACTCGGCCTCGTGTGTACTGGGAATAAGAACATCGACCATCAACAGGCGCACCGGCAGCTTCAGAGCCTCTTTAAAGGTGCACTTGAGCACAATGCTGCAGAGACGATGCTAACACGCTGAGGTCAGCAGGTACAACGTGACCGCGGCCCCCATCTAAGTAAAGGGAGTAAACAAGTAGAGGCCGATGGCTATCTAATATGTTGTGGTTGCCCCCTGATAGGGGCTGTGTGATTGTGGAGAAAAACCCAATATCATTACCGACTACGAAATATTGCTTTGCTTGATTACTGGTGCTTTCATAAAAATATTTACACATTCATATGTTTGATCAACAATTAGCAGTAATGTGGTTGTAATCACTTTAGAACAGCTAGAACAGTGTGGTAAGTTTGGTAAAATGCCATCTCTTAACTGTAATACAGCTTTATTAAAGTTATTAAAGTGGGATGCCCGTACAGTATATCTAACTGCTAATCAAGGATTATCTTATCGTATCTTCCTAAAGAGCAACCTAGGGCCACTGACGTCCTTATTAGTGTTGCCTTCACCATCAACAACGTCAGGAAGTAGTCCCGGTTCCTCCAGTGCCCACATGGTATTCCGTTTTTGGCGAGGCCAACAGCAGCTACGCTGGAGCTCGGAGCTGAGCGTGTGACTCCTTTAGTCCAAGTTCAAATGGTCATTTACCGTCTTGAACTTGACATCCTTGTTGTTTTATTCCCTCCATCCTCATCCAGCTTTAGTGCATCATCATCAACATTAGTACAGACGTATTAGAAATAGAACAACATGCCGGCCTGAGAGACTGAGGTGGCCCCAAAACAAGCAGGAACCAAATGTAATCTAAAAACCAAGGAAATGATTGCTTTTATTCAAAAGGGTAATGTTATACAGTGAAACACCTCTTTTTAAGAACTTTATGTTTTTTTGTGTCTCACATTATTAAAATGTCCCTGCATGATGAATATTTAACTATTTTGCCTCACTTTAAAGAAAGTTGCTCTGATGTCCCTAAATAACAAAAGTGATCTGCTGGTATGATAAACTAAAATAATGTTCTACTTTCACCGAGTTTAATCTTTTAAGCAGGCGAGCAGTCATGGTTATAACTTCCAAATATGCATACATTTTGTAACTCTTCAAATGTTTGTTTTTATAATACCATTGCAGTTTTTCTTATAATTAAGAACATCCCATCCATCCATCCATTTTCAATACCGCTTATCCTCATTAGGGTCGCGGGGGCGCTGGAGCCAATCCCAGCTGACATAGGGCGAAGGCAGGGGACACCCTGGACAGGCCGCCAGTCCATCGAGGGCACATGTAGGGACATACAACCATTCACTCTCACATTCACACCTATGGGACATTTAGAGATCAATTAACCTGCAGCATGTCTTTGGACTGTGGGAGGAAGCCGGAGAGCCCGGAGAGAACCCACGCTGCCACGGGGAGAACATGCAAACTCCACACAGAAGGACCGCTCCGACCGGGAATTGAACCCGCGGCCCTCTTGCTGTGAGGCGACAGTGCTAGCCACTACACCACCGTGCAGCCATAATAATTAAGAAGATTTTTAATTTAATTATTTCTGTCTACTAAATGGGGGATTGTTTTTTAACATTGATTCTGATGCATTTACATTTTGTTGTGCAGGAAACCAGCAAAAATGCATTAATTCGCCCCACAGGACATACTGTGATGGAAAATATTAAAAAGTACAATTTTGAAACCAGGGCTCGGCATATAAATCTTGATATAATAGAATGCATGATTTGTATGTTGTGATGGTCATTGGATCAAACTTAACAACATTTTGGTTTTCATGGGAGTCAATGGGGACTCCTTTCCCTGAAGGATCTGATTGTCTGTAGTTGTAGTTTTTTTTTATCGACGCTTAGGTTGAATCTCAACATTTTAAAATAAGTTCAAAATAAATAACACTGCTGCAAAAATGTATGCCCTATGCATTAAAACAGCCCAAAAATGCCCAAACTAAAAAGCCAAACAAGTCGCTGTTGATGCACAGGGGTCAACTTTAGTTATTTTGTGTTTCTTGAAACATATTATATTATTTAAAAGGTATTTCTATTTTCTTCCCCAATCACTGCATGGAGGTTGCATTTGTCTTCATTTTACTGCAGCTTTCTAATAGCACAGTGAATAATTTTCCAAAGGACTTTCAGTCGTAAATCAGTCGTGTGAAATGCTGCTAATACAATGGTGTCATCAAAAAACAACAACTGCCATCCCACTTGTGAAGTGAAGCAACTGCAACATCTGCGCTGTCAGATAGTGACGCCTGCCAATAATATTTACGCTACGCATTCATTTCTTCACTGCGCATTGTTCTAAAACCAACAATATGAAAAGCTGATGAAGCTGCTGTCATGAAAAAGTCCTTCTTAGTCTGTCACATTGTCGTTGCTGCCAACAACGTTTTCATTCGCACGTTAATTTTTGTTGTTGTTCTGTTGGAGGGATCTTCTCCAGTTTAATCAAACGCTGCGTCTGGGATTTTTTTAAAGCTCTTCTCGCTGAGCAACGTTAGCACGAGTTTTGTTTTTAGTTCACACGCGCGTCCCGCTGAGGCAGCAAATCTTTGCTGCTTTGATGGATTTTCCCCCCTCACTTTGTGATGATCCGCTAAACACTTGTAGGGCAAGCCTCGATACATGCCCTCTAAGTAAAGCTAATGTCTCGGGTAAGATGCGTTACAGGCAAGTCGTATTGTAAGAGCAGCCTTTGTTCCTCGTCCTTGCGATCATACTGTAGCTTTAAATGGCAGAGCTCCATTCACCTGCCTCCTACTTCTCCATCTCACCAAGGTGCAACATGGAGAACGATTAAATGGTGAGTGGGATTATAATCCCAGACTAAATTTTCTGCTTCCTTTTTTTTCTCCCTCAGTTGTTGTTCAAGGCTTGTGTATTGGCAATATTGTTTCATGAATGGCAACATATTCAAAATAGGAGTCATGTTGGTTTTATCCCCGGCAAAAGACGACAGTCCAAATACGTCTCGTATGTGTTTAGCTGTGTGTTCCATCTCACATGCGTGTCGTCCACTGTTTTCCATCTATACCTTTTTTTTTAAAGGTTTCATTTGCAACCTTCCCAATGTAACTTCCCTAATTTCTCCTTTATTACTCCTTTAAGTAACAAAATAGGACTGTGTAACACACGCGTGTTACCGCGGGTGGTATCCCCCTAGCACAGAGACACTAGAGACAGGAACTTGTTAGTGTTTTTTATTAATTCCAGACGGACGCAGTCTCCGTCGTGCTTTCCGCTAATCTGCTCCCGTGGACAGCAGCGCAGGTCCGGCGTTCTGCCAAATCCCCTCCCCCCGCTCCTTTGTCCACCTGCACTTATAATGGGGAGCAATCATCGTTAGACCCAGGCGAGGCCAATTAGGCCTCCACCTGGTACCGTTCCCTGAGCGTACTCCCCCACTCCCCTCTGCAGATGAGCTTAACCACACCCAGCCACCACATACCTCCACCGCCCTAGGCCAGGGTGCCATCCGGCCTAACCTACTCCCCCCCCCCCCCCGTGAGAGCGGGAGAGGAAGTCGGCCACGACCATTTGCGTCCCCGGCCTATGGATCACTTTGAAATTAAAAGGCTGTAAAGCCAGATACCACCGAGTGATCCGGACGTTGGTATCTTTCATGCGGTGGAGCCATTGGAGCGGGGCATGGTCCGACCAGAGGGTGAATGAGCGCCCCAGGAGATAGTAGCGCAGGGAGTCGACCACCGGATGGCCAGGCACTCCTTCTCCTCCGTGCTGTACCTGGCCTCCCTCTCCGACAGCTTGCGGCTGATGAACAGCACTGGGCGGTCAACCCCCCTCTACCTGCTGGAACAAAACGGCCCCCAGCCCTCTGTTCGACGCATCAGTCTGCAGGGTAAAGGGAAGAGAAAAGTAAGGGGTGGAGGAGTGGCTCCCCACAGAGAGCTTGCTTTACCTTCTCAAACACCAACTGGCACTGCTCCGTCCACTGGACCGGATCTGAGGCACCTTTCCGGGTCAGGTCGGTCAAGGGGCTGGTCAAATCTGCAAAATTTGGGATGAACTGCCTATAGTAACCCGCCAGCCCCAAAAACTGCCTCACCTCTTTTTTTGTCTTGGGCGGGGGCAGGCGGCGAAGGCAGCCGTCTTGTCCACCTGAAGGCGCACCTGCCCGGCGCCCAAGTGGTACCCCAGATACCGTACCTCCCTTCGTCCAACTGCACACTTCCCTGGGTTGGCGGTCACACCCGCCTGCCTCAGGGACTCCAGCACCGCGCCCACTCGCTGCACATGCTCCGCCCAGGTAGTGCTGTGGATGATCACATCATCCAAGTAGGCGGCCGCATATGCATCGTGCGGACGCAGCACCCGGTCCATGAGGCGTTGAAAAGTGGCTGGGGCCCCGAACAACCCAAAGGGAAGCGTGGTGAATTGGTATAAACCAAACGGAGTGGGGAAGGCCGTCTTTTCCTTGGACTCTGGCAACAGAGGAATCTGCCAATAGCCCTTTGTTAAATCCAGTGTCGTAAAGAAACACGCAGTGCCCAGTCGGTCCAGGAGTTCGTCGACCCGGGGCATCGGGTAAGCATCGAACCGTGACACATCATTCACCCTGCGATAGTCCACGCAGAACTGTATAGACCCATCCTTCTCTTGCATGTAATGAACCTAATCCAAAAGAAACATCAGGAGAGGCCGACTGTAGGACATTGGAACTAAATACAGACAGAGAACATAATAAGATATGAAAATATGATCATAAACCAGGCGGAGAAGTTTGAAGTTTTGAAGCATCATAACGAGAGGATGAGGCTCTGGTACCACATTAACAAATGGACATTGCAGCACTCCTATTGCAAGCTCTTTTTATAAACCTTGTAAACTACTTCTCGCCCCGCTCTGTCGGCTGGGACGGGAATTTACAAAGAAAGAGTGGCGGCCGTGGATTACGCTTCCCCTAAAAAACAGTGTTTTGCACTGGACTTTTTTAGCTCTCGTCCAATTATCCATGTGACTATAACGACAACCAGAAAGCTGCACTCAGCAGAGTGACGGCCACGGTTGTATTATGTGAGGGGAAGAAAACAACACACAATAAACTGCTCAACGTGAGGGCGAGGGCGCTTTTTATCAAAAAATAACACATTTAGTTTTCCGAGACAGACCAAAAGCTGCATTGTGGCCACTTCTGCATCTGCCCTTGCCTGGCTTCTTCTTCTGCGAGCGCCTCACGGCACTTCATCCTGTGGCCCAACTCGAGGATCGATACCGTTGTTCAGTAAATGAAGTCGCAAAATCCCAAATCCCAAAAAGTGGTTTTCAAGCTTTTCTTTAATATCTGATACGGTGAACTTTCCGCATGGCTTCCATCTCCATTAACCTACATTTCATTGATTGAAGGCCATTTTTATGATCTGTTCCAACCTCTGAATCCAGCAGCGGCCCCATCGATGCCGCCGGCTGCCCTTTTGATATCCTCCGTGAGGCAAACTGGAGGGCAAAAAAACAGAACTTGTACATTTTTATTTCCTCCTCTCATTGTAGATCTATTTTTTTTTTTTTGTGTGAATCCAACAGCGGGTTCAACGTTCTTGAACCCAGACGGGGACTCTGGAACAGAGGCAGACAGCGAGCCTCAGCTGGCCTTTTACACCGACCCAAACCGCAGCCGGCGCCGGAGTCGAGGTATGAGAAACGGTAACGCCAACAGCGCGTGGGGCTCAGGGGGTAAGGAGGACTCGCACACCCACAGACAGTTTATCCCGCCGTCTCATGGCATTACCGTTGCCATCACGCATGACAAGTAACCTTTGCAGTGCATTTAGCAGATGGATGGCTCCGTGGTGTTGTGTGTGCTCGTGATTGTGCCCCTCCCTTTTTTCAAAAGGACATACAGGGAGCTTTGTGTTCACGGTGTGCTGTGTTTGTACATAGATGTGTGTGTGTGTGTGTGTGTGTGTGTGTGTTTTGCACAGTTGTTGTGAGCATGCAATGCTGATCTCAACCATGTTGACTGGAACAAGACAAAACGACGAGATCAGACATTTCCTACCAAGTATTTTGATATTAGACTCCAAATGAAGACCAAAAATGCCATATTCTTTAAATAATATTCCACGCAAATATTATTTTCTGAGGAGGAGCCTGTGCCAAAGTGATGGTGCGGCACACTTCTTTGTCAGCATGCCACGTCCTCGCAGCTTCAATGTACAGTAATGGGGTGTGGGGGAGTGACATCACGGCCGAACTTCAATGAATAAAATACAAGAGGCAATGCCCTCAAAATAATAGCTGCTGTCAGACCGTGTTACAAGCCTTCGCGGCGCCCTCGGAGCCAATTACTCCCCCGCCGTGTGCACAGGTGGCACTAACGCGGCGATGCCTCCAGAAGTGTAGCCAACACCTTTAATTAGAGCGCGGCTTAAGAATAGAACAGAGGTGCTGCAGCGCCGGCCTTACTGTGAGCTTTGCATCCAGAGGAGGAGGCGGGACGAGAAGATTGAAATGTTCAACTGCTTTTGCATAAAAAAGCATTTTTTTATGTTCTGAAAATCCAATTCTACTTGTGAAAAATGGTATTTGTGGCTGAGTCACTTGATTGAATAAACTTTCCGCCTGATACGATAGACCAGCATCTACTTTTGTTTAAAGGATCGCCTCAGGCTGCTTCTGCACGAGAAAGCACTGCCAGAGTAATTTAAAAAGTGACAACGTAATCTAGAGTTATTCTACCGGTGAGAAACTAACCCCTCTTTAAACAGAGTGTGAGTGGCTTTATTCAAGGTCACTGTGTGTGTGTGTGTGTGTGTGTGTGTGTGTGTGTGTGTGTGTGTGTGTGTGTGTGTGTGTGTGTGTATGTGCGTGTGTGTGTGTGCATGCGCGCCCCTGCGGGTCACATGTTTAACACTTTCCTTGTTGGACTCTGGAGTGAAAGAGATAAGGGAGAGAAGAGGGATGGTGGCATCTGAACCACTTTTATCGAGGCCCATGTCTCTTCTTCTTTTTTCTTCTTCTGTTTTCATCCCTCCACATCCCAGCTTGGATATTGAAACACTTCAATGGTAAACCTTATTTCTGTGCCACTGAGCGATGCCTGGTCTAAACCGCTCTTTTTGATCCTAAAAGGTCCTTTTCATGGGCGCTAAACCCCATTCCTTCTGGCTTGTTTGTAGAAACGACTCCCCGTGTAAGCTGTTTGTGTTGCGTGCAGCTGTGTGCATGCGTGTCTGGAGGGGCATGTGGTGGGGATGGTGGGGAAGGGTTATAAAAACAAACTTCTTCATCGTGTGTTGTTCCCGCCTCTCTCTCCCACCCTCCCCTCGCTCCCACCCCTGTGTGTTTTGTGTGTCCCCCCCGGCAGCAGGTTCCCCACGGAGCCCCATCAACAAGACCACCCTGACGTTAATCAGCGTCATCAGCTGCGTGATCGGCCTGGTCTACTCCTCACACATGTCCTGCAGCCTCTCGGTGCGGGTGATCCTCCATGTGCCGGAGCACCTCATCGCTGACGGTAAGACTTTGTGGTTGAACCTTTTACTCACACACACACACACACACAAGCACGCACACCCTTGTTCGCGCACAAAGCCCGAGGGGGCTTAGCTGGCATTTTTCCTGCCGCTCTCCGGGGAGTCCGGCTCGTTATTCCTCTCAAACTGGGACCGCCCGGGTTATTTTGCGGTCAAGCTAAGACAAAGGTAAATGCCAGGTCGAAGGCCCCCCTCCACCTCCCCCCTGTGTTTCCCATGTGAGACCACACAACAGATGTGCCCTCAAAGCATCACAGCACATCGAGGCCAGGTCACAGTGACCACCCGCCGCCAGCCCCTTCATCACTCTTCCCCTCTCGCTCTGCGATGCGTCGGACCACTGCGGATGAAAGGGGGGGTGGGGGTGGGGGTGGGGGGGGGGGTGAGGGGGTGCTTTCCAAGCAGGGAGTGGGACGGGAGTCCAGATATATTATAGACTACGACTGGAACTCACTCATCTATCATCTGGAGGTCTGATTTAATTCGGAGCGCTGCAGCTTACCCGGCGGTGCGCGCCGGCCTGCCAAGGAGATATTAAAATTCCAGGGAGGCATCCGGGAGGAGAACTTTGAAAGCAGAGATGAAAGATGACAAATTTCGCCTGTTGAATTACAAAACCCGGCATCGATTTAGAATGTTTCCATAAATGTCTCCACAATCGCATCAGACTTGATTTTGGTGTCACGGCGAATCGGATGAGAATCTGGATTCTCCCACCGGGCGGGAAAAAGGCTATTAATGCCAGCAGCTGTGCATGTGTCTGCCCTGGAATGCTGTGAAGGAGAGCACAGCAAACGTGGAGTGACACCTTTCTCCTTACCTTTCAAAACCAGGAAAGTAATCATCTGTAGATGTTTGTCTGTTTCACGCAGGATAACAACATCTAGCGCGAGTCGAGATAGACTGTAACAAAGGACAGGACAAACTTTTCTAAATGACCACCCTGGAGTCTGAAATGGAAATGTGGCTTCATCATCTTAAATTGTATCTTGTGGAAATAGGTTTCCTACTGCCATCTGTGTCTTGTCTGATACGTGTCCAAATGACATATGAAAGCCATGACTGGCCGTCTACCGGGACCTAATAATACTCTCAGCTGCAGAATGGTTGGCAATCGTAGCGACTCGCAAGAAGGTGGAAAAAAAGGTAAAGAGGGCCAAACAGCCAAGAGTCTCCAGCCATGCTACCTTGGTGAGGCGGTGCTCGCTTCATGGGCTCAGTGCTAACATCAGCATGTTTGCAGTGCCGGTACAAACAATGCTGGTATGGAGCAGGATAAACACGTTTACCATCTTAGTTTAGCTTGTTGGCCTACGAACATTTGCCAGCTTCCACTGAACAACGTGCAGCCGAGGCAAATGGCCTCAGGAATGTCGTGAACTAAATACCTGGACAAACTGAAATGGCTCCCAAATATCAGCGCCAAATGTCAATCCATCCAATCATTGTTGAGCGGTTATTGCTAAATGGTGGTGCTTGAAGAAAATTTCAGGGGATCATCAAAATGGGTTGTCCTGTCTCCAGGAGCCATCCAATAAATGTTGAGCACCTGAAACGCTGAAGGAAAATTCAGGGGCTCACCAGAGTCGTTGGGATTCATCCTCTGGGAACCATGAATGCCTTTTCCACATGTCATGGCAACGGTCTTGTCCGGTCAGGGTGTTGTCCGTGTTGTCATCTTACAATTTTAACCCTTTCAATGTGGGTTTTCACTTCATAAAAGTTCATCCTAATATTTTGGTTGCCTAAAATGGTTCGGTTGTACTTAGCTCCACCCTCTCCAGACCAATAAACAATGTTACGGTGACTTTGTCCAATTCATTAATGCAGTCTATGTGAATTTCTTTTTAGGTTTTTCTCTTACGCTGCACCTTCCTGTCAAGGTTTTCTTTTCCCATTAGATAAGTCACTAAGAAGGATGCCGAATGTGCCATAAAAAGAGAAACATTGCTGATGGGTGTGTAAAGTTTGAAAGATTTCATGAGCAGCTTTATGACGTGCGACGATTAGACAAACAAGATGAATCCGGCCATTTGCAGTGTGTGCTCTATTTTTAAAGCGATCGTCATCGGGGATCCCGCTAACTGGGGCACGTGGGGCCTGCCAAGAATTAATTTAATATGCGAATGCCCGGTGCATCCCATGTCTTCAAACGGACGAGGCTTTGGTCAATGACAGTTGCTGCTAATTCACAGTGGTATAGGGACAGGTGGCAGGTGGCAGGTGGCAGGTGGCCAGGGGCCTCCGACTTCCTGTAACCGAGTCGTGGCTGGACGTCTTTGGTTTGGCTGGTTGTATTTTCAACTTGTTTCATAAATACTTGCTTTTTACAAGCAGATTGAAAATACATTAGGAGATATTTCACATAGTAACCTGCACCTGCACCGTAAGCTGGAAAACCTTTGATGACTCAATTGTCCCTTAAATGCAGATAAATACGGCTAATGCAGTCCTTGTCTCGTTTTCACGGTGGCCTTGAGGGTCAAAACACAACAGTTCCCAAAACCATAAAACATGACATTTCAGAAAGTCAATATGTCGTTATGTGTCGTGTTTCGTGAAATGTTGTGTTTTGTGTAATGTTTTTCCTGAAATGTTTTATTTTTGTGAAATATGTTTTTTCTGTGAAAAGTGGTTGTATTTTGTGAAATGTTTGTGTAGTGTGTTTTGTAAAATATTATGTTTTGTGTAATGTGATTTTGATTTGACTCAATGTACATTTTTCTCCATTTAAATTCCTAATCCCACTTTCCTAATCCACAATTAGGCCCAACTGATCAAATGACCAGCATTTAAAATGTACATGACCGATGCAGTCTATCAACAATGTGCAGCTAAATTACTTAACAAATAATTGAAAGGGCCCTTAATTGTTGTTGGGAGATGTAGACAATGTGTTGACCTGACACTGCAATGCAACACATCAAGTTGCTTTATTCATGTCACGAGTGCTGCTAATAATACACGTGAAGATCAGGGGAGGGCAACTCGTTCCAGATTGCTGGAGAGTTCAGGAGAGAGCAGCTCAGAAACTGTTGGTAAGTGTCGGCCGTTGATAGTCTGTGTTTTTTAAGTGTAAAACTGCAGAGCAGCCAGGAAAGTTTCAGAGTTTGAGGAGTGATTTTTGCTTCTTCCTCCAGGCGCTCAACATGAACCGAGTCCCCCTCCAGCGATAGTCACCAGGGGGCGTGGCCAATTTAATCCCCAAATCACCATTGAATGAAATGCACGCTGTATGTAAAGTCATTGGCTCGGCAAGAGCGGAGAATGTGTACACAAAATTCAAAACCGCTATTTTCTTCACCGTTGCCGTCCTCCTGTTGGCACGCATGTGCGACTGCAGGGCAACACAAATAACAACAGGAGTGTTAGTCCTGCTATTGCAGGTATTGTTTCATCAGTCTAGCACAGTTTGAGTGTTGGTAGCTTTTAGTCTTTAGCTGGCAAGGTGTGTTGTCCTGGCTGGATTTCAGCTCCTGCTTTAAGAATACCAAAGAATCAAGATTATTGTTTATCAAATATCTCAGTGGTAGCTGAGGTTTTTACTCCCCTCTAAAGCTGAAGTGAACTTACCACAATGCAGATACCAACCATTATTCATCAACCGTGGCTGAAATAAGCACTGTTGCTGGCTCTGCTTCCTGGGTTCATAACATCATGTATCCAGCAAGGCACACATTGGCTGATTTACTAGCTGTGTCAACCAACAATAACCAGGTTTTACCCGGATATAATTGCAATAAACAGATCAAAAGGATGCCGACATAACTACATAATAATGCTGATTTGTAAAAAGTCTAAATCCATCTTCATTCATTGTCCATATCGTGGAAGTGTGGTTGCCGCCATAGATGGCTAGGATATTTTTGGGGGCCATTTCTGACTCATGCTAATTTCTCGCCCAAGTTTACATACTTCAACTCGCAAGCATGGAGTGAATCCCACACATTTGCATCATTGGTGTCACTTCTTTCTATTAACTTTGTAAAGTTTTCTTTGTGTTACCTATATTTTCCCATTTCAGGTCTTAAAAAAAAGATTAACCTGCATTGAAGTCCAAAATAGACAGTGTCTTTGTGCTGTGTTTTTCTTTTCATATTTTAACTCTTTTTTCTTCTTCTTCTTCTCATCCCTTCCTGCTTTCCTCCCTCCACCTGCTATTTATTCATCAACCTCCGCATCCCTTTGCTTCCTCCCCCTTTTCCCCTTCTCCTCAACGCTCTACCCATCCCTCATTTCTCCCCTCTCTCTTTTATCCTTGTCTTCGGCTTTCTTTTCATCCCCATCTCCCTCCATCCTCCTCAGGATCCAGGTTCATCTTGCTGCAGGGGAGCCAGCTGGACGCCTCGGACTGGCTGAACCCGGCCCAGATCTTGTTGTACTACCAGCAGAATGCCAGCGGGCCCTGGCTCGGCGAGCTGTGCGGACGACGCCTCCTGGACCCCTGTGAGCACCAGTGTGACCCGGAGACAGGTGAGCCGAGGTCTCGTAGCCGGATTGTTACCTCGGAGACCTGATTTATTTTTTGTTCAATAAACAAGGTCCCCGCCTCTCTGGCTCGACTAGCTTCCGTCATCAAATCCACGGAGAATAGAGTTACAGTTGGTGAAATGTTGGCATCTTTACCTATTCATTATGTCCATAGAGATATTTATAATGGGGGTTAAAGGTGAACTTTATTCTACAACAGTTATTAAAACTGTTTAACCAAACAGCACGGGCCAATAGATGGATTATTTAGAATTGTTTTCCTTGGCGTCACACAGCTGGAACCCAGTTTGAAGAGCGTAAACCTCTGTTGGTCTTAAATCTATATTTTAAAAAACAAGTTATTTACAGTGACAACTGAGCAAGAAGCAAAACCTCTCATGGGATCAAGATGAAAAAGTGAAGGAAAGAAAGCATAAAAGAGAAAAATGTCAGCCGACATTTTTACACTGAGAAAATCCAGTAATTTTGAAATGCTGAGGCTTTTTAATTAACAAAGACTCAAAATTTGACGCCATCATAGGTCCACTAATGTAAGTGACCAATGTGGCCTTGTACAGGGTTGGCACGTGCACGACGTAAAGCATTAAGTTTATTAAGTAAAACACAACTACAAGAACGTTTGCGTGTGCAGACCTCGGCCAAGGTTTTGACAAGTGAAGAAGCATGCCCGTATCCGCTCCAACATGTAAAGGGTTCTTCTTGAGACAATCAGGCCAGTAGTGTCTCCATTACGCTGCTGACAAACAGACAAAAACACAACCTGCATTATGTTTTTGTACAACTTCAAGCGGGTTTTTCCTGGTAACTTTTCAAGAAAGGTTCCTCCAGCCTGTTGTCTGGGTTTCCAATGCGATCTGAAGACTTAATCTTAAGCAAGCAAATATAAAACATGACATGGGACGAGGCTGCTGCTGGCTGCAGGGTGAACACACTCTGCTGCCTACAGTTCAGTGTCTAAATAGCATCTTTCCTCACTGCAACGACATTTACTGCTGCATCGTATTTACTGTGGCGCGTGAATGACATGCAGTGGAGAGCGCCTATCTGCACAGTAAATCGTCTGCTCAGTGTTTGATGGTTATTTAATTGTGCTTCAGAATGTAACCGCCGTGAAACAGGGAAAAATAACTATTACGTAATTGGAAAATAACTTTTTACAGCAACAATGCACCTTCTCGTTTAAAAAAAAAAAAAACTTTACTTTGAACGATGTCAAAGAAAGCGATATGCTCTCCCCTTGTTCTTTCAGATGGTACTACCCGGCACAACCTCGGCCTTTATAGTTGTCAAATCCCCCTAGAATTTTATTTAGACCCTGGACCCAGCTGTCCGATTGCGAGTACCTGCAAATGTTCTTCGTCCCTGGGGACAGTTCATGCGTTGTGGTCCACAGCCGCCACCATCTTTCCCCAATGAACACTAATCTGACAAACTAGACTGGGATTATTTAATTTTCTACAAAAAAAGACATGCCAATAAAGTCAATTGAGATGTTTTTGTTTTATATCTTTAACAAATCGACACATCAGGGAACTTTGCAGGAGTAACGAGAACTAAATGCTCGAGCTAGTTTGTGTGACATCTTACCAGAACCAAAAACAAGCACGCAATCAATTTATTGTCAAGAATCAACAAGAAGAGATATAGCGCTGATCTTTCACTTTCATCTTCGGGCTGGTTTTGTTGATTTCCAGTTTGCATTCAAATGTTGGAAGAAGACACATGTTTTTAAAACGTTTGTTTCTACGTAAAAACCTGTCGAGCTAACATTAGCCGAGTACGTTAGCATATCGTTAACTAGCGGTAGCACTTCTCTGCTATGCTAGCTACTGAAGGTGTACTGAATGTAAAGACTGTTTAATGATTGTAACAGTGAACTGAAACATGCTGGCTTTACAGGGACAGTGTTGCTCCTTAATGTCTTTGTCTTCTGCCACTTTTACACTGAGATCTGTAGCTTTAGCTTCTACCTTTTGTTTTTTACTGCTGAATCAGTTTGACACCCTGCATATATCCTTCAAAACATATTTTAGATGCTTCTCTCTCAAATCATATTTCTTCAGGGAGTGCAGTTAGTGACAGTGTGGGCTCCGACAGATTGATGGAGTAGCATCAGGGGGGCGGAGTTAAGGGTCAACTCTCTTATCCTTCAGGGTCATAGAGTTTTGAAATTTTAAATTCAGTGGAAAAAGGGAAGCTCCACCTGTGCAACTTAGTGGACAAGCATTTGTCTGTGCAACGCTTGTTAGTGGCTTGAAAACTGGCTTGAAAACTGGCTGTGGTTCGAGACAGAGGGGGTCTCGAGTCCCAGTCCTGCAAAGCCTCCACAACTCGCAGCGGTTATCACTCGCTGTGGCTTCAATTGTTTACAGGTGTGACCATGACGACGCTCCACTGCACGGCATGGCCTGAAAATGGAAAATAGATTGTCTCGAGCACTTGACCTGACTTTCCCCAGAGGAGTTGTCCACGGAGCTGATCAATTAGTTTTCATTTCTCCACTGTCAACTTCATTTGTACTGGGGGACAGCAGGAAGTAAAAACCATATAGTTTAAACTCTTATGCATTTTTCGGGGAGCAAAATGTAAAAATGTAAAAAATATGAACTAATTATAGCAGATAAACTGTAATGCGTTTGTCTCGAGCTACTGGAGAGGGAACAGATTTTGAGGTTTTTTACAAAGGCCAAGGAGTAATTTGCCAAAATGTGATCTACTTCTCAGAGCTCCTTCATCTGGTGTGTAATCGTGGCCTAATTGCTTTTGCTTGAACCGATGAAATCAAAATTTAATCCATGAGATTGTTTACTCGAGGAGCAACAGTCCAGTTTCATTTTAAATACAAAAATGTAAAAAAAACATTGAGGTCCCAGCAACAGTTTCAATGACAGAAAAAAAATACTTAACAGAAAAACAAACATAAAGAATAAAATAACATGGCACGTCTGATAGATGTAACTAGTCAATTAAGTCAGCAGCACAACCACAGTTAAGGCATCCAAATTATAGTTTAATTACAGTTCAACTCATAAAAGCCCCCATTATTTTGATGGAGACATCTGGTAGATTATCACGGTAAAATAAATGGTAATTATGCATTTTTACAGGGACAAACTAAAATATATGGTAGAATAGCCTTCAGCTCTGCTCTGTATCTCCCAACCTTGGCACATCCGACAGGGCTCTTCCAGCAGCAACTGCCTCTCCGCTCAGCGCCCCTCCAGACGGCTGCCGGATGCCACGTTAAATCAGTTTGGAGCCACTCCCCTCCTTGATTTAGTTCACTTTCACTCATTAGTTGTGATACATTGCGCCATATGCTTGTTTATGAAAAGTTTAAATCAAATTTGATCCAATATCGGGTTGAATATTCTTAGTTAAATTGGAGTTAGCAGACAGCATCGTAGTTCGTGTCCGGTGCTCTTGCTGCATCCTGTCTGAACTGAGACGTGGGGATGTGCATCAGGTGACAGCCGACAGGGCTCTTCCAGCCGGGCGACTGTAAGAGCAGGACCACAATTAGTATTTGTGGGTTGCTCGGTGGTGTCACTTTGTTGTGTCACGTGTTGTGTACGCTGAGTGCCGGGGTCTGCTTTTGGCACATGTTCAAAGAAGCATTGCTATTTTTTTTTTTCATTCCTTTGTGTGACCTCACTGTTGATATTTCTAACATTATTTGAGCCGTACACAGTGAAAGTACATGTACAAAATGGTATTCCGCCCCGTACACGTGTTGTGGGTGTTTGTAAAGGACGCTTACGCTCTGGCTGGATGAGCGATGGCTTGGAGTGATGGGTGTACTCTGAGCTTGATGGCGTGCCCGAAATGACTGATGGACGTTGAGGAAACATGTCAATAACTTTTGATTGATGGCGCGTTACATGCATTTTTCTTTGCGACCTTAAAAAAGGGAAAATTGAAAGAAATAGCAGTAAGAAAGAAGTAAATCCATTTTGGCACGATATTCTTGTGCTCTTGCATTAATATTTACTGAACTCTGAGACCGAGTGGCTCACAACTGCTTATAATTTATATCTTGTGACGAAATTGCTTACTTAGGCTGTCGGCTGAACACCTCGACCTGCAACTTCTGGCTGAAGGGTGCTACGTGCTGAGAATTCAAATCTGATCCAAATTATTCATCATGTCATTTGATCGACTCGTTGTTAGAAAAACATTTTACCCCAAATAAAAAACAACAACTTCACATTGGGCAAAAAATCCTGCTAATTAGCAAATCTTTGCAACAAAATAAGGCTTAAAATAAGGTTCTCCATCACCTGGATGAAGTGCATTTTGCGCCATAGACCGTATATACGAAGTGCACGTAGTCGCCAGGACGTCACAAGACATTTTGAAGCCTAGATTTCTGCATTTAGGCCGTCGCCATCTTATAACCAGTAGAAGAGTGACGTAGAGATGCCGTATACGGCTCTGGTTGCGGTAACGACCTGTCAATCACAGTAAGCCAACCCTAAAACCTAAATTGCTTTATTGTCTATTTGACTCTAAATGGACCATCATTTACTAAATGAACATCATGCTGTAGATTATGGTCCATAAACTTATGTTTACAATGTATACTGAGGGAATAAATCTAGAGAGAAGTAGAGTAATTATCTTATAGACTTCTATACAACCAGAGGATTCGCCCCCTGATGGACGTGAGAGAGAATGCAGGTTTAAGACACTTTAGCATTGGCTTCCCTTTTCAGAACTGCAGGTTGCCGCCTGGTTCAAGTGCAGCCACTTCAACATCAGGATCGCTCATGGTGGCTGGCTGGCAGTTTAGGAGGCGCTTTATTTGGTATGCGGCTTAGTTTTCTCTGAGCAGAGCGCACAATCCACATGTCATTACTGCAATTGATCATGTTCGTTTAAAAGTATGGAGGCAAAATTTTAATCGCAATTCATATTCAATTATTTTGCAAGAAATTGGCCCAAATAAAACATCTTCTTTTTAGTGGGACGTTTCAAAGCAGTTTTCAATTAGAATCTATCCGGCACTTTACTGCCAGTTCGAAAACAATCAGCCTGTGAAACAGAATAATATAACGTTGTTCTAACAAGTCTTTTAAAAGTTCTCATCTCTGCAAGTAAATCCTGATTTCTTCTTTTCCTCTGTTTCCAATCGTTCGGAAGATATTAAAACGTTAATTTCAATGATCTCCTGGCATACATACGTTTTTTTTTTAAAGTGTTGTTCTGAAAACGTTTTTTTAAGTTCAGCGCTTAATATGACGTCCTCTGTCCCCATGGAGGCGTTGACAGCCTCGCCAGCAAAAAATAAAAAATATCGTCTCGCTTTTAAAAATAGCTTTGGCTTGATGAAAACGGGGGGGGAAAAGTAATATGCCTAGTGCATGACAGGCTAAGCAAAAAAACAAAACTTTAAATGAGTTTCTTTATGAGAAATGCCTTCATTTTCTTCTCATTAGATGAGCCTTAAATAAGTATCAGCAACTTAATAATCATCCCAGAGGTTTTTCCGACATAATTCCTTCACGGATTCTCGGATTTAAGTATCAGAACGTATTCCTACTTATTCTTTCTTTTTTCCAGCAATCACGAATGAAAAATAAAAAAACGAAAGTGTCCAGAATGGATCATTTTAGTGTTACCTGGTTACTTGGAAAGTCTCCGCCGGGTGCGTCACTCAAACTTTAAGTGCAATCGCACATTTAAAGAGGATGAAGTGTCTTCCTGGTTTTGCATGCATTATGCAGCAGCCCGGCGCTCCCCCCTTGGGCAACACAGAGTGAGCTCCGAGACCTTTAAATGAATCCGGGGCCCGGCGTGTCTCACGCCTGCCTTTCTTGGAACAATATCTGAGGCTCGCCCACGCACCTAAATCCACACTGTTCCCCCGCGCCTTTAAAAAGTGATGTATGGACCAAGTGGGACTGGCAAGGCGAGGCCTCGGCAATTGTGTTGTATTTTTTTACATGATGCATTCGTATCGAAACTGTCCTGCATACGTGCTGTAGACAAGTTAAATCCAATCCTCATTGCTGCAGAAGGAGATACTTTAGAAATGCGCTGCTACGATGTCTGTGTGAGACATTAAAGAGGCCGCTGGGTGTTTGAACCACAGGCTGTACATAAGTAGTGGACGTGTTCATTGTGGCGACACCCGTTGGTTTGAGGACTGAGGTTATGAAGCCACGAGTTCGACGCTGCCATCTTGAAATATGGCCGTCGCCATCTTGCTTTTTTTTTGCGGAAATATTTGAAATGCGGAGGAGTGACGTAGAGACGCAGAAAGACGCTCCAGAGTATGTGTTTGGATAATGTGAAACATACAAGGACTCATTCTTCCTGTATGATGTTCCCACATCATAACACACACGTAATGGATTAGCGTGCGTATATCTGACAAAACATGAGGGAAAAGCATACTTTCAGCGCATTAGTTGCTGCCCACTCAACAGATCAAAGGTTCCGGGTTATTTAAAGGAAATCTGTACATTTTCTGGTCGCACTAACAGCACTTTAGTTCTGTGTGTGTGTGTCATAAGGTGACAAATAGCAGAGTGGGGACGCAATGAAAACGAAGTGTGGAGCTCAGAAGCTGGCTCAGCGCCTGCATATTTAACAATTAGGGGATGTAACACCTCACGAGTGTAAAACAAGTTTGAGCTTGAGAGCCGTGACCTCAGAGCGCAATGAAACGGCAATTAAAAGCAAGGCACAGCGTTAAGCTTTGTTCAGCTGTCTTTGCAACTAATCTAAATGAAATGCTAAACCTCCTGTGATCTCAATGCCTTTTTTTCTTTTTTTTTCTGGACACAATTTACACTGTCAGTCAAATTGTGAAATTGCCTTCCTGGTGTCAAACATTTCAGCTCTCTCACTGCACATTTAACAAAGCAGCAAAGTATAAATGATGTTAAGAGAGTGGGCGGTTTTCAGTTCCCTACCGCACATCACTCCGGTGATGTTTCAGGGGAAACATTTTTGCATAAGGTTGGAAGGGCAGAGCGTTTGATTGAATGAGGTAGCTAAGCAACCGTATGGGCTTTTTGAACTCGACTTAATTTAACGGGGGTGCTGGATTCACTTGAGAGGGTGAGAATGGGGGGGGGGTTAAAACTATAAACTTGCCACACAAAAAAAGACATTTAACATAAACCAACATCTTTTGAACAGACAAAATAAAAACTACCACCAATTAAAAGTAAAATATACATTGTGGAACAGTTTACCTGGTTGGAATTTGAAGAAGATTGAAACTGTGGACTCCATTATTATTTAAAGCAAAAACACTTGGCTAAAATAGACAGTATGGACCTACACTTAAGATTTTGATAACATTGATTTATTTTGCCATTATCGTTCTACTACTGTGTGCGAATGAGAGCGAGCACTCTTGACTTGATATGAAGCCATTCGTACAACATCTGGTAGATGACTTAATGAATGACTATCTTACGTTAGCAATGTTCTTTCCTTTGCTGTGACATTTCACTCATTTAGCAGCTTGCTAGTTAGCTAGCTAGCTTGGTAATTCTACCATGCGTTCACGCACCTTGTGAACTGCTGAGTTTTGTCCACGTTACCTTAACATTTAGCCTGACTTTACTGTTTTAAAGTTACAGGTCATGATAGTAGTCAGCCTTTCAATTAGCTTAATGAGCCACATACGCCGCCTTGCAATAGCCAAGTTTGAACCCGTAAAAGACAGTCGCTATGCATATCTACATAACACAATATGTATCATTTTAATATTCACTAACAGTCAAGATGTGGACCTGAATTCACGTCTAAATACCTAGTGGTATTCAGCTGGAAAAAAGGTGGTTTGGAATTTGAAGTTACTCGCATTTTTTTTAACAAAGATCCCTAAAATTTGGTGTCTAAAAATGTACAGTTTATAAAGTTTATCTGGTGGACAAGCTACGCTGTGGCACGGTTTCTAAATGAACTGAAACTTCGGCTTCTTTTTTCTCCCTTCCTGGCCGTGCACCTCAACTAACTGAAGCACTCGAATTGCTTTGTATTGTCGGGTCAAAAAGCAAAAAGACGAACGGCTGTTGGGTGTTTGTAGAGCTTCTATGGGTTGGGTGTACAGTTCCAAGGCACTAAGCGGTCACTATCTCCTTTTGTCTTTGTATCGCTTAAGATGATCTTTTTCTTCGCTTCACTCGCTTTCATTGTCACGGACAGAACTCAAGAGTAAACAAAGATTGATCTTGACTATGATTGTGCTATCAAATACAAACGGCCTTGAGGAATCCCAAACTGCCACCGTCATTTCTTTTTCTTTTCCATTCGGCACCACGAGCGGGGCAATCAGCGAGTCTGATTTCCTGTAGCCTGGCAGGTACTGACAGCTGACCTTTATCCATTAACAGTGGTGTACAAGCTCAGGGTTTGTGCCCTTCACTTGCCTGCTATTGAGCATGAGCGGAGCTTGTTGTACACGTTACCTCCGAGTAACCCTCTAAACCGCAGGTGAGGCCCCATCACTCATACCTAGGGAAGTCAAGGCCGGCGTTTCTCCCGGGTGCTGACGCCCGACTAAAAAGCTGATGCTTCACCGTTCTTTGTTCAAGGCTTCACGCCAAATCCAGAGCATGGTCTCAATCCACATCCCTCCACCATTCTGTTGTTTTCGACCCATTGGGGAGGCGTTGGAAGATATGGCTCAAAGTCTCTCTTCATTTTTTATATACAGTATATCAATCAGTTATCAGTAGATCAATCTTTGAAATATTCACCCTGTCTTCATATGAAGCCATCCCACTTGGGGACCTGAACCAGGGGTTTACAAACCCTTTTTAAATCACATTGCCTCCATTTTTAAGCCGATACTGTTGAGCAGTGTTGCATGTGATCCTATTAGCAGAATGTTGCCTTAGGCCTAAACGCTTAGTAAATTTTGGGAAACCGCAGTCCCGAGACAAGATTTGCTTTTCTAAATAATGACCAGTGCCAAGTGTCTATTCATTAGACTAATCGCTGATCTAATCCCTTCCCTTTCAGGTAGGGGATGTCATCCAGTTAATGGGACTAGTCAGATAATTGTGAAAAACGGAGCCTATTAAAATTAGACATTGGGAGTAAGGATGCGCGTTAATTTCAGTATTTACTCCTCGGCTGTCTGGCATTGTGCAATTAAGCTCCAGGAAGTACACATACAGAAAGTTACCAAGGAACCCAAAGAAGTTGACCAAGTGGTTTGAGGTGTGAAGTAAGAATCATTGTGTTTTTGGTATTTCTCATTAACTGTTCCAGGTAAATTAACATGATGCATTATCATGAGGACTGAAAGAATATTCTCAATATCAGCTACAAATACCAGTTGGGGATGGGGAACTGTCGTGCGTTCCGTTTTCTTTCTCACTCCAAGATAACAAGAAAGCTGTTTTTCAGTAGTTGCCATTTGGCTGCAAGCAAGACGAAACAAAAGCAGCAGCTCAGTCAGCAGACACATTGATAACAAAATCTCGCCAGGAAACCCACTCTCTCCTTTCTGCTCCGATGTCTGTGCGTCGGTGGAGTCACACAACTCGGGATAACTTCAAATGTGCACTCAAATTGTAGTAAATGTTTTCTTTATCTGAGTGGTAGTTTTCTTGGTCTGTGTGTGTTCCTTCTTTCACTGTTCATTGTCTCTAAATGTGGCCTCATGTTGGAAAAAGACACGGCGCAATATAATTAATCACGTTATCTTCGGGGCAAAACTACGGCTCTTGGGGGAAAGTTTGTCCATCTTCTTGACAACGTTCTTACCACTCTGGCATTTTTATTCTTCACTTTAATTTCGTGGCGATAAAGATCCGCTTGTGAAACACAGTGATTGATACATTTAAGAAAGCAAGCTAAAGAAATCGGTATTACTGAAGAACTGAAAGCCGCTGCATGCTAGCTAGCCGTGAACAAGCCAGTGCTAACCAGACCAACATATTAGCTGGCTAGCTCACTGACATTCGCCAAGGGAGCTAGCTCAATTGCTAAGCGTGAGAGCAAATAAGCTAGCTGTCACGAATGCTGGTGTTTAGAGGACAATAAGAATCATAAAACAGATTTTCCTTTGTATGTCTAAGTTGGACTGATAAGGACTTTTTATTTTTCTCAAAGTATTGTGAGTGTGTTGATGCGTATGAGCCCTGTACTGGGGATTGAACCAAATTGTGAGCTGACTGTATTGACATGTAAATGTTGTTATGTAATGTGCTTGCATTAGGTGTGGAAGCATTTATTGGATTAGGAGGTTTTTGGTTTACGGTTCAAGACATTACTAAGCGAACGAGTCCTTCTTTTTTCTAAGTTATTTTCAGGCTAATGGTGTTTTTTATTCATAGAATAAATTTAGTCATACAGTATGAGGACCATCGAATTTCCACCCAAGACACCAGATAATTGAAAAGACCGTACACATTGAGGTTTCCATGTCACAACAGGGCGACAGTGAGCCAGTGTTTCACACATTGTGTCCTTATCAAACCTGTCAGGATACCTTCCATTGGCATGATGCCCAGTGGCGAGCTACAATCACTTTCATAAATTGCCATTGCCCGGATATTGACAGTCGCAGCTCCTTTTAAAACGCTCCCTGCTGGAAAACTTTGTGAGAGAAAATATTGCTTTGACAAAAAATATGGCTCAAATAGCCGAGAAAAACCCAACAACGACTACATCATTAACAATAAGAGATGAGTAAGTGTTTTCTAACCGCTTGAAGAGGATAATCTTTTGGATGGCTCTTATGGAGTAGAAATTAAGCAGAGGAGCAAAAGGACTTTCCATTGAATACAAATCTATAATGAATCACTGCCTTTCTGTTTGCAGGACAATGCCTTTGCCTCGACGGCTACATGAAGGACCCCGTCCACAAGCACCTCTGCATCCGCAGTGAGTGGGGGCCCAATCAGGGGTAAGTTATGATAATCACCCTATGACGGTTTGCAATTGTTCACTTTCGGGAAGAGGAAATGTTGGGAGAGTGATGTACAATGAAGGAATCCTCTCTACACGTCAAACAAGGCGATGTATTGAGTTGGACAGATAAAACCCAACGAACGGTGATGTCGCCAAATCATATTCTGAATCGGACAAAGTAATCTGCTTAATCCTAAAATATTTTTTAAAAGGTCAGACAGGACTAAACATTCACACAGTATGGCTTAAATCTGTTCTCCTATATCACAAACCACACTGACGAAAGTAACTTTACTTGGTAATAAATACAGCCTCTTTGAATGTCAAATGATGGATGGTCATCAGTTTTCTGTCAGCAACACAGAGATCCTCATGATTGGTCCTGAAAAGCCAATTTTCTTGGGCCTCTATCTTCAAATATATATGCCACACATATATGAGAAATCGGGGTGTCTTTTTTGTCTCTGACTTAAAATTTGAAAAACAAATAAATGATGTCGTTAATCTTTTTTATTTTTTTATTATTCTTTATTATCCACAACAGTTCGATAGCGGAAATTAAACCTTTTGGCTCTTTTGTGGATCTGGAGACCATCTTTCATGCCTTTATTACTTCATGTCTTGACTGTTATGACTAACTCATGTCATTTATGTATAGTGCCTGCAGCGAGTTCAAAATGCAGCAGCGAGGCTCTTCACTGGTACCAAGAAGAGACCAAATCTCTTTTGTACTGGGCCTTTGAAATACAGACATTATTTGAATATTATTATTTCAATCCATTTCATTGACTGGAAACATGATTTCCTCGGTCCCTATTCTACGCTCAGACCTCTTGTTATTTCAAAGTTGAATTACTAAACTGTGGAATACTTCTTGCTGATTTGACTCCCCATGAACAGTAATTATGTCTCTCCATCTAAAATTGGAGTCCCTCTAAACCAGTTGTATGAGTTTTAAAACAAGTAATACATCACTTTTCGGCTGATGTTGAGTCAGTAAAATAGTTGGAGATTTAATCAAAGTTTTTTGGTCAGCTCATGTCTTTGGGTGCAAGGTCACTTTTTCTATATTACAATAATGATTTCAAGTGATGACTTGATATCGCTTGGCATTGAAAAATGCTGTTTCAGACCCCGTCCAAGGAAGCCATATAAACGCCTAATTGGGTTCACATCTGCTTGTTAAAAAGTCCTTGACATTTGGCTAACACTACAGACATAGTGCCAACCGCTGGGTGACCACTAATAGTGTGTGTGAAGGCGGGGCTGCTGTTCCGGAAAGCACTGCTCACTTCAAAGAAATCAGTGTTGAGCTATAGGACAGTTCCCTCTGTGACCCCATGGACTCTGGGATTACTACGGGATTATGATTGGATTACTTTTATATTGTTAGTCGTCTGTCAACCTTGTACTTCCAGTTCTGAACATTTAGACTGTACTGTGAAAAGATACTCATTTATCAATTGTCAGAGATTATGTCGTACTGTTACTGTGGCATTTATTAATGTATTAATATTATGACTCGGTTGTATTGCTGTTAGTTAATTGACCCCCTGTCCTCACATACAAAATCTCACCCTAAGAGACACATGCCAACCAGAAAGACACTCAAAATGATGCAATGAGACGTAAAGCAAACACAAGGAGACACAAATTAAACCAGAAGAGTCACAAAATGACCACAGACACTAAATGAGTATAAACAGACAAAGAGACGCAAAATGACCATAAAGAGACACAAATTGATTACAAAATTACCCAAAATGACCACAAAGAGACACTGACCCAAAAAAGAGTGTGTTAGTCGTGACGCAGAAGATCATCGGGTTACAATGAGAGCGACCACATTCTTTGGGGTCCGTTACATCAGCATGCCATCTTCCCTCCTCCCTTCCACTGTAACATAGCCAGCACTGTGCATGTGTTTTCCTTTTTTTTCCCCTCGACATTGTTTTTGGGAGATATCTGACACCTGACTGTGCACCTCTGTGTCTCGTCTCCCCGCGGTGCTCTCTCCCTGTGGTGACTTCAATGTTTAATGACCGCAGCCCCGCGGCACGGGGAGCGGCTCCCGTCTCCTCCCCGATGTTCTTTTCTTCTTTTTTTTACAGTGGTGCAGGAGTTTGCTGGGGAATGACATCGGGCCCCTGTCACTTCGCCTCCTCGCGCTCTCACTTCGCAAGACTGTTTAGTCCCCGAGCTGCCACTCCCCATTAATCTCCATCATTCTCCCTCCCTCACCCCTGCCTCTTGGCATCATTCTCTTACCCTGCCTTGTCCCCCTCTCTCTCTCTGTCTCTGTCTCTCTGTCTCTGCTTTCTTTCCACCGTCTGCTCTCTCCATTACCCTCTGTGTCTCTCACTCTCATTTTCAATTCAGTTTATTTTGTATAGCCCAATATCACAAATTACAAATTCTCCTCAGAGGGCTTTACAATCTGTACACACACGACATCCCTGTCCCAGGACCTCACATCGGATCAGGAAAAACTCCCCAAAAATAACCTTTCACAGGGAAAAAAGGGAAGAAACCTCATCCCCTCCCCATGGTAAATAGATGCGAGCCAAAGTCACATTGCGTGTCAGCTGCCGCCGAACACATTTCTCAATCAGCATGTTTACACATCGCCCGCGTCGTAATGCTGCTCGTGATTTGCGTGGGAGGGGAAGGGAGCGGGGCTCCGGGAGGGCGGAGGATTTGAAGTGAGACACATCATTTTAAGGGGGGGTGGAGGGGGTTCAAATGAGGTGGAGGACGGGGGCACTGAAAAATTGAGCGCCCTCTCCCTCTTTGATTTCAACACACTGCTTTCTTCTCTGCTCCTCTTTTGTTTCTTCCTCTGATCTGTTTCTGCTTCCTCTGTTTGTTTTCTTGCTCCTCATGTCAGTCCCTGGCCTTACACCATCTTCCAGCGCGGTTTTGATCTTGTGATGGGAGAACAGCCCTCTGATCGCATTTTCAGGTAAGGGGGAACTTTGTGTTTTATCTAACACGCACCAAAAGGAAAAGATTTCACAGTTTTAAATATCTGCTACAGGTTGGGGAGACTGTCACCTTAAAATGTCTTATGTAATGGAATGAGACAATTTTCGATTTTCAAATAGGACAAGCAGAGTCACTTTTTTTTCCTTCTGTCGGGTCAGGTGATCATTGTGTTGTGATTCATCTCCGAGCAATAAACGTACATTTTGAGAGTCAGAAATGTACATTCCTGAAGTCAATTTTTATCTGACCTTAACACAAATAGTTCTATTCATTAGAGGTTTTCAAATATCAAGAAAGAAAGTTAATTATCCTGTTTCCAGGATTATTGAAAATCATAACCTTTTTTTGTGCAACCCTCAACAGCTTTGGGAAGGAAGTGAGCTTTGCTCGCTCCTCAGCTGCCTCCATCCGTTCTAAGAAAACAACAGCGTGTCTTCACTTACTAGGTTTACTAGCCATGAGGGGTGCACAGGGATTTAAATAAAACATTTTGCATTTGATTGGACCGCTTCAAAGTGGGTCTCAGTTCAATACCGATGCCTCCGAGTAAACGAGACAGATCGGCGAGAAGGTTGGCTATTTCTACGTAGTCATTCTTAATGCTCGTCATCGGGGCCACCGGGTCGGATTGCCACACAAAATTGGTTGAAGTCGTGCAGGTTCATCAGAAACCCCTTTGGCTCCGGCCGGAGGCTCAGCTCCTCCCTGCTGATCCACTGGTTCTCACTGGGAGCCTTTATTGGCGCCTCATTGCTGGAGACTCAGCTGGTATTTCCGGAACCCGCTGGAGAGAAGGGAGGCACAGGAGAACCCATAACAGGAGAGTTTTTCTAAAAGACTTCTGATGTTTGGAAACATTTCCGCTTTTGTCCAGAGGGGCCGCCAAAGATCGTTTTGTATGTCCAGGCCTTTTCATTTTGAACGGTAAGAACGGAAGAAGCATGGCTGTAATGTGCTTACGTTGACAACGCTGTATTATTTTATTACATTTGGCATCAAGCTCTATCCTCTCTCCTTGTAGCCTTCATTTTCCCTGGAGATTGTGACCAATCTAAACAAAGTCAAAGTCAGCTTTATTGTCATTTCTTCGATGTGCAAACATACAAAGATCTGAAATTATGTTTCTCCCCTTGTCCAACATAAAGTGATGATGTCATCATTCGGCAGCCATTACATCTTGCAATCGACATGTACTTTATGATAATAAGTTCCGGCAAAAGAACGCGCCACTTTAACACGCCCTGAAACTTTTATCCCGGCATTGTCTAATAAGCATGTACCGTATTTTCCGCACTATAGGGCGCACTGGATTATAAGGCGCACTGTCAATGAATGGTCTATTTTCGATCTTTTTTCATATATAAAGCGCACCCGACTATAAGGCGCATTAAGCAAAACAAAATAGTCAGTCAGTCAAACTTTATTAAACGTGTTCACAATAACTCTCAACATTGTTCAAACGTTAATGAGCGTATTCACAATAACTCCCAACCTTGTTCAGTTGTAACATGTAAAAAAAACAGTCTGATACCGCTAAATCAAACGTTAGCGTAACTCTGTGTGGTCTTCTTTACTTGGCGCAGGTCATCTTCTTGCTTCCTCCACTTCCGTACCATTGATTCATTAATGTTGAATTCTCTCGCAGCTGCTCTATTCCCATGTTCTACTGTGTGACTGATAGCCTTGAGTTTGAAGTCCGTGTCGTAAGCGTGTCTTTTGACAGGTGCCATTTTGGGGTCCTTATACACACACACGGTAATATTATGGCGAAGCACAGTATGTATTACTCCGCGACGCTCCTGAATACGGTAGCCGTAAAGGGGCGTTCACACCAAACGCGTCTGGATCCCATGTAAAGTCAACGCACAGACGCGTTTGGTTGAAATGTGCGATAGACGCATTGCGCGGGTTGCGAAATTTCGCCAGAGTTGAAATATTTCAACTTCCAATCAGCGTTGAGATGCTCCGCCCATTGGGCTGCTGCTGCTCTGGTAGCAGCCAATCAGCGTTGATAGCAGCCAATCAGCTTTGAGATGCTCCGCCCGTTGGGCTGCTGCTGCTCTGGTAGCGCTGGAAGCGGCAGTTATTCAGACGTAGTCGGTGAAACTCCCCGAGCTGTATGAGCCTACGGGTGATGTTATGAACCCAAACACCAGGGCGTTAGATGTTCCGACGTTTATGGGATGTCCACAACAAGTATAAAGCAGAAATAGTGGTTATTTGGAACGTGGTGGATGGTGGAATTTATAAAAAAATTTACAGAGACAAGCCACAGAGATAAGCCACGCCCCCTTTTCACAACTGGTTGCAAAAGACACAAATGAACACGACTTGACTGGTGAATAAACTGACGCGAGTAAAGCGTTGCGAATATTCGCAACGTGTTTGGTGTGAACGCACCATAATGCTGCATGCGGTGCGGCTTTGTAGTTTACCAAAGTCATACTAAAACATTTTGACAGAGCGCCGTGTACCACACAAAATCGCTTCGAGGTCAGTAAGCACAACCAGAATTAATTCATATATGGCGCTCCGGATTATAAGGCGCACTGTCGTTTTTTGAGAAAATTAAAGGCTTTTAAGTGCGCCTTATAGTGCGGAAAATACGGTAATAGGGCATGTGCCCATGGTGAATTAGCCCTGTTCACTGGGAGCCACTTCACACAGAAACACAATGTTTCCCCCAAAAAGAAAGAGCAGATCTAACGGAGGATGCGCACCAGTCTTTATTACGAGTGCAACAGTGCAGCAGCAAAAACAACAGCTAGCAGTCGTCTGTACATCCGAAGGCGGCGCCCGATACCTCAAGGACGGGCTTTAATCCGTCACCCTCCATGCTGGGAATGTTTTCCCCCCCCTCTGAAAGAGGCCCTTTCGCCTCTCACTCCATCCAGCCGTGTTGTTTGAAAAAAACAGACGTCTCTGTCCTCAGGTTCTGCTGCGGCACGGCCATCCATCCTCATTTCAAAACCGTTCACCAACGCAGCTAATACCATTAAACACGGGAGCAAAATGAGGCAATTAGAATCGCAGCGGCACACAGAGAGCAACGTGCAACAAAGCAGACTCCAGGAGGCAAAATGCTCCAGCGTCGAAAGAGATGAATGCACACACACACACACACACACACACACACACAAACACACACACACACACGTGGCGAGGCAGGGGGGGGGACGACCCTCTGAGGACTGCAGCCATGTTTTCTCAACAACACTTTTTCTCACGGGGATTCTCTGTGTTTTCCACTTCCAGATTTTCTCGCGGTGGTCCAAATATGTCGTACAGCAACACACTAGTCCCCGGTTGTCCGTTAAACAGCAGTGCTCGTTAAGCTCGTTAAGCGGCTGCTAATTTGTCCCGTGGTCACCCGCGAATACGTCACACTGCAGCCCGGGGAGTTTCATCACACCTGCGGCACGCGGTCCCACAAGAGATGACGCCATGACTTGTGGGAGGGTCGATGACAGCTTCCTGTGGAACAACAACGGAAAAAAAGAGAAACGTCAATGTGGAAATTTTAGCATTTTGAATTGATTTCTTAAAAATAAAAGTTTCTCGAAGCCGTTGTTAAATGGCCGAACAGCAGCGCTTTGATCCACGAAAGAACTTGACTTTGAAGCAAAGGGAGTAATCGGGCGGGACGTAATTAAGTGTTCCACAACGGTGCAATCATAGTGTTCTTAAAGCGACTGGTAATGCATGCACGCTGCCTTTGCTTATGCTAAGTTAGCAAATTACCGAATGCAAATTGAACAATTGTGAATGGGGGAATGTGTGTAGTCTGCATAAAAGAACAAAAAAAAGGCTGTTAACCATTTAATCACCTTTGTGCCACAAGTATGCATGCATAATTCATAAGCGCTAATATCGCGCTTGATGTTAATCAGGTTTCACTGCTAAGCTTAAAGTTGGAGAGTGTTGCGTTTTCGTCGGCACCGTGTATAAAGATTGATGATACTCATTGACTCGCAGTTAAAGAATCGTGTTGAAGCTCTTGTTCCAGTCCTCCGTTGTTTACAGATGTATAGCCCTGTTTCGTCTCAGGGGGAAGTCCTCTTGGCCTATTTGTAATGTTTTTTTTGGTTTGGGGTTTCTCAATTGGTATGCATTGCGGTCATTAGCACACAATGTCCTTCTGCTCAAGGAAGAGCTCTGAAAAAAGGATAACTTTGCTCAAAAGGTGATATAAATAACCTCAAGGCAACTTGAAGGCATTATTATGAAGCGCTGATGCAGAGAAACAACATTTGTCTTTGAAATGACGTGGATATGGATATTGTTTTGGCACAACAGGAGAACTAGACCTTGGTGGAGTGTTTACTTTAAAGGGGAACTGCTCCAGTTTTACACGTGAAGATCAGGATTTTTAAATGTTTAGTTTCTACAGTAGCCCAGAACGGACAAACCAAACACCGACACTAGACGGAGCCATTTGCTTGGCACGTGGAAGAAGTGTTGGCCGGTTGCGATCTGCAACTTCACCGCGAGTTGTGCCACATGAGCCTACATGCTGGCCCTTTATGTAAACGGCTTGAGGCTTTACAGCTCACCACCGCTTGTTTGATGAAGCTTTTCAATCCTTTTCCAATCCTGTTTTTTTCAAAGGTTTTCTGTATTTGTCGTTTTGTGTGTCACAGCTCCATTTTCTTTCTTCAATCTCGTCCAACCCGCCCCCTTCTCGTCCTCTGCAGATTCACATACACCTTAGGAGAAGGCATGTGGCTGCCGTTGAGCAAGAGCTTCGTCATCCCGCCCGCCGAGCTCGCCATCAACCCCTCGGCCAAGTGCAAGACGGACATGACAGTCATGGAGGACGCGGTGGACGTACGGTGAGAGGACATTTACTGGTTCCACTTTCCACTGTTAGAGACTCAACAGGAAACGCTCCAACCAAAGAGAAGTAGGATCTTGCTAAGCTTTGCATTGCCGAGCTGAGATATCATCTCTGCTCACTTTGTATTTCGTCGTTCCAGAAGAAGCCTCACGACAACAACAACAAAAAAGTATATATTGGCTTTTCTTTCTCAGGACCATCTTTTTTTCTTCCTATCTGTATACTTTCACTTAATCAGCATTTGGTGTTTTTTTATTTGCTATTGTTGCAGCGGGTCTTGTGCGGTTGATGCTGAGGTCTTAGCGGTCCTGATTTAGCGGGTAATAAAACTCTAACATCTAACACAAAATCAATTATGAAAAGGCAGAGAAGCTATGGTGAGGGGAAAAAAATAATAATTACTCAGCTATAGAGAGCATTTCGATTGTTAAATGGATCATAACTCCTCCAAAGAAAATGTACTTTTGTGTCTGTGTTGCAGTGAGAGCCAAAACAATGCTGCAGTATTAAACTGGACTCGGCTGACAGCAGAGAAGCATCAGAATAACTTTGCTTTTTTTCTATTTGCTAGCAAAGGGGCGGGGCTAAAAGATGTCAGTGTTGCTCGCTCCAGAACTTTGTTAAAGAACAAGACTTCTTCGTAAAAACCCACGTTATGACGGGGAGATGGGGATGAAATGCACGGTTTTCTCTTTTTTGTCTGGCCAATACTTCATGCAAGGTAATTCAAAAGAAAACCCTCATGATTGGATGTCTATAAAATTAGATAAGACAGCTGATGTGTGCGTGTGTGTGCGCAAAAGTGTGTGTGTGTGTAAACAAAGCATACGCAAAATGACTGAAAGATGTAGTTGATGTAGTCAGTGTGTCTAGTTCTCATTTCACATTCTCCAATAAACTGCAGTTGTCAACTTTAAATATTGACATTAGAGAAATAAATTTACAGGAAATTGCAATTGCAATCAAGCATGAAGACATCCTCAACTTCAAACAAAGATTGAGTGGTTATTATTAAAAATGGCTCTGGATAAGTCATCGAATCAATGTCTGTACTTTTAGCTCTTTAATATCTTCAAATATGTGATCTGGGCCTACCACTTCCTCTGGATGACATTACAGAGTGTACCCATCAGCATACAGGTAATGACATCTCCTTTGGTAAAACAAGAGTTATTGATGACATTCTTCTACCACGATGCATTTCCCAAAGGAACTGGAGGAGCTGCTCACAGCTGGAAGAAATGAAAACTAGTTGTAGTAATAAAAATGTGTCTAGTTTCATTATCAGTAGCATTCTGAAGTTGCACTTTCAGTGATGGCCTGTTAGTCAATGGTTGAGTTTGTGCAATCATTGTGTCTGAATCACGGTTCATTTGCATTATTTTTAAAATGACTCTAGTTTCAAGTCTTCTTCAATACAGCATGGTGTTCATTGAGTAAATGATGGTCCATTAAGAGTGAAATATAGCTCTAAGTAGGTGTATATTCCCTCTACTCATAACCTTCCAAAGGACATAACTATACACTACGGTCCTACTTTATTTAGTGTTCCGCATCGTTCCGTGACTGCGTGTGGTTTGACAGTATTACGCTGTCGCAAAGACAAGTCTGTGTGAACAGGCTTGGTTTTGCAGCAGAGGTGCGCTAATGTAATTAGTGGTGGGGATTTGTCTTTTAGTGTATGCTGGAACATGCCCTGTCAACAAGTTAGTGCGCACCACCGTGTCAGATCCAGCCCTAATTCACCCCACGGTTATTTGCCCTGTGAAAACGATGTCAGGTGAAATTAGTCTCGCTCAAATGAATATCCCCATCATCTTTTCTCATTAGCATGTGGCCACTCGAGGAGTTTTTCTTCTTCTTTTTCGTTTCCCCTGCCACTGGCTAGTTTTCGAGCCCTCGGATGACTGCGCTGTAAAAGTAGTCCCAGAACAAGAGTACGGTGAAATGAAACGGATCGGCCGAGCAGGATTCAATGCGACGCCTCGAGGAAACTGAGCATGTTTATTTGCAGCTCGCTATCGGAAGGAGTGTGTGAGGTCTGTGTGGCACATTCTCAGGTTTAACATGAATAGTGAGTTTGGCGTGACAATTGTGGGCCTTCATAACTTGCAATAAAAAAAAAGGAATTAGTCACTTAGATTTTACTAGGTTAATATAAGAGGTTTTTCTTGTTGCATTAATTGAATGAAATGTGTGTTTGCCTTTTTAATTTTTGAAACGTCGAGGGTGTCATTATACTAAAGCCATCACATTGTGCAATCAACATTTACTTCATAATGAAAAGTTAAACCAAATTACTTGTCTGTTGTCCCCTTAAATGGTGTATTATCCATCCATCCATCCATCCATTATCACCCGCTTATCCGGGGTCGGGTCGCGGTGGCAGCAGGTTCAGCAGGCCGACCCAGGCTTCCCTCTCACCCGCAACACTTTCCAGCTCATTCTGGGGGATCCCGAGGCGTTCCAAGGCCAGCCGGGAGATATAATCCCTCCAGTGTGTCCTCGGTCTTCCCTGGGGCCTCCTACCAGTTGAACGTGCCCGGAAAACCTCTAATGGGAGGCGTCCAGGAGGCATCCTGACTAGATGCCCGAACCACCTCATCTGACTCCTTTCGACACGAAGGAGCAGCGACTCGACTCCAAGCTCCCCCCTGATGTCCGAGCTCCTTACCCTATCTCTAAGGCTGAGCCCGGCCACCCTACAGAGGAAGCTCATTTCGGCCGCTTGTATCCGAGATCTCGTTCTTTCGGTCACGACCCAGAGTTCGTGACCATAGGTGAGGGTTGGAACGTAGACCGACCAGTAAATGGAGAGCTTTGCCTTCCGGCTCAGCTCCCTCTTCACCAAGACGGACCGGTACAGCGCCTGTTTTACTGCTGCAGCCGCACCGATCCGCCTGTCGATCTCCCGCTCCACCTTACCCTCACTTGTGAACAAGACCCCGAGATACTTAAACTCCTTCGCTTGGGGTAGGCAGTTTGCCCCCACCTGGAGGGAGCAATCCGCCGGTTTCCGGCAGAGCACCATGGCCTCAGATTTGGAGGTGCTAACTCTCATCCCTGCCGCTTCGCACTCGGCTGCAAAACGCCCCAGTGAATGCTGGAGGTCACGGTCCAAGGAGGCAAACAGGACCACATCATCCGCAAACAGCAGAGAGGCGATCCCGAGACTCCCGAACCGGATCCTCTCCGCCCCCTGGCTGCGCCTAGATATCCTGTCCATGAAGGTCACGAACAGGACCGGTGATAAAGGGCAGCCCTGGCGGAGGCCAACACCCACCGGGAACGTGTCTGACTTACTACAGAGGAGACAAACACAGCTCCTACTGCAGGCGTACAGAGACCGGATGGCCCGTGCCAACGGGTCCGGCACCCCATACTCTCGCAGCACCCCCCACAAAAACCCCAGAGGGACCCGGTCAAAAGCCTTCTCCAGGTCTACAAAGCACATGTAAACTGGTTGGGAAAACTCCCAGGACCCCTCCAGTAATCTTGCGAGGGTAAAGAGCTGGTCCACTGTTCTACGACCGGGACGGAATCCGCACTGTTCGTCTTGAATCTGAGGTTCGACAAGCGGTCGGTGCCTCCTCTCCAGCACCTTGGCATAAGCTTTTCCCGGAGGAGGCTGAGCAGTGTGATACCACGATAGTTCGAGCACACTCTCCGGTCCCCCTTCTTGAAGATGGGAACCACCACCCTGGTCTGCCAGTCCATGGGCACTGTTCCCGACCCCCATGCGACACTGAAAAGGCGTGTCAACCAAGACAGCCCAACAATGTCCAGCGCTTTCAGCATCTCAGGGCGGATCTCATCCACCCCTTGCGCCTTGCCACCAAGGAGCTTTTTGACTACCTTAGCGACCTCTGCCAGGGATATGGGTGAATCCACCCCAAAGTCTTCCGGCTCTGCACCCTCTCCGGGGGACATGTTGGCCGGGTTTAGGAGTTCCTCAAAGTGCTCTCTCCACCGCCCGACGATGTCCCCAGTCCGGGTCAGCAGTTCCCCCCACTGCTGAGAACAGCCTGGGGTAGACCCTGCTTTCCCTTCCTGAGCCGTCGGATTATTGGCCAGAACTTCCTTGAGGCCAATCGAAAGTCCTTCTCCATGGCCTCCCCGAACTCCTCCCATGCCCGAGTTTTAGCCTCCGCGACCATCGCCGCTGCAGCCCTTCTGGCCCGCCGGTACCCGTCAGCTGCTTCAGGAGACCCCTGGGCCAGCCAGGCCCGAAAGCCCTCCTTCAGTTTGACGGCTTCCCTCACCCCCGGTGTCCACCACTGGGTTCTCGGGTTGCCGCCACGACAGGCACCGATGACCTTCCGGCCACAGCCCCGAGCAGCCGCGTCCACAATAGAGGCTTTGAACAAGGTCCACTCGGATTCCATGTCCCCAGCCTCCCTCGGGATTTGTGAGAAGTTCTTCCGGAGGTGGGAGTTGAAGACCTCCCGGACAGGATCCTCTGCCAGACGTTCCCAGTTCACCCTCACTACACGTTTGGGCTTGCCAGGTCTTTCTAGCCGAGTCCCCCGCCATCTGATCCAACTCACCACCAGGTGGTGATCAGTTGACAGCTCTGCTCCTCTCTTCACCTGAGTGTCCAAGACATGACATACGGCCGCAGATCAGATGATACGATTACAAAGTCGATCATTGATCTCCGGCCTAAGGTGTTCTGGTACCAGGTACACTTATGAGCCACCTTATGTTCGAACATGGTGTTTGTTATGGACAAACTGTGGCTAGCACAGAAGTCCAACAACAAAACACCATTCGGGTTCAGATCGGGCAAGCCGTTCCTCCCAATCACGCCCCGCCAGGTTTCTCTGTCATTGCCCACGTGAGCATTGAAGTCTCCCAGGAGAACTATGGATGCTGTGCGTGGAGGTGAGCCCAACTATATCTAGCTGGTACCGCTCCACCTCCTGCACCAGCTCCGGCTCTTTCCCCGCTAGTGAGGTGACGTTCCACGTCCCTAGAGCTAGTCTATGCCGCCAGCGATCGGCCCGCCCAGGTCTCCCGCCTGGCCCGCCGCCCGGTCTACATAGCACCCGACCCCGATCATTCTCCCTGCGGGTGGTGGGTCCACAGGGTGACTGCTGCTCCATGATGTTTTTTCAGGGCTGAGCCCGACCGGGCCCCATGGGCGAAAGCCCGGCCACCAGACGCTCGCCGACGAGCTCCCCTCCTGGGTCTGGCTCCGGGAGGGTGCCCCGGTTTCCCTTGTCCGGGCAAGGTAGCTTCAGTCCGTGGGCTGCTTATCATCAGGGTTTATTGAACCGCTCTTAGTCTGGGCTCTCCCCCGAGACCTGTTTGCCTTGGGAGACCCTACCAGGGGCTGATGCCCCGGACAACATAGCTCCCAGGATCACTGAGCCACTCAAACTCCTCCACCACGTTAAGGTGGCGATTCATAGGAGGAGCATGCATGTATTATTGGACATGCATATAGCATCAATCACAAACTACAAAAGGCAACATTATCAGAGGAAAGTAATAGTAATACATCTCCAGCTGTTGCTAAAGATGAAGAGATATTCTTTTGTAACGGGGGCTCCTGCTGTGTGTGTGTGTGTGTATTCGATTCCAACTTGGAACAACTTGCATTCTCATATTTATATGTTTTCTCCTGTTAGCCATTGGTAATATTTAAAGATGAACAATTTTACAAATACATACATTTTTTTTGTCAATCACTAAGAAGATGTTAACACACACACACACACACACACGCACACACACACACATACACATACATATTTGTCTTTGTTACACTTGCAGGGCCCCAAACCCCCAGTTAGGAAACACTTGGGAAAGACGATACTTGTCTCATGTGTTTATTGCACATGCACCCAGAAGAACTGCTTTATTAAATTCTCATTGGGTAAATTCAAATGATGCATCTAAATTGTGTTGGGCATTGCACACATAGGTCTGAAATACACTTATATGCACACACATGGCCTGTAGACATGCATTAGCGGAGCGAGAAACCTAACAGACCGAGGTTAACAAATCAATCTGAAAATAATATAGCGATTGCTTGAAATGTGATACGTGGCAATAAAAAAAACTATTCCAGTCATTCCAATTCAGATTTCAAATGATTTTTATTCTTAATGTTGTCCTGTTCTTTAGCAAACTCACTTTGATAGACACAGTCGTAGCAGCACTGCAAATGAAAGTATGGACATGTTTTTGTATTCGCGGCTCTTAACTTCCATATCCGACCAATACCGCTCTTGGAAGGGACGCATTATGTTTTTTTCATAGTTGAATCCTTGTTTTTTCTGCCACCCGGGCTGAAGTTCTCTTTGTTATAAAGTGCATCATAATAACTGTAAATTAATTCCGTTCCGGGGTACGGTTTGGCAATTTCCTCCCCTCCCCCACGCCATGTTTACACATTCCGATCCCCCCCATCTTTTTCAACATTTCATTTTCATTTGGCAGCTTTCTCCAAGACGCTGTGTAAATAACTCATTTCCGTCTGATCTGGGATCTGATGAACGCTCTTGTGCAGCGCTCCCCGGGGGCCACGAGGAAACACTGCTCACACATCTTGAAGCTGCTGATTTACTCTGCTTTTGTGCCGCCTTGCCCCACGTTTGATGATCATTTGTCACTTGCAGATGGATAAGTAGCGATGAGCTTCCCTTCATGGCAGTTATGACTGAATAAGGGAATCAGCCGCGGTGGTGGTTTTTTTATTCTCCCAGTGTGTTTATTAGTGCTCTTGTTGCGTCGCCTTGAGCCTGTCTACAGAAGACTTCTGTCCTGGTGGTTAGAAGCAATTGTATTATTCATGCTTTTCTTATATCTTAAGCTGTGAGGCAAAATGCGATAATTGAAAACTCCATATTCCATTTCCTCTTTGCTTCTGCGTTGTATAAGAGCAAATTGAGTTGATATTGTTGAGAGAAAAAAAACACTTATAAAACACATCAAAGACGCAATCTTTAGAAATTAGAAATACATTTACATTAAAATCTGCCCCTTTTTTATGCTAATTTCCACTCCTCTCTCTGAACTCAATCACTAACTAATGCGAGGAAATTGCAGGGTATAAGTTGGCATTTAAACCTTTGGTGGTACTTTTCAGTGGCAAATGGGCTGAATGAAACGTTCTTTATGCTGCTTGTTTTGACGCACATGTACTTCTAGCCCTCCTTGTTTGCTATACATGTGCATGGTGCCCATAATTGAGGCTTATTGCCTCTCTCAGCTGCAGACAGCTGTCTGTGACAAAATGTTAAATATATCCCAGGTAGTGCTTTAGTGCCCATTGATTTTAATTGCACCCTATATAGGTTGTTGAAATTATACGTTCTACAAATTCTCTTCCCATTTTAAATAAAATATGTTTGTAACACAACATGGGTTTCTCTTGCAGACGGATATAGTTCCTTTCAAGGCGGTATTGATGAGCAGTCGCTCACAACAGGCCTTGGTATGTTGTGGTTTCGTCACCACTATTGGCCGTGGTCTTGAAGCGGAAGAAGGTTTCGCATTGAAGGATTCTGAAAGTGCCAAAGAATTAGCCGTCATAGCCGTGATATGTGGGTATTCTATCACGGCTAAGAAGCCATCACAGTACGTGATTTTGTGAATCACATACGATCTTGTGAGAAGACACGGAAGTAGAACGTCTACAGATTCCGCCAAAAATCGAACCATATTTCTGTGGCCTATTATCGCGGGGATCTGAATATAAACATTGCGTGAACATCGCTGGAAGCGGAAGTTATCGAGACGGAGTCGGTGAAACTCCTTGAGCTGTGTGAGCCTACGGGTGATGTTATGAACCCAAACACCAGGGCGTTAGATGTTCTGACGTTTATGGGATGTGCACAACAAGTATAAAACAGAACTAGTGGTTATTTATTCCGTGGTGAACGGCGGAAATAACAGTTTTTACCGAGACAAGCCACGCCCCCTTTTCCTGCGGTTTATAGACAAGTGCGTCTTATCTATGTACAATTTCTTTTTTCTTTTAAAAATTAGCAGGTGCGGCCTACAGATAGGTGCGCTCTATAGTCCAGAATTTACGGTACCTGTTACCTGTGCATTTTCTGGCACAGTTCTGTTGAATAAAGAGTTGGAAATTAATGCATTTTTGTTTTTTTATCCGATTCATCGATTAATCGAACAAATAATCAAAGAATTAACTTATTCCCTTGAGTTGAACGGCCAATCAGAGTGATTCCTCTGATGGGGCAAAAAGCCACCAACAAGGATAGATTTGGGACAACTGTACGACACACACTGCCAACACTAGGGTACCAAAACGCTCACCAACAGCCTGAAACAGCCTGATTGGCAGACTGTGTCAGGGTCTTTAGGATTGTTAATACCAGGTGTAAATGCAAGTTGAACCACCCTTAGGACAAACCTATGATATGTTGATCAGGCTCTAAGGAACACAATAATTGATAACCAATCTATCCAGCACTTCCGCATTTTGGAATGTGATGAACGTTTCTCTGTAGCTTCACCGAAGAGAAACAAAACGTGGCTTTTTTTTGTTTTGCTTGATATTTATGTTGTGCTGCACACAACCGTTGGATGTGTCTCGACTGTAATTGCAGTTCCCAAATAATTTAGCATTCTCACTTGCTGTGAGTTTCATCATCTGCCAAGACTCTGTTCAATAGGTCCCCTCTGAATATATGACAACAAAGCAATGGGCAATTATAAAAGAAGAATTGGTTTGTAAGATACCATCAAGTTTACTATGAAAGGGAAGGGAACTTGCTGTATTTTCTCATGGGGAGAGCAGAGGAGTAGAGGGAATTGGGTGGCAGTGCCTGAGAGGTCACCACTTTCTTTTCCAAGACAAATTCATGGCAATACCAACACGAGTTCTTGTTCATCACAAGCAGCACTTTTCCGCTGTAAGAAAACACTGAAGTCCTCTCCACTTTGTTCTCCATCTCCACCAAATCCCAAACACTTATATTGCTGTCCTAGCAAGAAGTTTACGAGGAACGGCAAAATCCCCAGTTCAACGCATAAGGACGGCTTGGAGCGATGTTAGAGCTGAAGGGGTTCACGGCACGCTTCATCTGGCACATTCCATCTCGCAAGCCTACTCCCTTGCATAGCAGTTGTGCAGTGAAAAGTCGTAGCTCTTTTCATGAAGATTGCACAAAATTAATTAAACATGCAGGTGTTTATGATTCACGAAAATAGATTTCTCGTCATTAGGTGAAATAGAGAGCTTACACATGAAACATGATCTAAAGAAATGTGATATCTCAACTTGAATGAAACTCAGTAGTTAATTAGTAATGCCGTACTCTCATTAGCTTGTGATGTCAATGTCGTCATCCGACCAGGTCCACGAGGACCCCCGTGTGATGTCAATGTCGTCATCCGACCATGTCCACGAGGACCCCCGTGTGATGTCAATGTCGTCATCCGACCATGTCCACGAGGACCCCCGTGTGATGTCAATGTCGTCATCCGACCATGTCCACGAGGACCCCCGTGTGATGTCAATGTCGTCATCCGACCATGTCCACGAGGACCCCCGTGTGATGTCAATGTCGTCATCAGACCAGGTCCACGAGGACCCCAGTGTGATGTCAATGTCTTCATCAGACCATGTCCACGAGGACCCCCGTGTGGTGTTAATGTCGTCATCAGACCATGTCCACGAGGACCCCCGTGTGATGTCAATGTCGTCCTCCGACCATGTCCACGAGGACCCCCGTGTGATGTTAATGTCGTCCTCCGACCATGTCCACGAGGACCCCCGTGTGATGTCAATGTCATCATCAGACCAGGTCCACGAGGACCCCCGTGTGATGTCAATGTCGTCATCCGACCATGTCCACGAGGACCCCCGTGTGATGTCAATGTCGTCCTCCGACCATGTCCACGAGGACCCCCGTGTGATGTCAATGTCATCCACAAGGACCCCCGTGTGATGTCGATGTCGTCATCCATAATTATTGGATGGTTTAGACACAATTACAGGCGGTTGTGGCAGGCTATCATCAGAAATGAAAAAAGGCAAAACAACAAAACTAAATGAGCCGTGTTAACACGAGAACACGTTTGATCTGACCACCATCAGGAAAAAAACTCATTTTCTGATGGGATAAGAGAGAAAGAGGTGACGAGGCATGATAGCCCATCTACAAACCAATCAATCAGCTCACGTGGGTGATGACTGCAGGGTGTAGTTATGTCATGTAAAGGTCTTTAGTGCGCTCGCCGAATGCAATGTGAAACCAAAACTACCTGGATCTAATAATGTATACGATGTAACAAAAACCTGGGTTCTAACTTTAAGGTGTAAAAAAAGGTCCTCAAAGGTTAGCACTGTCGAGACCAGTTCGTTATGGACCAATGAGTCCACCAAAGGTTTGGTATTTTTGAAAGTCTGCTCCTGAAATTGTCTGAAATAAAACGACCGTAAGTGGTTTAACTGCCCACGTTGCTGCAGTAGCGCCGTGCTCCGCGGTGTCAGTTCGCCATGACATCGTTGTTGGATGTGGGCCAACGAGCCTCAATGAATGTCGCACTGTACGCTGATAACTCAAATCACACAAAACACATGTTCCCACAACTAAACAAGCTCTTCTTCTTGTCACTCATTTCCGTTTTAACAGAGAGGAGCTGATGATCAGCTCGTCCTTCGACTCGTTGGAGGTCCTCCTGGACTCATTCGGGCCCGTCAGAGACTGCACCAAAGACAACGGAGGTTGCAGCCGCAACTTCCGCTGCATATCAGACCGAAAGCTGGACTCCACCGGATGCATGGTGAGTCATCTGTCTTTTATTTAAAAAAAACTCTGTCTGGAAGCTGCCATCCGTTAGCCAAAGGGGCAGAACATACACTTTATATATAAATCAAATTTAAAGTGCTCTCCAGCCCCCTGTACAGTCGGTACAGATCCCTTTATGATTGATACAATATGAGCACATGACACTGAAAGCCTTGACCTCCAACACTCTCCCGTCTGGTGGGATTTTTGATCTGATGCCCGCTTATATGTCCGCCTCCTTCAGCGGTTCATATTACAATGTTGGCAAAAAATCTTTTGTTTCGGCCATCAGTGTTTAAGTCCATCTCCCTGTATAAATATTCATGAGCTACGGGGCCGAGATGACCCGTATCAAGGACAAGCAGCAGCCCTGCACTCAGCAACGTGTCCGAGTAGACAGTTTGACTCCGTCTCACATGCCCCCTTGGCCGGCAACGCATTCATTACCTCCAGGTGGTGCTTAGCAACCACGAAATGTTGCAGACAGGTTTAGTTTTCGTCTCCATCTGTCGGGGACTCCAGCAATACCGGTCTCGTTATTTGCAGAATCTTAGTACCTTCTGCTTGTGTTATGCTTCTCCTAAATCCCCCTCTTTCTACTGATAAGCTGTCATGTGGCCCCCCCCTACCACCACACCCCGCCCTCCCCCCCTTACAATGAAATCTCTTTTCAAGTACTTTGACGCACTCGAGTTGAGCCTTTCAGGTGGACTCGGGAGATGCTATTAATGCAATCCAGTACGCTTCATCCTATCTCTTATAATGCACCTCAACGAGAGGGAAACAGCTTGTGAGGGTTTTTTAATGGGAAAATGTTTCATTTTGAGATTAGAGCATACGCATGCATTTCCAAGCAATTATGTATGTACGGTAAACAGTAGCACAGAGGATTTAAATGTTATCGTGACGGGCATGCAAAACCCGTGGAATACAATTATTGATTACTCCTTTTCTCTTTCGTCATCATCTGACTTTAATCACTGAGTCTGAGGCTGGAGGCTCAACATGAGTATTGTGTACACTGTAAAAGCTCATTCTCATCAACTCAAAATAAATATATACTTTTTAATAACTTCAAGTTAATTAAATGTTACATTTATGTTTGTTTTTTTAAATGCAGACTACTTTAAAACTAAGCTGAATAAATGTACTACTGAGAGTTCGTTCAACTCATTAAATTACGTTTCTAAAGAAACTTCCCAGCATGCATCTTGTGAGAGTGAAATCTCTCCAGAAACTCTTCCTCTTTTTTTTCTGGAAAAACACAGACATGGTGGAAAGTTGCTGTAATGTAATCCGTAATGTAGGTGAGTAATGAATTGAGTCCCCAGTGAAATAGCCAACACTTAGATCAGTGGTAGTGTTCCTGCATGTTTTGTTTTAAACAGCTGTAATCTTCTCATGTCCAATGAAGAACTGACAGAGACCATTGTTGAGTGTTTTTTTTGTTATCCTTAGTGACAACGCCCCCTGATAATTACATATTTTGTGGGGGAAAACATCATTCAACACTATAATCATTAAATTGGAATTTTGACCTGAAGATGGCGTTACCATCAAAGTCAAAGGATGTCTGTACCTAATGTCATGGCAACCCTTCTAATAGTTGCGTAGATATTGTATTTTAGTGAGTTAGTTATTCTACATTTGTATTGATTCAAGTGAAAACCAGTGTTGATGGTAATTGTAGTCCATTAAAGGAATTCATGTATCAGACCCTGCTGTATTTACAGACACAAGTTGAGTTGTGCTCAGCCACTACATCTTCAGTCATTCCCATATTTTGGGATAGCATTTTTGCGGTTGGCAATGTGATGTCGCCACACTTAAGTGTATCTAAAACAGCTTTGTAACTGTCAACAGTGACGTTCAGGCCAGATGGTGTCTTTGTTTGTGTCATTCTGTAGCTACTTCAAGTAGAATCCTGAACAGCTACAATACAAAGAGGCTTCTTCAATATCAGCCGTTGATAGCTCGCTGATGCAATAAAGCACAGAGCTTTTATGAGTCTTAGTTGTGCCTTTCATTCAAAAACAAATGCCAAGAAAACCACCTTGTTTATTTCCCGTGGAAATGCATCAATGCTCCCACATTAACCACAAATATCTCGCTCGTAAAACTTATTAGTGGGAATCAATCGGACTCTACGGGTACGTCTGAAATTGCTTCATACCCGGTCTGATGGGAGTCCACAGCAACATTGCACTGAAGTGTCAGAGACTAAAATATCCATCCAATTTCTGTCTTGTACCAAGAGATGACAGAGGGGAGATTTCAAGCCAGGGCTTTGAAGTCGAATGGACATCTGACTCCGTGCAGTGTTTACCAAACTTCTTTTTTCTGAGGACCCACTTTTTAAAAATGACAAACTATCGCCACCCAATTCACAATTTGAGTTATCTATAAATCGTGAGAAGAGCGAATTTGTGCTTAAATGAAAGTTCCAGACTAACCTTTACTGCTTTATGTTTATGTTATTAAAAATAAATGACCAAATAAATGCATTTAGGTGGATTTAACAGTCTCAGAATTTCATTATTTTTGTTTCCTTTCTTCATATAAGATTAAATGTTATAGGTTGTCTACAATTATCAGAACAATATACATTCAGTCTCCCTTGTGTGGCTTAAAAGGTGTACAGATATAGGAAAAGAATAGAAAGAAAGAAAGAAATGTACACTTTATTGATCATCTTGGGGAAATCCTTCTCTGCATTTGATCCATCCTTAGTTCTTAAGGAGCAGTGGGCTGCAGTGAAGCGCCCGGGGAGCAACTGGGGGTTCAGTGTCTTGCTCAAGGACACTTCAACATGAACTATGGGGAGAGCGGGGGTACCCGGTTCGATCCCCCATGAGCTACAGCCGACCCCCATTTTATTTAAATGTTAAATAAAAGAAAAAGATTGTCCAAATGTACCACCTGCCGAATCACTGACTTGGTTAACACACACAAACTCACAAAGATATTCTGTCCTGATTTTCTTCCTTTACACATTATTGCTTTCAAACAACAGCGTGTGTTCACCAGCATCTACGGGCAGGCTTCTTGTTTGTTGCAAATCCTTGCCAAAAGCGTAACAAAAAAAAAATATATATATACATCCAAGAGACGTCTTGCCAACGTTTTGAGGTGCCAAGAGACTTTTCTTTTGTATTTTGTTCTATTATTTATTGTTCTGTTATATTTCCATCCCTGTGAGTTGTATAAATAAAGTGTGATATTTCTCTGAGAACACTTTGTGCTCATTCACAGTAATTATCCGTTGAATGTTTCTGGTTCACTGAGCTCCACCGTAACCACAAATGAAGCAGGAATTCAGATCCTCATTAACTCAAATCGGAGACACTGTACGGTCTGGGTTCATGGTGTATAAAGTTTACGCCTCATACTTGTACATGTGTCGACACATATGGGGATGATACTGCAAATATTGAGTGATATATGATGTCTTTTTTTTTTTTACTCTGATGGATTTAAGATATGTTTTTGATTAGCTGGTGCGAAACACACATATTCATAATAGAAGGCTGTGTTTGGAAAGACTGCGTGCACCACATCATACGGTGTCTAGGGACTTCCAATAAATGTTCACCAAGAATTAAAGAAAGTTATTAAAATAAACCAGAAAGATTTAATTAGGGTCCCCAAAAGTATAATTTATTCTGTTTATATCTGCAGTACACCTTTAAGCCACATGAGGGATCCCTCAGAAATGACATGTTTTTTGTCGGCGTAACCAGGAAGTTAGCATCGCACTGGTTCCGGAGATTTGTATTCATTTATTTTATTGCAGAAAAATTAAAAAAATATTATCTTCACAAATGAACACCACTTTTATGATTTCTGAAGCGTTAATGCAATCGGCAGATGTAAAAAAGCCACCGTTAAGTCACCATGAGGTCACATGAACGCCAATATATGTGAGGATGTTTTGTTGCCTCTTACGGACACTTTGTGGTAAGACACGTAAAGCTGCACAATTCATGAAGGGTATGTACTGACATATTTGATATTGTTGAACCATTTCTTAAACGTTGGTTAAGCACAGACCTTAATTCAGGCATCCAACCCAAAATCCATGAATAAAAAATCCATTGACTTTGAGAAGAGGAACTCATTTCCATGTTTTCAGAATCATTCCTGCACCACTATTGAAGCCTGCTTGTAATATTAATATGACATTTTTAGCTAATGAGAGGAAAGGAACAGAACTGATGAATCTGTCCGGTGTCATTCATAAAGTTTTAAACGTGTACATGTGCATGAAACCAAAAAGTCATGATTCATCATACATTGATCGCTTCAAAATGGCTGATTCGCCTATTCAAGATAAGAATGAGATGACGTGGAAATGTGTCAGTTTTGTGACAACAGTGTGTCCCCAGAAACAGAAGGTGAAGTGAGTTGAGCAGAGGATACCAGCAACACGAGGGATGGGGAGGTGAGGCTCATTATACCAACTGCATGAACGGGCTCGTAATTGCCTTCTTTTGATATGACATCAGTTGCATTTGGCTGCCTTTATCTCTGTATTCTAAGGACACATCAATCAAAGCCATCCCACCCCCCGCACCTGCTCCACTCCGAGCGTCTGCTGGACTGCTGTCCCACCGGAGATATTTCATTTTGTTTCTTCCTTCTTCTTTTTCAAACAGACTTTTCTCTTTTCTTTATTTCTACGTGTCATCAAGTTTTTCTTTTCTTTTTTAAGCTCGGTGTTCTCGTCCCAGCCCTGGACTGCATTCTTCTGAGCTCTCCTTCATTTGCTGAATCTACCTAGAAGTCACTTCCCAGACGCAGCTGCTGCTGCTGCCTTCGTACATCAGATAGTAATTACATGCAGTAAGCAGAGTACAAATTGAATGGAATTGGCAGCACGGAGTATTTATGTAAATCAGGCCCCAAATGTGGACCATTATCAATCACAGAGGAGATGCAGAGTGGGAGAGGCAGGTGAGTTTAAAGAGGGAGTTTCCCAAGCTTCTAATATGGCTGGGGTGTAGATTGTTTATATGGAGGCAGCCTAATTGGCTGATTTCAGTTATTGTGATTTTGTATCCTTTAAAAGCCTTGACACCCTGTTTTTTTTGTTTTTGTGTGCAACTCATCTGCACACCAATAGACTTTGACATAGAGCGAAAATACAACGCAAAGAAAAAGCGACATCATTATTATTAGAATTGCAGAGCAAGATCGATTTTTCAAAGGCAAGAATCACGTTTTGTGTAACAGACAAATTCAATAAAGTGTACGGCAACTTGGAGGCTCCATAATCCGAACAGAGACTGAATATAAGAAGTGGACTGCCGGTATGAAGCCTTGAGTTTGGCAATTTGGCTGTCGCCATCTTGAATTATGCCCGTCGTCTATCTGGCTTTTTGCAACCAGTGAATGAAAGTGACCATATTTGGAATGAGAAGGAGTGACGTCATATACGGCTTTGGCAGCGGTTGCCGCCTGTCAATCACAAGGTAGCCCCGTCCTAAAACCTACCCTGCTTTATGGTCTGTTTGGCTTTGAATGGACCATCATTTTCTAAATAAACATCATGCTGTATTGAAGAAGAAAATAGAGATCGCGACCATGAACTCATGTTTACAATGTTTACTGAGGGAATAAATCAAAAGTCATTTTCGCATAGAGTCGCCCCCTGGTGGACATTAGAGAGAATGCAAGTTTTAAGACACGCCTGCATTGGCTTCAGTCAGAACTGGAGTTTGCCGCCTGAGTACGAACCAACACAGGAAACTTTAGGTCTTTTTCAACCCTGACAAAGGCAGCGCGGACCAGATCCACTCCTTCCGTTCTCACCTATCACGATGGGAGCCATGGACATATACACTGCATAACCTTTCAACCGGAGGCATATTCACTCGAAGCACTTCTCTAAAAGGGAAATTCAATAAAAAAATCTGACAGTAGCTTAGGCTTTGCAACAATTATGCTCAGACCCACAATAGGATCCTGCTCGTTGCTCCTCTGCCTGCGCCAATCATTTCAAACCTCTCAAAGTTCTGCAACATTCGCAAATTTGCACGGCTGCCGGAATAGTTTTCATGTGCAATATTCGCTGACGAGTATTCTGCATTGTCGTGCCGCTGTGTAAAGGCCTCAAGAATAGCTCCCCACGGTTCCTGAATGGATTGGTATTGTGTTTGAATTAGACATTTCACTGTTATGCTTTTTATAATAGTACAAACACTCTTAGTCATTGATCTTTGGACACACACACACACACACACACACACACACACACATCCTCGTGCTGCCCGTCACCCCGCGGCCCCGCTCCCAGCTGCCGTTGCATATATTAAAGTGTGCTTTAGTAATTATCTTGTGCCTGTCAAGCTAATAAATGAGCCTCTCATCCGTCTAATCAGGGTGGTTCTCTGGCTGGGTCTCAGCTCTCTTGGTTCCACCCTAATCAATTAACACCTTGTCAGCGTCGGCGCCGCCAGTGGCTGGTCCCGTCTGCGCTTAATGCCTCTAAGCACACCGATGCCGGCGGTCGGCGCTGACCGACGTGAGTGAGAGCACGATAATCACGGGATGATTGTGAGAGTAATTAGCTCGGCCTTGTCACTTCTTCTCTCCTCTGCAAAACGGTGGGGGAAGCACGGGTGGATGTTGTTCCCGCAGCAGACTGCCACCAGGATGGAGCGACGAGATAGCGACGACCTGCTCATACGGAGTTTGCAGGGGATCGGTATATAAACCTGCAGCACACGATGCGTGTTGATGATTAGCGCCGTGTCGTCGTGCAGCAGTGTGCGTGATGACGAAGGCCGTGGTGGGGACGGTGGTCGCGTTCCTTTTCTTGTAGGTTTTTGTCTTCGGATATTTTGTGCGTTTCAAGTCATAATGGATGACTTCTTGATTTTATCCTCGGGTTATGTCATTAGAGGATAGACGGCGTTAAAAGTGCGCCCACGTCTTTGGCAGAGGCCAGTGCCGGGCTGCTCTTCTCCATTAGTTTAAACTGTTTAGGTTCGCAGGCGTTTCGTTTGTTGAACTGAAACACCGTCACCGATTGGCTAAGAGAGGCCTCTCGCTCAGGGTTTGAGTTTCAAGGGTTCAGTTTCAGTGGGCTCATTTAGTATTGTACAGTGAGACAAAATCTAATTTATTTATATATTTTCCTCAAAGTTAGTCCTGTTCAGATGTCATTTTATCTGAACCCAGATATACTGACTTCAGGTCACTTTGTACAGAAGAAACCCACCGTGCCGTAAAGGTCGAAGGGCAATCCCACATCCAGAACATGGTCAAACGCTACGCCCCGGCCCGTCCACTACGTTCTGCTGCTGCCAATCGGCTTTACTCCCTCACGACAGGAGGCTCTGCCACCGCACGACTGAATCCTCGGTGATGCTCCCAAGTCCACCGCCGACGTGGAGCAGTTCTGTTTCTACGACCTTCTGGAGTCCGCGTTCCAACAAACATGTTCTACTTACTGATTCTAACCAGAGGAAATCCTGTTGCACCAAACTTCAACACTGTCTTAAAGCTAAGAAACAAGATTACATTTAAACCTCTCTTTATAGGTCAGTTTAGTTTATACTGTAAACCGAGATTAAATGTAAGTCTTTGAACTCCAATTTAAAATGTGATACAGTATTAACTTTTAAAAGCGCTCGTTGTACTGAGACACATCAGCAGAGCTGCGTTACAAATTGCATACTTTTACTTTTTTACTTTAAGTACATACTGCAGCTCTGCTTACAAAGTAATACTGTTGCATGCCTTCAATTGGGACATACTACTTCCTCAGTACATATATTTGCTGCGCAAAGGATTGTGGGTCAGAATAGCCAGAAACGCATGCTGGGACCAGATTTACTAGAACATCCTGGTATTTTTTTTTGGCCAACTACATTTGACATAGGTATTGGGACATACTACATCTTTTTTTTTATGAAATACTAAATAGTTTGGTAGTATGAGTATTGGAATGCACAGCACGTTTCTCTAAGAAAGTGAGTGGCATGACGCTGCCACTCTTAAAGCCTACTTATTAGGGCCTGCAGATCATTTTTGGTAATTTGGGTAATTCTATTTAATTTTGGTATGAACTTTTACAATGTGGATGTATTCATTTTAAACCTAGTTTTGCTACACTCTGATTGTAACTTATCTGTTGGAGCACTCCAGCCCACGATAATAACTCTTTGGACAGTTATCTGCTCTTCACTACACGTGACAAACTATAGTTCTACCCGAGTAGCACACAGAAGAACTGTACTTGTTGGGGCTGTTTAGTTAAAGCCTTTCTCAGCCAAAGTCTAGGCAGTTCAAACTGGGTCACGTCACCCTTCATCAAAGCCCACGCAGACCGTCAGCACGGTGCTGGTCTGAGGCTCACATGAAATATCACACTACAGCAGGACCTTTTTTTTTTCCGGACAGCACCACACCGTGTGCTGCGGGGCTAAAGCCATTCTTCTCGGCGCTTTGCGTTGGCCCACTTCCCCTTCGGCAGCAAAAAACAATCTTGACCGGGATCACATTTTGGGACACTAAGCAGCGTTGAGTGGAGTCAATACCTGGCAGAGATCTGGCCAGACCTCAGCCCTAAAGAGGAATAGGAGCACATTAGATTGTCACTACTGATGTTTTCTCTCCTCGGGTCATTGGATTTATGTGAGTGCGTGTTTCGGCTCCTGGGTCGATGAAAAGCCTCTGCCGAAGATTACGGACTGTAGGGGTTCATACTTACTTGGAAATTGTGCAATACAATGTTTTTTCTGAAAATAAATATTCACAAAGTCGTTTTCATTTAATATAAAAAAGTAGCTACTTCAAGACAATAGGAACAGGAATGGTTTTTCGATGCCATAAAGATGGAGCTTCTGTGGGGTAACTGCGAGGGTAACGCATATATTCATTATATTATAGATCCATTATTCTGGAGTTGTGTTCACAATGTACAAAATACTGATATTGCAATTTATGTTGACTACCAAGGGTGTAATTTCCACTGTAGATGGCACTAACGTGTCCTATTCACTCCTCATACTCCTGTTTTTGTCTCTGCCTGCATTAACAGTTTGATTTACTCCATAACAATCCCCATTAACCGTTTCCTCTGATCCAGCTGGTAACATCCAGAAGAGAGGAGGCAATCAAAATGTAGACACGCTCAACTACATCACCATCGATCATTAGCATTTCGCTCACAGCAATTAGGCTCCAGGAGCAGCGTTGAGTGGTTTTTCTGGATGCGGGAGAGTCAAAGACACTGCCAGATATGGGAAGGCACAGATTTCCATGGTGAACCTGAAGGCAACCAAGACTTTATACCGAGTCGCATTGCCACAGCAGGAAAAGCCTGCATCATTTTGGAAAAGCTACCTTTCCTGCCCCGTTTAATTGCTGCAGGCTGTTTGCAGCCTAAGAGGAAGACCTGCAAGCATTACTCCGGGTGGAAAATAGCGCGTCAACCACCTGTGCAAGTCTTCATGTAAAAAACGAAAAGAAAAGGAGATCTTTGACTCCAATGAAAGATAAGGCGGTAAAGCTCAGTGTTCTGTGAAATACAACATTATTTAGGTAGAAGGGATGGTGGTAGCCTCCAGGTTCTGAAAAGTGCCATAAACATGCATTCTATCTAATGTCCATCAGGGGGCGACTCCTCTGGTTGTATAGAAGTCTATATAAATGACTCTACTTCTTTCTTGATTTATTCCCTCGGTAAACATTGTAAACATGAGTTGATGGTCTCAATCTCTAGTTTCAAGTCTTCTTCAATACAGCATGATGTTCATTTAGTAGATTATGGTCCATTTAGAGTCAAACAGACCATAAAGCAGGGTATGCTTCAGATCGGGGCTACCTTGTGATTCACAAGTCTCGACCATGGTGTTGTCTGCGTTTTCTTCTCACAACTATAAAACCATTCAATAGTTTGTTTTCAGTTTATAAAAGTTAAATATGACATTTTGGTCAGCGTTTGGTTGTACTAGCTCCCTTCTGGTTGAAACAAAAAAAATAGCGACGGCCTAAATTGTGACTTTGTCTACTACTTCTATACAGACTACGTCAAGAAAACAAACCTTTATTTCCAGTAGGGTTAGGAATTAAATGTAGTTCCATTATCTTCAAATGTTATCATAATGTGAATAAATGTATGTAAATGTTAGAAAGACTTTTTGGTAAGATGTACTTCCAAAAGTATAAATTATTAATAATAAACACAAGGCTAAATTGTGCAGTAGAGAATGTCAGTTTGAATATCTTTGCATCAATCAATTACTGAACGGTAGAATGGTGAAACCGAAAGTGCACATGAATGTGAGCCTTTTAAAAGCATTTCAATTATAAAAAGAAAAGAAAAAAGGAAGTGAATATATATTTGTTGCCTGAATTATGCCGGTGAATAGCTGCGAGTCTCCTTCACTGACTTGTTTGCCGGTGCACACCAGTGCTGTTATGTGTCTAATGCAGCAATCCCTGACCTGCGTTTGACTTTGTAACCTCAGATAATCCTGTTGAAAAGGCTGGTTCCTCACACACACACACACACACACACACACACACACACACACACACACACACACAAACACACCAAAAGAGCGTCTGGATAATGGCAGATATCTCATTAGTTGACCAAACATCAAACACGGACTTCAGCGTTCACAGTATAAATAATGCTCATGTTTTAAAACAATAATGCTTGTCTCACATTCTTTAAGTCTACAAAGTTTAATTAACGACTGTGGCTAGCAGTCAAATGTCATGTTTGATCGTTTAAGTTTAAGTTGGAAAGCACTCGCTAAGTGAAAAGCCCTCGTGTCGGAGAATATGATGTTCCCCTTGAAGACGGGTGTTGTTGTTTTTTGCATTTAGCTGTGAACGAGGGGAGAGGGGTTACTGACATCAGAATGAGACCAGAACGAGGGTCCGAGCTCTCCGCTAGAGGCTGACCTTTGACACGCACCGCTAATCTCACCATACAAGCACAAGAAGAAGACGAAGAAATGAGAGAAAAAACGTTCCCTTAATGCAACTTTCTCTATATGGAAACATGAAAGGAAAGTTTCTCTGTGAACAAATATATCATCGCTGTTCTATCAGTCAATGAGCTTTTATTTATGTTATACATGGCCTTGATATACTGCGCATGGTTGCACAAGATAAATACTAAGTTATGCAGCAAAACACAGCTTTTTTACGACAACAATCGTCCTGTAATAAGTAAATGTGTAAACGAAGTAAAGTCTTTAAAAGCTGCAGCTGCATCCTGTGTAAATAAGTCCACCACATGCGCCGTTCTTTAACAGACTCTTCTATATTCATTCTTCTTTAATAGACTCTTCTATGTTCATTATTCTTTAACAGACTCTTCTATATTCATTATTCTTTAATACTCTTCTATATTCATTATTCTTTAATACTCTTCTATATTCATTATTCTTTAATACTCTTCTATATTCATTATTCTTTAATAGACTCTTCTATATTCATTATTCTTTAACAGACTCTTCTATATTCATTATTCTTTAATAGACTCTTCTATATTCATTATTCTTTAATACTCTTCTATATTCATTATTCTTTAATAGACTCTTCTATATTCATTATTCTTTAACAGACTCTTCTATATTCATTATTCTTTAATAGACTCTTCTATATTCATTATTCTTTAATACTCTTCTATATTCATTATTCTTTAATACTCTTCTATATTCATTATTCTTTAATAGACTCTTCTATGTTCATTATTCTTTAACAGACTCTTCTATATTCATTATTCTTTAACAGACTCTTCTATATTCATTATTCTTTAATAGACTCTTCTATGTTCATGTTCATTATTCTATAATAGACTCTTCTATGTTCATTATTCTATAATAGACTCTTCTATATTGATTATTCTTTAATACTCTTCTATATTCATTCTTCTTTAACAAACTACTCTATATTCATTATTCTGTAATACTCTTCTATATTCATTATTCTTTAATACTCTTCTATATTCATTATTCTTTAATAGACACTTCTATGTTCATTATTCTTTAATAGACTTATATGTTCATTATTCTTTAATATACTCTTCTATGTTCATTATTCTTTAACAGACTCTTCTATATTCATTCTTCTTTAATAGACTCTTCTATGTTCATTATTCTATAATAGACTCTTCTATATTCATTATTCTTTAATACTCTTCTATATTCATTCTTCTTTAACAAACTACTCTATATTCATTATTCTTTAATACTCTTCTATGTTCATTATTCTTTAACAGACTCTTCTATATTCATTATTCTTTAATAGACTCTTCTATATTCATTATTCTTTAATATACTTATATGTTCATTATTCTTTAATATACTCTTCTATATTCATTATTCTTTAATAGACTATTCTATGTTCATTATTCTTTAATAGACTTTTCTATGTTCATTATTCTTTAATAGACTCTTCTATATTCATTATTCTTTAATATACTTATATGTTCATTATTCTTTAATATACTCTTCTATATTCATTATTCTTTAATAGACTATTCTATGTTCATTATTCTTTAATAGACTATTCTATGTTCATTATTCTTTAATAGACTCTTCTATGTTCATTATTCTTTAATAGACTCTTCTATGTTCATGTTCATTATTCTTTAACATACTCTTCTATATTCATTCTTCTTTAATAGACTCTTCTATCTTCATTATTCTTTAATACTCTTCTATATTAATTCTTCTTTAACAGACTCTTCTATATTCATTATTCTATAATTGACTCTTCTATGTTCATTATTCTGTAATAGACTCTTCCATGTTCATTATTCTATAATTGACTCCTCTATGTTCATTCTTCCCAAAGGCAGATCAAAAATATTATGTCTCATGTGTTCAGAGAACACATGAGACATAATAGTATAGATTATGTATAGATAGTATAATAGATTATTAAAAGCACCAATGTGAAGCAAAGCAAAACTCTTTGAAACAAACGTACCGACTCGCATCTGAAATGAAGGAACAGAAAAATAAACAATCTAAGACCCCCCAATATGATCAGAATCCTAATAATTCATTCACTGTCCAACGATGATGGCAACAGAGAGAATAGAGCTGAAACAAGGTATTATTTCTTTTCATTTGACAGTCAGTTGTTGACTACATAAAGATGTTACTGGACCTTTACATGAGGACATTTTCTCGAACTGGACCTTGTTGAACATTAGTTGAATACCCCTGATTTAGACGGAATATGACGTGGACCCTGTGGTGTGCCGAATCCGGCCAATCAGAGAGCTCAAAAAAGAGCAGTTTGTTGTTTATACGATTCGTATTTTAATCATCTTATATCTGATATGAAGTAATTGGGTGAATCTGAAATCTTTTGTCTGATTTATAATGCTGTATCTTTTTAGTACCAGTATCAGGGTCAGCCACCTCAGTACAAAACCGTTACAAAAACAAGTCCGGTGTATTACAACTGTGCTGGAAACTACAAAATGTAGGTTTTCACCAAACAAGACAGGGCACTTCCTGAATACTTAGTTTATGCTGCATGAATCAGCCGAGCGGACCTTAGTTAGTTAGTTAGTTACTTTTTCTCACACTGAGCTGAACTGTTCTGTTGATGCAGAATCTTTCACCCATCTGTGAATGCGGGGGGGGGGGGGAGTCCACATCTCTAATTCTGAGTGTGTTCTGATAGATCTTTTTCATTCCGGCTACATAAAAGTCTGAGTTGCTTTCAGAAAAGACAGCGGGTTGAAAATGGGATCCAAACAGCAGTCTTTGGCTTTGACTTTGCATGCTGATACTACATATGGCTTTCAATAAACACTGTCCAATCTGGTGAAGCTATTAACATTGTTGCCCTCCAACATGGTCGGAAGACGTGTTCCTCTTCGGCATGTCCAACTTTAAGAAGTTTGGCGGTGGTGTAAAGTCCTCTGTTTGCATCATTGTCAGCTCACAGTTTAGCATCTGAAATCTCCTTTCTGGCTGTATAATAAACACGTCTGCCACTTTCTAGAAAAGATATATTTTACTCTAAATACGATGCAACCTTCAAGTTCTATCTGTATGACATTAGTGAATGTCTATTTTAGGTTTGAGCAATTTCCAAGTACGGTTATGAGCACAGAGCAACATTAGTATGGAGCATAGCGGGTGGTCAGTGGGAGGCATCTGGGTAAGGTGGTGTCCATGGAGACTCGCCGTTGGAGGGTTTTGTAGATCCACTCCCCCTCTAATTGGTTTGGGATGGCACTTCATATGACCCTGAACACCAAGACGGAGAGGGGCTAGGGGTCAGATTGTAATTGGGCCATATTATTCCATCACTTTCCTCGCGTAGTACCGAGTGCAAAAGAGGATGCTCTGGTGGCGGTCTGCGGCCATTCAGAGCGAATCAGAGGCATCGTGCCCTCGGCCGTTGCGGACGACAAGTAGCGCCCGAGTTTGCTTGAAGCGTGCTCGGGCCCCAACGACGCCGCGCTACCTCCCCATCATTATCGGCACAGCCACGAGAGGTCCTTGTCAGGTCCACACAAACATGAGTTGCCGCCGGCATTTGAACAAATAAGCAATGCTGTCATTTCTCTGATGGGTTCAGTCTCTAAATGAAAAAAATAAAACACACAACTTAACCAGCTGAATTCTTGCAGGCCACAGACATAGAAAACAATAGGCAGTCCTGTAGGGTTGAAAGCCCTGAAGCTACTTTGGAAATGACCTTTTCACCGCACAGACACGACACAAGCAAGAGAGATGTCAACATAAAGTCATGGAAATGATTTAAAAATGCCATGCATGTAGAAATGTTGACTTTTTTTTTTGTTTCACTGCTGACAATCTGTATCCTCACATAATGCCTATTATTAGTATTATCATTATTTCTAAAGTAACTTCACAAAAGGTGGCACCAAAATAAACACATTCTTAAAGAAATGATAGTTTAAAGCAAGAGCAGCAAGTGCGCGTTGTAAAGTTAAGGTGTTTTTTTTCCATATTACAGTTGAATGAATCAGGAACTCTTGCAATTGCTTGATGAGTAGAGCTTTCTGCATAACCAGTCCACAACCATTGTATTTCAGCACCGTTCTGCCTATTAGACAAATTCAGAAAAAGTGCATTGTTTATCGGACGGCTCTCGCAGGGATTTGTTGCTGTTTTGGCAAGTGGGACAGTACTGATTCCCTATAGCCTCAAAAGCACTGCAGGAATTTATCTCCATTAAGAAACAGGATTAAAAGGCATGGCGGTTCAAGGGGTTTCCCAGAGCCGGCCTTGTACTGCGAGCTCCTCCCACTGCGGAGCAGACAGCATCTTACTCACTGTCCAGTTATTAAATGGTGGAAGATAAATGCCGATCACTTTGCCAACAAAGACCCCTTTGCTCGTGTCAGTGAATGTGCTTTATCGAGTGTTATGCGCATCATTTGGAGATGAAATATGCTCTTTCCAGTTAGTTGCAGACACATACTGCAACAACACTATTTCATCCCTACTCTGTCATATTCTGCCACTTGTCCAGACTCCTTCTGCGGCCTTTTTCATGCCATCTTGACTCAGAAGGTTCACGTATGGTTCACGGTGTAACACAGGGTTCATTTTGTGCAGCCATGACAAAGATAATTAACATAATGCAGTTCTCCACAGCCATCATTCAAAGCCTTCTGAATTGTGTATCATTACACTTTGACCTGCAGCAATTAACAATGCCGACGTTTGAAAAGACACTGATGTGTGCCACGATTGAACTCTTGATGCTAGGTACTTTATGTTTTATGTTTTTTCTTTTCATATGTTGTCTCTGAAGTTGCTTCTGCTTCAAGCCAACGGAGCTTTTGAACTCTAAATAATGTGAAATGGAGGCATGATTCTATATTCTTCTTAACCTGGAGGCATTAGTCCATTGCGAGGTCCTCAATCCTTTCATGTTGTGAAAATAATGTTGGACGTGGAATTGCAAATCAATTTTAGATGATATATAAAATAACATTGCCCACAGTTTAGAAAAAGCACAGCGCTCACTCCCAACACCTTTCTCTTAATATGGATTATTTCCTAAACGTGTCAGTCACGTTATGTCATTACAAGCATTCCACCATTCGTGGCAACAAAGTCACTCCAAATAAAAGAGCCAGGAGAAGTTTTTTAAATCGGATAACAGTTTGAAGGGTTTGGGTGAGTGGTTTTGATCGGAGGATCATCAATGATTAAACTAGGATTATAGACCATCTTTGTGGAGTTCTGAAGTGATAACAATCCACAGACAAAAGACTCTGGCAGGCGCATATTCTTAATGATTATCGTTCGACGGACAGCTGGACAATGGCCCAGAGTTATCACTATTCCAGCATGCCGGAAGCCTATTATGGCAGTCAATATCTAGAGCTATCTGTTGTTGGCAAGCCTTTGCAGCCGTCGATAGAAATTCCTCTCAGTCTGCAACACATATCCACACGCACGGCGATTGCACCGAGTCGTAGTGATTTAAAGGCTCCGTGCCACAGATGTGTGAAGAGATTCAATGTCTCATGTGCTCTTTGCAGGCAATGCATCATCTATCACAATGGGCCAAAAATCGATATCAGCTTATCGGGGGAGCAAGACCAGGGACCGCTCATTCAACAGGTGTCCCCATTCTGTACTGGTGCCGCCACAAATGTATAACTGGTCCAGAGGTCTTTACTCTCTAAGGTAGATGCTTCATAGCAGTTTTTCATGAGATCAATAATCTCCCAAGAGTGGGATGTAAATGCGATATCTGATCAAACGTTATACTGTCTAAAAACATGATTCAATAAATAAATAAAAAAAACCTTTAAATGATTTGGGTTTATAGCTGACAAGAAATGATAAGACGTGCATGGCCAGTTTCAACAGGATGGGTGCTGTATCAAAGACATATCTCACAGGATTAGGACTGATCGATCCGCACCCGGATCAGCTCCCTTTAGAAGGATTTTCATTGCTGCGTAACGTTTCAGACAGCAGGCTCCTCCTCAGACTCCAGGTACAGAAAGATACAGGAAGAATTTACCGGTAGAAAAATGTACGCCACATAAATGACTACTCAATGAAGGCTCTGGCTGACAAGCCGTCACACTAAATGTTTACACACGATGCTATACCAAATACATATCAGGAAATGCATACATACAAGGATATGCATTAAATGGACTGTACTTGTAAAGCACTGTTCTAGTCTTCAGACCACTCAAAGCACTTTAACACTACATGACATCATTCACACCCATTCATACAGTGATGGGAGGGGCAACGGAGCCACCTTCCATCACACACCGTAGGCACAGCTACTCTAACCTTAACCCACAACACAACATATATTAATCTAAACTATATATGTAAAAAAATATAGAAGTATACAACAAAGGCCAAAAGAAAACGACTACCCCCAATAGTATGTATTCCATAAAGGTCTTAGGCTAACCATCATATATTGTCATTCTTTTTAAATCGCACACTTTCTCTTTTGTTTGAAGTGAAAATGACAGTAAACTGATGTCACAGTGTTTACCAGCTATCTGCCGGCTTGCTTTGAGAAATCCACCTCCCAATTACTTCTCACTTGGCATACTGTTAGGGTGGGAAAGGAGGAACTACTTTATTGATCCCAATGGGGGATGTTTTTAATCCCTTGTTATTTCATTTATTCACACACACACACACACACACACACATGTATACAAATGCTTATATATATATATATATATATATATATATATATATATATATATATATATATATATATACACACACACACACACACATTGGGATGTCGTATGTGTACAGATTGTAAAGCCTTTTGAGGCAAATTTGTGATATTGGGCTGTACAAAATAAACTGAATTGAATATAACCATCTATGTATATATATATATATATATATATATATATATATATATATATATATATATATATATATACATACACACACACAGGTGATATATATATATATATATATATATATATATATATATATATATATATATATATATATATATATATATATATATATATATATATATATATGTGTGTATGCCTTCCAACCTGTCAAATAACTATGCTTGGTCAACATACCTGCTTTCAACTAACTCCAATGTAAACCGTCCCCCATCATTAGTAGACGTTGACAGCTCCTGGCGTCTATGGGGTATTTAGAACGAGACAATCCACAGCAGGCGGGGGCGGGAGCGGAGGTGGACGAGTCCAACAAACGCAGGACTTTTGTCCAGGAGACTGCTGTTCCACACAAATGAAGTCGTGATTCACATTAGTAAAGTCAGTCAAGTTAACATCAACGACACTCTTTTACCAAAACCCAACCCACCAAGTGGTTTTGTTGCCATACTAAATTGATTTCTTTATTTTGAAAAGACACGAGTGACAAGCTAGATTAGATCAGCGTGGTCATAGTTTGAAGCTTAGGAGCACTGACCAGGCTTCAGTATTTGACGAGTCGTGGGTGAGGACGTGACCTACTGCCTATCCGTCATTATCAGCTGTTACAGCAGAAAGTTAAAAAAAAAGGAAATCCTAAAAATGTAAAGGCAGTATTGTTACAAGATACATGACAGTAGTAAACAACAACAACAAAAAATCTACTGTCAAATTCCTCATTGAGGCTTTTAGGTTATTGACTGATGAGAAGGTCTTGTTGTTATCGTTTCTTGTTATGCAGTGTGTTAGTACTACAAACTGCTACAGAATGAGAATTCACAACCCCCTGAGCAGATGTGAATGTATGGTAGTGACAGTCCGGTCATGCAAGTTTGACTTTGTCTGACAGCATCAGCATATCAACCGTCTCGCAATGTCAAGGTGACCCCGGCCTGTCTCCCTTCCAGCTTCGCAACCTCTGTTTTCCCTTTGGCCCTGCATTTGTTCTCAACTCTTCACACCCCGTCACTCCCCATCTCTCCACCAGATGTCCTCGCTGTGTTTCCCTCCCCAGTCACCTGATTGCCACGCCCACCTACACACCCGCTCATCATTTCCTTAATTACTCCCCTTGTGTAATTAGGCTTGTTGGAGATGGACGAGAGCAGGCGGCATCATCAGGGGGGGTGATCAACTACTGCGGTCAAGAATACACAGGAAGTCAAAGAAACATTACTTCCTGTTAGACCCTTCTGTAGACTACTTGTAGTTTGCAGACCTCGTTTGGATTCTTTCATATTTTTGTAAATATATATATTTATGTAGTAATGTGCGTGTATTTGTATTGTATTCTGTCTTTTGTTCTCTTTATGTCTGTAAAACACATTGCTGCTCATTTTGATATGTGTTATATAAATAACCTGTATTGTCAACCACACAATATATGTCTTTAGATTAATCAAGCTTTAACTTACCACAACTACACAGAAAAATATGATTTTATACTAAACGTGGTGTTTGTTGTCAAATCTAAGAGCCAATCAGGTCTCTGATCTGGCGACAGCAAGGCGTTTCCCATCATGCATTGGGTCATGCAGTCGGTAGAGAGCTACTGCGGCCGCCTCGCTCTCATGAGGTCATCGTTGACCACGTGTTCATGGCGTCAGCGCGAGTCGCGATCAAGTCGGACACAAATCTAACCAGCATGCATTGCGCGGCGATCGCCGGTGATCAATTGTGATCAGGACTGGCGCATCTCCAACGAGCGTATTCTCTCCAGCCCCACTGTCTTGTCAGCTCATCCATGTTGCTTCTCTGCAACCGCTTTCCAGACTTCTTCCTGCCACAGTCACCCTGCATGACCTGCTATCAGCCTTTGACCTGGTCTTCCACTCTTGCCATTTGGATTTGCTTGCATGGTAGGATTGCTTTCCAGTTGCCAAATGTAAGCCTGTTGACCACAGATTCTTGTAAGATCTACTTAGTTCGGGTGGCTCTGCCTCTTCCCTGCCTTTCCCTGAAATGAGCAAACTGATGCACACTGCGATGGCTGGTCTAGCTCTCAAGGTACAGCAGCATGAGTGGCAAGCGTTCCACATTCACCCTTTGTTCATCTTTATATAACAGTAATTCAAACATTGTAAAGGCATGTTTTCTGTCTCCAGATTTCCCCAAACCTTTCTCTAAAGTTCAATGCTTACTATCACAATGACTATTGACCTCCGGGAGTTCATTTGATGAGCTTCTGTTCTTCCAACCTATAAAGTATTTGAGGAGGAGATGAAATTGAAAGTGCAGCGCCATCAGTTATGCATGGAGATTCTTAACAGATTTGACCTTTTTTTCTATTATAGCGATGATACTGATTTATATTTGTAGTTAGGTTACTCCAGGTAAATCCGGTCCTAGTTTGGCAAACCTTTGATTGCACTAGCTATTAAAGAGTCGGGCCACTCTTAATGCAGTCAAACAAATGGAGACCATGGCTTTGATGACATGTATGTAAAGTAAATAACCTTTTAATGCAAGCTCTCATAGCTTCGGCATGACTTGGTCCGCAGGGTCAAAGTTACGTTCACGGTGCATCTCTCGGACAAAACTGCAAACGTACACAGGACTTTCACCAGGGAGACCGCTGTTTGTGTCCCGTGTTAAGTCAACTCACTTAACTTTTACCGAACAAACACACTTTTCATAAACCTAAGCAAGTAGTAGCGACCTAAACAACTAAGTAAACCATACATTGGACCTTTATTTTGAAAAGACACTGTCTGCATTTACTGAGCGAAAACTGAACGTTTCCTGTGAACAAGGCCATTCAACAAGTGACAATATGCGACCGGTTGGGATTGAGAACTAATGCGAAGCACATCATATTTATAAGCCATCCAGGAAAAACACTGGCCTTCAATAATCTCAAATGCACAGCGATATGTATTTTACATAGGTTCCTATTGAGATCTCAAGAAGTTACATTCTGAAATGCAGCAATGCCAGGTCACTAAAAAATACAAATAATATGGTTTTTGAAAAGCAGTCACTAGACTATGCTATGCCATGCCTCCGCAAAAGGAAACTTCAATCAACAACTAGCGTGTCAGCTTTATACGCCAAATGAGCCACCTGGGCCCTCTGAGGAATACAATGGGCCTGAATAATGGAAAGTCTCTGGTCCCTCGGAGCTGATAGCAAACCAGCTGCCTAGTCACTGTTCTGAAGGTGCGGCGCCTTGTTAAAATGCACTCCATCAAAGTTTCCTTTGAAGTAATAGCTGACAGAGAACATAATGTGAATTTGACCTGACGGGGCTCTGAGAAAAGAACAAAAAATTGCCTCGGAAACACCGAACAAGACCGTGGAAGGAGAGAACCGGAGTGAAGTCAGGCGACAGGGCTTTTTTGTAAAGTCACTCCAGCACAAAGTGCAGCTCAATTAAGAAGTCGGCCATGGCTCAGTTAAAAAAAGATCTTTTAAAAAACAAAATGAACTTCTTGAAGTGAATCTCCAACACTCATTGCTGCTTCACTCATTTCCAAAACTAAAGATTTGTCATTTCACCCATCAAACCAGAAGACAATCCTCTCCGGATTGCGTGGACGTTGAAATTTAAACCCGCATTCCTGCCTCGTCTCCCCTCGTCGGAATAAGGATCCTTTAGAAAGAAAAATGTTTTAAAAGGGTTTCATTATAGATGACACTGGGTTGTTTGCCATTTCATCACTGTTCTTTTCATTCCCTGCGACACAGTAAACAATCATGTGCGATGCAAAGGCTATTTTCTTTTCCATCATAGACGAGATAAAACGTTACAAAGTCCATTTGGGAGAACGGAGTATTGATGATGCAGCCAAGAATTGACTGACCGGGACTGAATGTGTAATGAGTTAACAACAAAGTCACAACCCATGGAAAGGCGGTCCTGTCTTTCTGATCTGGATGGCGAGATCCGTCCGTGTCTTCGATTCTGATTTACCTCGACTATCAGTCGATGGGTTACCATGCAATGTTAAACAGACATGTATGGTCCCCAGCTCATACATCTTTCTAACTTTGGACTGCCATGGAATTCTGTCCAGATATTCACATTCTCAACAGCACAGGTACTAACTTTGGTTGGAACCTTTTTAATCTAGCATCAAGTCCAATATTTAATTAGTGTTTTATGAACAAATGGCTGCCAAATGAATGTCTTTCCCATAAGGCTCAACTGTAGTCGATTGTTGTTGTTGTTTGCTAAGCTTACAACAACAACAACTTACAGGTTGATACAATTTACTTGTTTTTATCAAGTCTCGTCTCTTTTATGTTAACTCTTTTGTTTTTGTTTTTATGCGGCGCTGCGTGATATTTTTACAGCGCCATCTTGGCCAGGACCTTCTTGGGAATGAGATTAAATATCTCAAAGGGATTATCCTTGTTCCAAAAAAAAAAGACCATTTACTAATTAAATAATTAAGAAATTATCAGCATTTGTTTTTTAATAGTATTTATTTATGGTCACAATTGGCCACAACTCAAGCATATTACATTTAAATGAGAGGGAAGCAGAAAGTCCTCACACTTTGGCAATCTGAAACCAGCCTCGCTTACTTGATTAATGAAATATGTTACTACTCATAAGCAACTTTTTGATTGCAGAGAATGAGTTTTTTCTTTTCTGTTTTCTAGTTCTCCATCTGTTGCAACCTCCCGCTGTTCCAACGGATAGAGTGAGAGAGTTACATGAACCATCCTGCCGAGTGCAGCTTTAAAGAAGTAGAAGAAGCTCGGTGTTCACACAGGCTGCACTAATGGGAACTGGAATCTGACTGTTAGCATTCTGTGGCACAGATGTTATCGGGTCTGTTTATCTCCCCATCTGGGATTAGTGTTAATGTGGCAGCCTGTCACAGTCTAGGCAGCTCTAAGGATGCAGTAGAAATCTGTAATTGCTAACATTATTCATTTAAAAACACTTGTGTGTGTGTCTCCGCCCCCGCAGTGCCCTCCGGGTTTGAGCCCTATGAAGGATGGGACTGGGTGCTACGACCACCACATCGGCATCGACTGCTCCGACGGTTTCAACGGAGGATGTGAGCAGCTGTGTCTCCAGCAGCTGGCTCCTCTAGAGGATGACCCGACCCTCTACAACATCCAGATGTTTTGTGGGTAAGAAAGAGCGCATTTACCGCCTCTTATTTTCAATTACTATCATTTTATTTCAGAAACCAAACCAACCATGGTTTAGTACAAACCAATATCATTCCACATATCCACTGTGTAATTGACATGAAGAACGGCTAACGCAGCTAATTCATAACAAACGTCATTTGAGTTGTCAAAGCTATTGTCAAGTGTCATTCTTTTTTCTTTTTCTGAGGTGTTTAAATACATAGCATAACCATATTCTACCCTGTGCAGCACACGTCATGTGATCACTACACAGGGTCGTGTGTCATTTGAAACTAGCCTATGGTGTAGCGGCTTGCTGCAGCATTCATTTAGTATTTCGACATCATTATCATGAAAAGTTATCCATCTTCATGATGAAAATATTACTTATTGAGTGGCGATCAAAATCAGTGGACAAGTTTCAAACTGCTGATCATGTCCGGTGTCTGACCCTCTCATGAGTCTCCTGTACTACCGCTGAGTTTAGAAGAAACTGAAGGATATATTACTACTACTAATTTAACACTCACATTAGTAAATATATCACTAATAATCATCATTAACTGCGTTTTCTTTTGTCACATCAACGTTAATGCACGTAGCTCACCATAGCGAGGGTTGCCTGAATGATGCAAGAATATATGGTTCACATTTTATTATGTGGCATTTTGTAATGTGAATGTTATATGCTTCATAATTCCAGTCAGCTTTTCCCCCTACGGCTTAGTGGTAGTTCAGAAGGCACTGTTTCAAACTTTTTATTTTGCATTGTTGTTTATAATTGCACAACCTGGCATAGTTTATGGCTCTTATACTGCGATTCATACCAATTATGGTCTGAAACAGCTCGCTAAACATAACTTACTCACTGGCGTCAATTTAGTTTACTGCGAATCCCGTGAATCTGGCGTGTATAAAGTATTGAGTCATAATTATCGCGGGACCTACGCTTGGCAACGTAGTTGAGGCAGGTCCTCAGCCTTCTCTGTTACGCTGTCACTCATGAAAATAATATCTGCGACTGAAAAATTAAAAAAATATATTTTATTCAAAGAAAAAAAAAATTTAATCTAAATTATATTCAAACCAACAAAACTACTAACTAATACATTGTTGAATTGTTCAATCTTTAAGACCAAAACCTGAGTTTTCAGGTTCAAATCTTTTTTTCAAACAACAACAAACTATTCCATAAAAGGAAGAAGGCATTTTATTTTGGAGGGGATCCAAATCACGGGGCGGACAGACATTATATTTCACTTACAGGAAAAGCCTTAACAGTGGACAGCGCTCACTTAGTGCTTTTATAGTGTTCTTTGTTTTTCTTCCCAATACTTTTTATTGCTACTGAGGCCATGACACGTCTAAATCCCTGAGAGGAAACAATGTAGGACGTGGAATGTCCGAAGCTTTAAAACACATAGTCCTGAATGGAATTCTCAACTGAAATTGGTTACACCTAGTGAGAGGGGGGGGGGGGGGGGGGCTGCTATAATGTCCAGTCACACAGGAGACAAAAGGTGGACAATGCGCTCCACCTCCTGCTTCTGAAACCTCATTCCTTCGAGGTCAAAGCCAAAGAACGTTTTGGCCGAAGTCCTTTTTTTTTGGGGGGGGGGGGGGGGACAGAAAACTCAGATGGAGTTACCGCCAATATTTCTTAACAAATGAAATTATGAAAGTGGATCAAGAAGTCCCTCTCTTTCCAGAGTGGTTTCATACGGAGCATTTTATGGACAATTCTAACTGTTTCAGTCACACCGGTGCGTTTCCTCCTGTCGCATCTCAAACTGCCTTCAATGAAGGGGAGGCCGGTTATTACAGGATGGAGGTTCCATTAGATCACGCTGAGGTCGTGTCCCCTGAAGCTAAGCACACAGCCTCGGTAATCTCATTTCATAGCCTGATCAGACTTCTTCTCCTGGGCTGTGTGGACATGTGCACACTGAGTAACATCTTCCTCAGCGCTCTTCCTCTCAGTCTGATGTTCTCACATAAATTCCTGCCGCCAAATTTCAATCCAAGCAGAAGTCTGATCGGACAGCGGAGCTGAAGATGCCAACATGGCGCGCGGGGGTTGGATCTGGAGGTGGTCGAATAGACGAGAGCTGTTGTCCGAGTTTCTTTTTCAGCTCCCCAGGAGTAGCTGCTTTTTTTTCAGATCGAACACAACGAAGCTGCTGTTTTCTCGCCGTCATATTTGCATTAACCTGCATGTATTGCGGGCACGGTGTACACCGCTGTTTGATTTCATTCTCAACAACAGCCTTTTGTTGTTGTCACTCTCCACTGTGCAGATGTGGCTAAATCCTCTACCGGTCCTCACTGGAGACTGGCATAAGCTTTGAGACATTTGGCATCCAGGAGAGAGAGAGGCAGCTTCTCTAAGCGCAAATCCCTGACAGATCTTTCTCTCTTTAAATCCCAATCCCCATTTTTCTCCCACTGCCTCGTCTGCCTTTCACAGAGTACATTATACACCGAGATGTCAAAACATCATCAATATGAAAGAGCCTTGAGACGACTCTCGGTGTTTCTCTCCTGTTTTCTTTTTTTCTCTTTTTTTCATGGAGGATTTTGTGCCAGTTGAGTAGAATTGATTTAGCTGGTTCTCCACCATTGAGTTGTTAGGTCTGCGTTGTGCATATTTTGAACATTGTGAAAAAGCAGGCGACGATATCTCAGGATAACATTCAGTCACAAGGTTTACAATCAACATGTCTGACTGCTGGCAGTCCGCTTGTAAATTAGTTTATCATTTGAAAGTGTCCCATCATACAGCAGCGTGTTCATCACATGGGTTGGTAATTAAGGCCAAGTGGTAGGGATGAACAGTTTGTCAATATTGACAAAGGATGGAAGCCCTGAGATGGAGACGAGAGATCAAAAAAAGTCTGTAAATAGTTTTCTCTCCTTTGTTAATGATTTAAGAACCGGTGGGGAAATATATATTTATACGTATATATACGTACGTTTGTATATATACGTATAAATATATATATGTATATATATATGTGTATGTATATATATATGTATATATACATATGTGTATATATATACATACATATATATATACACATACGTATACGTATATATATTATATATACATATATATATATATATATATGTATATGTATGTATATATATATATATATATATATATATGTATTTTATTTGGTGCTTATCTGCTGTAATGGAAAACCTGAATGCTTTAATCCTATTTAGAATATGGGGCAGCGGTGCATTCAGCCTGTTTTCACAGAAGGAAAAAATGTAACATAGAAAAATGATGATCCCGGCAACATCTTTTTTTGTTATTTACCTATTTCACAGGGAGGATAAAAGGACTTAGATTATACTGGCAACACTTTTTTTTCATCTTAAGTCATAAACACAGGAGAGAAAACAATTTAGATCAGACTTTGAAAATGAATCACCAGACTGTTTTCCTCTACTCTCAGGGCTCGGGGTTTGTCATCTAAATTGCGATAATCTTTTCTATTACAAGAGAACTGTTGAAGAAGATACATTTGAACCTTATACAAATACAAATTTAATCGTGACAATGGCTTTTCAAATATGTTAACAGCTGCATCATTTTCCATATAACTATCCCAAACTGCTGCTTTGATCCTTTCAGAATTTTTATGTCGACAAGTTAGCAACCATCATAAAATGTCCTTACAAGTTTGACGGAAATTCAGAAAAACATACCGGCATTATTTCACCTCAAAGAACTATGAAATCAGGAATTCAGGAAGTGCAAGAGCAGAGCAGAAGCAAAATAAATAACTTGAACCCCTCTTTCCCTGAAGGTGCATCGAGGACTACAAGCGCGGTCCAGATGGGAGGTCGTGCCTGCCGCTGTCCGAGGCCTGCACTGAGGGGATCGACTGCGCCGAGGCGGCGGACATCCCCGCCAACCAGACGGTGTTCGGAGACCTGTTCTACGGATTCAACAACCACACCAAAGAGAGCACCTCCGGACAGATCCTCAAGGCCACATTCAGGTGAACACGCCGGCTGTTTAAGTGGAGCATGAGAGACATTGTTCAGCCTTTAGTATCTCAGCGGGGGAAGCGCTAGCACCCAATCAAAAGGTATTGAGTGAACGGCCTTCCACAGGGACGCATGCTTTCACATGTTTAATTCCCCTCCTCTTCAGACAGCCACGGTGCATTGAATCCTGCCCCGAAACCCCTGATGCAACACGACTGTTATTGTTGCTTTTCTTAGCGCTATGCATTCCAACCCTTCAGACACTCCCTGGTTGATGTGGTTTAAATCACACAATATTATTTATTAAGCACCTTTCAAAACCAAGGTTACAAAGTGCCTTACAAAAGGATAAGTCAAAATATAAGTCCAACACAAACTTCACAAAAGGAGAAAGTGGTACAATAACAACCAAACCATACAAGCATCATAGCTCAAGAAGAGGATATGACTGAAGCACAAAAGACCTGCGTTGTGGGCGACGCAAATGGCGCGGAGCCAAAAATTTGCTTCATTCGTCTGATGCTGAGTTGCGAAATCCAATCAGCGTTGGGATAAGTAGAGTTGTGTATCATCAGCGTAACAAATATGAAACACACAACCAAGTTAACGGGAGTGTGTGTGTCCTCAGGGAAGCATGAATAGAGACCAAAAAAAATGGGTCCGAGAATTGAACCCGAGGCACCCCACAAGTTAAAGGAGCCCAGGTGGATACCTTGTCATCAATGAAAGTATACATCAGTATAATTTAAGGTTATTTTGGGGGAAAGGAGCTTGAGTTTGATTTGATGTCAATTTCTCCTTGAAAAGAGATGGGAGTGATAGAAAAGCCTGCCCAGCACAACTAGTGCTGGGCAAAAGATGAAAAAATGTAATCGATTAATCGCATTATTTTTCTGTGATTAATCGCGATTAATCGCATTATGCGCAAAATTCAAGAATGAATTAAAAACTAGTGTATTGCACGCTTTTATTTTCAAGTAATGTTATCAGAACAATATAACAGGCACTCTGGGAGCAACAGCAAGTTAACATACAGAATATAAATCTGTTTTAAAAAACAGGTCTACCACAAAAAAAAACCACAGCTGTAATTTACTGTGCAGGGGACTTTTAGTCTATAAAGCCTCTTGAAAAAAAAAACAGTTACACTGACCCCGCCGCCATCTTTGTAGTCCGCTCCGTTTCATACAAATTGACAGAGCGTCTTGAGGCTCCTATGCGCTGTCGTTGTGTTTCTAATGCTGCGTTCACACCAAACGCGTTGCGAATATTTGCAACGCGTTTGGTGTGAACGCAGCATAAGGACGCTCCTCAGACCGACCTCTTCCACTGCAGTAATCAGCCTGCAGTCCGCTGCTCTCCACTTGGCCGAGGCTTGTGTTCATTGTTCCTGCGTTGGTTTATCCACAGTTCTCCCGCACGCCGCAGTAGAATGACCAAGTTTCGCTCCACTGGTTGTTTCAATGCTGCGGGACGCCTTTAAGACGTACTTCATGCTCGTAGTCCAGTTTGTCCTGGATAACTCCAGTTTGAGTGGTTACAAATAGCTTTGCTTTTATTAACTACGCCATCTGGTAGAGATACATGAAAATGTCCATTTAAAGGTGTCTTTCTCCATGTTCTCGTTCAATGTGTGCAGCAGTGTTAAGCCCCTCCCAATTCAAAAAAATGCGTTAACAACGCGTTAACAACGTGTTAACAACGCGTTAACAACGCGTTAACAACGCGTTAACAATGCGTTAACAACGCGTTAACAACGCGTTAACGTGCCCAGCCCTAAAAAAAAACCTAACGTCTTTGCAGAGGCTTATGGCATAACAATCTGCACGGTTCCAAATGTATGTCGTAATTCCTTTCATGATTTGATGATGTGGGTGGTAGAGCACTTTGAAGGTGGTTAATTATCACTGTCCGCATGCTGCAATCATTTCCACTGAAGGAAGCCAGAAGGTCAGCAAAGTCATCTGCAGTCCAGGAATTTAATTTGGGATGTGCATGGATTTCACCGCCCGCAGGCAACTTTACTGTCGGTACGCACCACCGGAGTTGTAGAAAGAGGGAGGGGAGGGACGGCTGAGGCAGGAAAGTTAATATCATCAGGAATCTGAGTCTCAAAAGCTCTGATCTCATTTAGAAGATGTGAATGGTGAGCGGGGTCCCAGGCCGACTCTGCAGAGCACCAAAGGCTTCCTGTGCAGACGAGGTGGTGGAAGAGGAACGGCTACTCTTTCGGGAGGCATGGCAAATGCAGCAAATTAATTAAAACTGACCAGGAGCCAGTGTGCTCAAAGGGAATCTAATTGGACCAGATTAACGTGGTGATGTAAAAATGAATACAAGTTACAGGAGGAGAGCAACGCAAATGGACACTGAAGATCCGTCAGGAGTTCAAAGTCAGTGGAGCACTCAGTCGAGGAGTTATTACACAACTAAAAACACAAATGAAACCACGGAAACGGTGGAAGGCAGCCTCTGTCAGTACTTGGCTTGTAGGGCTAAATGTGTACCCAAGGAATCCGATCTGTATCGAATGTCTGCATGCTGTATGTCAGAGATGTAACAGTTAAATGGGTTAGGGGTCAAAAGGGCACGCTTTTAACCCCTTTTATGTCAACATGCTTTGTCTGCTCCTTTTGCAATGTATTTATAATAATAAGGACCCTTTTTAGATTTTTTTTCTATTGCTCATTCCTAACAAAAAGATAACATTTGATACGACAAGAGATCTGAATATGTTTTTTTTTCCAAAATGGCAATTGGGTCCGAAACGGAAGCCGCTATTTATGGGAAATGTAGGATCCAGCGCTGTTGTAGCTTCGCCAATACTTGAAACTAAAAGTCAGGGCTTTCTTAAAAATAACGAAAATCTGTCTCTTACAAAAGCCAGCAACAAAATTGCTGGAGCACTCTTCAAATATAAGAAAAAAACAGCAGGAGGGAAGAGTTTCTCGCCCCTTTTTTAAATGCTGCACAGTAGATTCGTTGGCTCAAATGTACGTCTCCTTTGAGAGATCTCCGAGGCTTTGAATAGGCTGTCCTGAGAGGCTGGATCTCTTAATCACTCCCAGTCCCTCTACTTCCTGCTCGGCCAAAGGGGTGTGCCGTTAAACTGACACCGCAGCTGTCAAATGACAAACTTTAGAAAGCTTTCGGAAATTCAGTTTTATCTCACAGCCACTGGAAGTAAAAGTGCAAAGTGGCCTTCAACAGGCATTGACTTAGTCACTCGCTATTATGCAAGCGAGACAGCACTGGGGCCTCTGTCCTCCCATAGAACTCTTTAGATGTCCTGTTTGCCCTTGAGTGAAAGCAAGCAAGAAGGAGGGAGGGAGGGACAGTAAGGAAACCTTTATGTGATGTTCACTGGCACTTCTTCAAAAGCCCCTACCCCACTGCTCTGGAGTGGCGCAAAGCATCTGTCACCGTCATTCAGCGGCGATAAAAAGTCACATTTGAATATTGTGTAACCATCAGTGGAGGTTTGTTTGTTGTTTCCCCCCCCCCCCCCCCCCCCCCCCCCCCCCCCCCCCCCCTCTTCCTCTATACCATCATCTTTACTAAATCATACTTTACTTTTACTTCTACCTTATTATTCTCCTCATCCCGCTCCCACGCACAAAACACCCTCCTTGTGCACAGAAAACTGAAAACGAGCTCTCTTGGTGAAACGTTTGACTTCAAATGTTTTATTTATTGGTAGAAAGAAAAAGACCTGCATGGGGGGTAAAACTAAATGGGTCTGCTCCTCGGCCCCTGCGAGGTTTTGGTATTTGTTCTGTCTGGAGCAACAACAGAAAGACGGAGAATAAAAAGGAAGCAGCAAGCAGGGGGAGCAGGTGCAGAGGCATAACACTCAGATGGACGACATAACACTCAGGTATGCACGCTAATGCATAGAGACCAAGCCGCGACCACTAGTTCTGAAAAGTGAAGGCTGCAAAAAGAAGTCTGGTTGTATAGAAGTCTATATAAAATGACTCTACTTCTCTCTTGATTTATTTCCTCAGTAAACATTGTAAACATGAGTTTATGGTCTCAATCTCTAGTTTTAAGTCTTCTTCAATACAGCATGATGTTCATTTACTCTATGTGAATTATGGTCCATTTAGAGTCAAGTAGACCATAAAGGAGAGTATGCTTTAGGGCGGGGCTACAAGGTGATTGACACATTGCTACCAGGACGTTGTCTGGTCTGAGAGTTATTACAACTTTAACCCTTTCACAGTGTGTTTTCAGATCATAAAAGTTAACTGCGTTCAACATTTTGGTCGTCTAAACATGTATTTTTCCTCGTCCGGTTGACTACGTAGCTCCACCCTCTTGTGTCACTTCTGGTTGCAAGAAACCAAGCTGGCGACGACCAAAGATCAAGACGCCAACATGCCAAACTCAAGGCTTTGAAACAGCAGTCCACAAACCATCTGGTGGCGTCACCGTGACAACAGTCTGCGATGCAAACGCATGTTAAAGCAAACACATGGCTGCAGTTGGTGTTCGGACTGTCACACACACACTCACACAGGTGGCTTGAAGCTCTCCACCTGGCACGTCTCCCTCATGTTTCATTGTTTAAGCTCAGCAGCCCAGAAAGGCCTTTGAGCATGCCCCGTTCTCCCCGAGCAGGAAGCTTCCCCTCCTGCTTCACGCTTCTCGGGCCATTTAAAAGAAGAAAAAGGGACGGCTTATTGATTTGATTTCCTCCCAAGTGAAAACCCAGCCGGGTTTGGCAGCAAACCGGCTGGGGGCCATGAGGGGGATTTTGATTACAAAGCAACACGAGGTATGAGCGCCTGTGGCCCGGGAAGGAGGTCCGATGGCTGTGACATCTCGGCAGCACTGATCTGGATTCACATTACAGAGCTCGGTGACGGGGGTCTCTATCTTCCCGTCTCCGTGGGAGCCAGCGGAGCGGACTCCAGTAATGAGATGTTAAAAGCTAACCTCCTCTCATTACTCCTTACACGGCCCCGTCCTCTCCTCCTTTCTATTCCTCTCTGACAAGACAAGCTCAGAGCAGCTTTTAATGAATATTTTAGTGCCCTTTGTTCTCTTCTGGATCACTGAATAAGACCACCTGACAAACCCCTCCACACAAACTACTTTGTGCTGCCTTTTTTTTCTTCTTCTTCTCCCTCTTCCTTCTTTTGGCCCACCTCATTTCCCACCCTCCAAGATCCCCCCTCAGGAGGGATACCATCATTGACTCAGTTAATTAAAATATGAGATGTGTCTGCGAAGGGGAGGGGTGTGGAGGGCTCGTTGGCGGCCCTGATTGTTACCGCTCACATAATCAGAGGGATCACCGTGAGGAAAACAGAAACAAGTGATCGGGGCTGTTCATCAAAAGCGTCCTTGTGTTTTGTCTCGTTCCAACCCAACAGGTGGCCGCTTCACCTCAGCTCTCACTCCAACTTCTGGCAGTTCAACAAAAGTTCCCTGAACTTCGGTTTCACGGAAGCATAGATCGTACGTCACGTAGCGCCTCTGACGGGCAGAGAGGTGACGAGAGGCCGTCAGCAAAAGATTCACTCATCCCGTTCCCAGTGTGTGTGCTTTGGTAAACAAAAACAACGCCTGTTTTTCATCCTTCTGCAACACACATTGAGCAACAGATACACACACTGTCTGAGTGCAAATATGTTACAATCAGAGCAGTGATGCTGTATAGTACATGAGTTCACTCCAGAGGCCAGATACATAAACGATGTGTGACGCCTTTTCCCCACACATGAACTGGTATTTAGAAAAAGACAGACCGGGTGTACACACTATTATTCTGGAGATAGCTGTGTGATATGAACATTTTTTTCCCATTTTAAATAATAAATCTGGCCCAACACCACGGCAAATTGTTGTTCTCAAATTGAACACTAAAATATGCATTAGTTACTTTTGGAAATCCACTCTTCACATTGGCATAAATTAGATCCACTGCGTAAAAAGAAAGTGTGTTATTTTTCAAAGATTTGCCTTTTACTCCCAACAGTGGCGAACAAACACCAGGCGCTAATTCCAGCAGTTGAGTTTTCATTAAAACTAAATTATGACACATGGCAAATTAATCAGAGCACACCATGCAATACAAGAATACCAGGGCTACTTTACATCAACAATGAGGGAAAAACAGCGCCACAGGTCTACTTTATAATATGATAACCTCTGGTCGGGATCAGCTAAAAACACGAAAACACAGAATCCATATTCTTACCCAGCCGGTTTGTTACCGGCACCGACGGCCTTGTCTTCCCCCGAAACATGTGTGAAACACGAGCCGCCTAACGTGGGCAACGTCGTTGTGCGGGTTCGATGTAGAATCCTCGCTCGTCCTCGTCCAAAGTAGAGATGGCCACTTTATGGCGTTTGGGGATATGTTTATAGATCGTGGAGTCATATCTCACACCTCTAATACCCACGTACACACACCGTGTTTGACACGGGGACTCCTGGCTAAAAGATGGCCGTTTGTTGGAGCCCATCCGCCGCTGAGTGGGCTTTTGTGCTCTCCCATACCTACTGGGGCTGTTGGAGAACCTTGCACATGGGCCGTTCTTCTCAATGAAGGACCCAAATGGGGACAGATGAGTATAGACATGCAAAGTGATGTTTAAGGGCATTTCCGCATTCAATTTATTGCAAACTGTTGCAGCATAAATGAGGCTTGTGTGAACGCAGTTCCACAAGGATTTATAAATCAGAACCGGGAGTACGTGGCGCGTTATACATCTGACGAAAGGAGTGCGCATGCATACGTCTGCCTTTTGTGTGCACACACGGCTATAGTCATTAATCTACACAGTTTAATGCATTGGTAGTCCCTTGGAGCGAGATGCCGATTCGGCCCACTTTCAGGCCTTCATACCACACACCCACATCAGCAACTGATTCGCCGTGACCGCGCAAATAAAATGTCAGTTTAATGATAGCGTTCGACACAACCGCACCAACGCTCTTTCTACTGCAGCTGGTGGCTTCTGTTGTTCTCAAGCTGTGACTTTCCCGAAAGCAACAGCTTTTTGATTTGTAGATAATTGCGTGTACTTTTCCTCTTCTTTTGTTTCTATTCTCAAAGCTCATGCCCGGAAAACAAACTGCTGTAAATCAAATAGTATATTACGCCGGGGGGGAGTTCAGTGGGGTGAACCGCGACACCCTTTTGTGCCTGTATAGCTGTTGCAGTATGTTTCAAAGGGGCAAAGCTTTTATCAGTCATATTTGTAATAGAAGTTCGCCTGAGAAAATCATCCATTGAGGCTTATTGAGATGCTCCAGGTCGTATTTGCTTTAATAGCTGGTGTCATATATGGTTACTGGCAGGAAGTTGTCATTAGAAATTGTAGTGTCAAATTAACGGCAGCAAGTGAGTCGTCCAGAGATGTTTACACTCAAAATGTGTTTTGGGGTTTGTTTTTCTTTGCTTCTCTAGTCGTTGGTATACTTCGGTACAGAAGCTTACAGGTCCGCCATGTTGGTTGCAGCTACAAGTGTCAGTATTTGATTAAAAAGTTTGTGACGACCCTGGAGTTCTCCCTGATCCTCACGGGAGTTAAACAAAGATATATTCTCATCGGCTCCAGTCCCGAGACACCTGATTTATTGGAGTCATTCCGCCGTGGAACCTTGTTGTGAACCTCACTGGCATTGAGACAAAGAGTGATGGGTGGAAACGAAAACGAGTGAGTTCAACCAAGAGTCACTCGCCGCAACAGACAAACGAGAACATCATCCCTCCCGACGCAAGATGAAAAATGCCGTGCTTTATGCGAGCCTCTGTCTCGTCCATACGCCGCGCAGTCTTGCATAATTGTTGCCATGTATTGATTTCCCCCTTAATGACGTGCCAGAAAGTATTGCCTGACGCTGATGAGAAGCTCACTTATTTATCCATCTCGGATCATTCTCTGTCCTCCCAGCCCGCATTCATCCTCCGTCATTAATTTGCATCGCACTCTTTCAACACAGCATTGGCGTCGTTGTCTTTCTGAGATCATATCATTGGAGGAAACACGTGGCTGAATATTCATACAGCAGAAGGCCATAGGGGAGTTTCAATATGCAATTTTATCAACACGTGTGTTTTGTTTTTTTAATATAGTACAATCGGGTTTAAATGGCATTAGTTTTTGTTGGTAGTAGCAAACACTATTCATGGGATTTTTAGTGCTTGAATCCAGACTTTGTTTAATTATTTGGTGGTATTGCATGTTCTTACAAATGTGGGGAAAGGGCTATTGTGAAATGTCTAAACCCTTTGTCCGCTTACAAAGAAGGAAATGTGCATAAAGTACGCTCTTTGCAAATTGTGTGATTGTGTTCATGAATCTCAATAATTGTGAAACCGCGTGCCTGATTTCCACTCCCAGGCATCGTTTCACTGATTGCCTCGAGCCGGGTTTCCATTCCCGTATTTGCATATGTATTTTCATTATTATTTAATTATAGCATTAGGAAAGCTGTATGAAAAGGTCAAAATTCAATAAAAAAAAAGCCTAAATTGCAGAAAAACTAAATCTGCTGTCTCTGTCTGTTGGCATATTCCCATGACTTGCAATTGCCTTTCTTTGTCTCCAGACAACATTAAACATGGCCCCTACGAGCTGCCATAAAAGAACAAGTACCATTTCTCCAGTTGAAACAAGTTCCTGAAGACCTTTCTCTGTTTGATGGTTAGACAGCCAAGGCGACTTGTTTTATTCCCCATTTGCAACCTCTACTTCTTCTTCTTCTGCTCTGTTTACTGGCGGGTTACAGCCATGTGTAGCCTATACCGCCACCTTCTGACCGAACTACGCTCGATCCTTTTCTCGCTCCAAACCAGATGAGGGAAAAGAGCCTAATTCTGGTTTTTTTTGGGACATTTTAAAAGTTTGCTTAAAGTTCACTTTAAATGCAGGCCAGAGCACTTTTCTTGATATGGTATATGCATTAGATTGTTGTTGTACATTTGGCTTGAAGTTGGGACAAACAGAACTAATCACGTTGAGTCATATTGCCCGGATTTAGTTGTGAAAAAGCATTTTTAATGTTTTGACTGTGTGAGTCCCGGTACAATAGGTGGCCTTCGAATTGCCAGTAGAGCAGAGTTTTCTGAGGGGAAATTATTTGAACCTCAAATTTAAAAAAAGACGTTGATATCTGTGGCATATGTTGTAAATGTCGCCCCCCTCACACCCTTTGTATTGTTGTACCTGGCCCCATTCATCATTGTTCCTCTGTTTCCTTTCATCCATCCTACTTGCCTCTTAGCGTCTGGTGTTTCTCCTCTCGCTATGTCCTGATGACTGAGTGCGTCTGTCTCTGAACGGGACCTCCCATTCTCTCCTGTCTCTCAACACCAGGCAGAAGAACTATGCCCGCGGCATCGAGCAGCAGCTCCCAGACGGCATGGCGGTGGCATCGGTGCCAACGGAGGTCCAGTGCCACGAGGAGCTGTCGGACCCCATCCCCGACCCAGAGTACCTCACAGGTATGAGACTATATTTCACGGTTCACTCTGCTCGCTCGCAGCTGTGAGATAGTGCTTCATCATGGTCGGAAATCCTAATTACTCAAAAGAAGTCCTCTTCAGCGGCCTTCAGGAGCCTGAGGCGTTTGCTCATACGTTCTGACATAAGGGCCGTCATGTATAATGTTCGTGCAGTTTGAGGGGGAACCTACCCAATGCAAGGAACTTCATTGACGATATCCTACTGGGTTAACAATAACTGAGACCAGGACCCAGGGCCCAGAGTTCAAATGGTTCCATTCTTCCTGGGTCCTGGCAGGGTTTTGTTCTCGCAACTTATGTTTGTGGATCCAAGCGGCTTCTTGGTCATTGGTGGAGCACCTTGCTGCTGCAGTGTTGTCAATCCTGTCTCTGAGGAAGGGTGTTTATATGCCGACAATTTGCAAGGGCAAGCAAATGTATTTCAGGGAATGAACATGCAACAGATTCCGTTTTCTTATCAACCTAAGTATGAAATGTAGCGAGTCACCGTATCTGGCCGGGCACGAAATGCTCTCTAAGAGCAGTGCAGTGACTTTTTGTTTTCCTCCAACATCCACTCCACTCCACTGATTCTGTTGAGAGATTCTGTTGAGAGAGCACTTACTTTATCGTTATTTAACCTTAAACTTCAACATTATTTGTAATTTCTGGAGTGTTTGATCTGTTTGGGTCGACTTAAGTGGATCATTATCTTTGGATCTATTTCAGATGGGGGGCCCCCATCTGAAATTTAAAAAATGTTACGTACAATTGGATTGGGTTTCCACTTATTTCATCATGGCTTATGTCTGCATTTTATCCTCAGTTTCTAATGCCGGTCACGTTGGGTTATTTCACATTTCACAGAAAGGTCCCTTTTTCACAAACAGGTTCTGTTACCAGTCTGGATACACTGTTTCTTGGCGTGAAACATAGATGTGGAGTTTGACATTTTAGTTCTTTTCTGGCCTTTAGGTTTGCTTGTTGGTCTTGACAGGCGAGTCAGAAGTAAAGAATAATAAAATTAAATATTGCATTCATGCTCCCAACCTGTACTGCATTCAGATCTTCCAAGAGCAGCCTCGTACTATTGACCCACAGTGTTCGTGCTGCATTGTCAAACATTCAAAAACATGTTGCCAGAAACCAAGCTGTTTTAAACATCTGAATGAATACATGATGGGAATTGAAAGCAATTACCAACAACACCGCCGCGATACAAAATGCAACACCAAAAACTGTCCAGATGTGTGTGGAATCAATCAACGGCCATGTCAAGATAATTATCTGTCACAGTTGGTGATGTTTGAATTCTGTGCTCGTCAGTTTATGACATGCAGTCACAAACACGTTATCACTAATATGTCAACTCCCTGCATAGAATCTGTTGTTTCCTCACTGTCATCTAGCTCTGAGAAGTTTAGGATTGACAAATCAAACTTCTCGAAGTCCTCCACTATGGTATTATTATATTTGTCACATCTCCGTCTCCATCGTACCCATCTAGCACTGACCACCGACTCTGTCCAGTCTCAGCTGGACTCTGGTCACCGAGTCTGTGCTCGTCTCCGCTTGGTATCTCTGACAGTAAAGAGATACTCTGGCAAATGTATCCAATTTTCCGGTAAAGGCATCTTTGGGCCATAATTTGGTGTACTTTGATTGCAATGCTGGCCTGAGGTTGCACAGTACTCATTTGATGAGAGAAGAGACTCAGTTCTCAGGTCTGTAGTGGCTGAAATCTCAGCGTGTCTTTTTTATAATGTTAATAAGTTGGGGTGGCGGTCGTTCATTAATGTGCCGCATTTATTTTTTATTTTCAAATCCATTGTTGTCTAGGAAGGATTCACTTATTCATTTGGATTTAGTGCTGCTGAATTGCAGCGACTTCATTATCATTGCCAAAGCTGCTTGCAATATTTTAGTCCAAATTCTATTGTCTACTTTGTAACCTGCTCAACATGCGTTTTGCCAGACCAAAGTTACCTGAGGCCCTGCTCTATATAGACACACGTACAGACCCTTTGTTCTGCTCCTGTCAGCGCGACTCACAGGGAGCTCACCATCTAACTCAATAATGAATGCGCAGCGAAAATAGATAGAACATTAGCTAAATCTTTTCTTTTTTTTTTTTTTTTGCCAACTGGGAAGTGTGTGTTTTGGGGGGGGGGGGGGCATCACCACGGTCAGGATTCATTAGTCGGGGTCAGTCAGAGGCTATCTCGCCGCTCTCTTCATTACCGGTGCAGCACATGGCAGCAATGTTTGAGCAGCATACAGCCAGAGAGAGAGAGAGAGAGAGAGAGAGAGAGAGAGAGAGAGAGAGCGAGAGAGAGAAAAAGAGAAGTTAAAGAAAAAAAAACCTCGCTCGCCACATATATCAAGCGATTCCAGAAGGCCAACGACTTGTATCCATCCGTCTGGGCGCCTCATTATCCGCCCGTGTTTGGCCTCACTTTGCTGAGCCGTGCCTTTGCAGCGGTGGCCTCTGTGTTTAAAGTCAGCCAGAGCAATAACTGAAAACCAGTTTGATCGACTAGTCGGATGGGAATAATTCTTTGTTTTTTTTTTAAATCCATAAACAGCGACTTAATGTTGACCGAAGCCGAGAATAAGAGTTCTCTTATTATTTCCCGTCCCCCCCCCCCCTTTCCCCCAAGTGCTGGCATTTAAGTTGTAGAAGATGCAGGACTTTAGTAAAGAGCAGGCCTCTGTAATGTAGAGGATATCCTCCACCGCTGTGTCTGAATGAGTAATAACTAATAATTTAGATGGCGATAGCAGCGGTTGCGACTGCCTTTTTACGGCAAGTTTTGGATATTAAAACCTCTCTAATCCAAAAAGAGTTTCTGCTGGTCACGTCCCAGAGCCTCTGTCCTCCACCCCCCTCCTTCTCCACGCACAGCTCAAACCTTTTTTTCTTTCTGTATCCCTACATCGCCCCAGGGCTCACAGCGCACACGGGACCCAGAACAGAGGCCGACGCAGCGGCACATCTCCTCTCACGCCCGTCTGTGTTGGGGCCTTCTGCCTTTTGATTGAAGAGAAATATCCTGAGTTGAAATATCTTTTCAAAGCGTCCAGCAGGATGCCACAGAAAGCACACAGCGTACTCTGGGGGGCAAAAGTAGTGTGGCTTCCACATCCAACCGTTGAGGGGGGGCATGGAGAGTGTGATGTGGTGGGCCAAAGAAAAGGGGGGGGGGGGGGCCTCCACAGAGACGTGGACCAGTATTTGTTCAAAAAAGTTTTAACTTTCGTGATTTTAAGTTAAACAGCAATGCGTTTTGATTTAAATGAAAGAGTATGAAATATAGTTAACATATCATTTATTTGTTACCCTCATTCTCTTCTCGCTGCTCTTCTTTTGTGGTTTGTTTTACAAAACATACCACAAAAGTACTGGCAACATCATTTTCTTTCTTTAGATTTCCCTCAACTGCTGTTATTATAATAACAATATGTTTATTCAATTGAGCAATTTAATTCACGACACGTACAATCTTCTGTGCTGAAGTTGTCCCCCCCCCCCCCCCCCCAGTGATGGTGGTGAACATAACAAGAAAAACAAATTGACTTAAATTTAGAAAAAAAAGTTAATTACCATTTTTAAAAAGTCACCCGAGTAGCTTTTTCCAGAAGCTTTTCACCATATCTCACAGACAAAATATCTGTATTACCGTACCAATGTTTCGACATTGGCAGTCTCCTTCAGGGTTTGCTTCATCCCTCATTTGCAGAAATTGAATATAATACATATAAGTATTGAATCCCCTGGAAATAAGAATCGTCACGTCTTTGTGACCTCCCCACGATACACTTTTATGTACAAAACGAAAGGGTCCTCTTCACATGAACAATGTGTCATTTCTATGTGCACACTTTGCCATAATGCCGTCGCTTGGAGACTTTTGAAGCGCTCCGTGGCAGTCGCAGCCAAATAATGAATTTTGATCCAATGTCGGCAAAAAAAAGAGCTCACATTTCTGACATTAGCTCCGTAACGGCGCCGCGTCGGGTGACGTGAGGAAAAGGAGGGACTTTTTTTTACGGGAGCGCTTTCATATTTCAGGTGCTTCTTAATAAACTGACAATGACCCAGAAATGATGTCAGCATCATATAAATGCCTCATGGAAGTCACCCTCGTCGAGTTCATGTTTGGATCACGCGCCATGGGGTAGACAAAATAACAGAAACGGCGTATAATGAAATGCAGTCCAGTGCTATGGCATTACATTCCTTGTATTGTCTGCTCAGTGGCCTTCATTTGATCACTGGTTATCATTGTATAGGTGCATTTTAGTATTCCCTTTCACTGTGAATGTGTGTGTATATATATATATATATATATATATATATATATATATATATATATATATATATATATATTGTTTTTTTTATGTGGAAAAGGAAAACTTAAAAAAAGAAATATATATATTCTTTTTTTAAGTTTTCCTTTTCCACATCATCAAACATTTTGCTTTGCTTTTCAACATCATGAAATAACGACGGTCGGATCTCTTTTAATAGCAACTGTTCAGTAGGACTGATTCACAGGGGGAGAGATATTGAAATCATGGTCAATTAATCGCAGTTAGAAAAGGAACCCATCGCAACTGAGTCACGTTATTTGCTCCCAAAAGTCTCATAAATATGCATGTTTATATATAATTGTGTCATCTCCGTGCGTGCAAAGCAGCGCTTCAAGAAATGTGAAGATTTGCATTCATCAAGTGGACAGATACAAAACTCACACTGAATACTAACAAGGCTAAAAATACAATAAAAACAATCAGTTATGATTGAAGCGGAATAAGGTCAGGTTTAAGATCAGTTATTCCCTTCCCCGCTACCATAAGGACTCACAGTTTTGCTTATTTTCATCTTCCCCTGCTCTTCCCACATGATTATTAACTGGAACAGGTGAATACTGAATATGTATCTGCAGGAGAAGAACTGGGAACCGCTGTTTTAAGCTTTCATTTGTTTTGCCTATTTAAAGGAATATGAAGAAATATTTAAGTCATGGTGTCTCTACAGGTTTGCAACAATGACAGTTGGGTAACTGACCCTTCTCTCAGATAAGTCCCGCCTATGAATGCGCATTGGCCAATCATTGTGTAGCATTTGGTTTAGGAAAAGATCACATTTGGGTTAAAATAATTCTGTTCGTTAAGTTCAGTTATGCAAGTTCACTTTCACACAGGAAAGGAACAGCGGCCTCTATCCACTCCGACCTCCCCTCTGTCATAAGGACCACGGCTGTTAGAGGTCGGCGGCGTCATCTTGGTGGTCGACCACGTGAACAGATAGAGTGGCATCATGCTGAGGGGCAGGTGTGCTAATTTACCAATATCCTTCTTCTCAAGCTCTTTAGTCTTACCAACTGAACTGGGATGCATCAAGTTTTTTGCGCAGAAACTTTTTGAAAGCCACCTGGCAGAGTGAGCCAATGGTACTGATGCACAGTCCCCACCCGTCCCGTACGCGGATACATTACGATCATTATGTTCTACGGGGCAGTGACGGCCTCACTTATTGGCCCTCTGAAACAGATGGCCCGTCACACTCTGATTGAATTCATTCTCATAAACAGTCGCCGTCTCTCTCTCTCTCTCTCTCGCGCGCGCGTACGTGAAAGGCGGACGAGCCGGATGACACTTCGTCTCGGCGCGTCGACAAGCTGGGCCGGGGGAAAGCGGTGGCACCATCCACACAAAGTCACCCGGGGCATCTTCTCACCTTACTGCACCTGTTCTCTTGGCCTCCGCGGTTCCACCGAGCGCAAACACACACACACACATACACACACACACACACACATTTCCGTCCCACCTGTGCTCCGCCGCACCGGCCCGCTGGCTCGCCGCCCGCCTCAACTCGTCTGCTGGCAGGCCGTCAGCATTATCGCTGCGCCTGCAGTTAATCGCAAAGGCTCGGGTAATTGTCCGTGGGGTAGACGGACGTGCCGAGGCGGCGGCAGGAACACCGTCTGCCGAGCGCGCGCCACGCCTCCTCCGTCCCTTGCTGATTGGGCCAGGTTCGGCTGCCGCGGCCAGAGTATTTGTCACAATGTCAGCACTCCTTGTCTTGCGGACTCTCTCCTGGCCCTCGCAAAAAAAGAGGTGAAATCATTCATCTTCCTATTCATCCCCGGGCGTGGAAGCCATTCATCACGGAGGGGCCGGAGACCTCCATCAATTATTCCGCCGGGGGAGAACGAGTGAGGAAAGGGAGGCTTTTGAAAGGCAAATACATCTTGATTTAATTGGAAAGCAAGTATGCTCAAGGGCTGCTAAGCAGATTTCCCCTAAGATGGAGCCTGAGAGATAACGGAGCGAAAGAGGGAAGATAGACAAAAGGACTGAAGAAAAAAAGAGAGAGAGAGAGATGTTAAGGATGAAGAAAGACGGAGAGGAAAGACAATAGATGAAAAACTGAGAGCAAAGAATAAAAGAAGAGAGGTCCCAACAAGCGAATGAATGGTGAGCATTTGTCTCTGCAGGCTTTATAAAAAGGTTCCTGTGAAGTGTCCTGCGGGGTTAACGAGCTGCTAATGTCCAGCAAAGTCTCTGTATATATATATATATATATATATATATATATATTCTCTCAGAAACACACTTGAGCTCAAATTTATGAAATCACTGTTGGATGAACCTTTTCTATTAAAATGTGACTTGGCATTTATGCTGAAAGGTTAAGACACAACGTTTAAATGCCAATTCTTCCTAACTCGGCCCCTAACCATTAATAACGCATGCTTATTGGTCCGGATTGCGGTTTCGGAGGAATGAATATCATTGCGGGGGGGGGGGGGGGGGGGGGGGGGGCGGGGGTCTTTCTCCGCAAAATAATTCGCAGACGGCTGCCCGGAAGAAGAGGGCAGTAGTGTCACCCGCTTTTTAAAAATTAATTAACTTGTTCCCTTTGAGTTGGAGCGGAGACACAAGGTGTGCTGGAGGAGCGCAGCAATTATTTATCATGTGCGATCATTTATTCAGCACGGAGACATTTCTGGGAGTTTTTAGAGAACAAAAAAGTTTAAAAAAATATTGTGCCACATTTTTTGTGAATTAAAAAAATATTTTTTTTAAATCTAGGAGGCCTCCAAATGATGACACTTAAAGAAGAAGAAAAAAACAGTTGTCTGATCATTTAATTGCGAAGCAGGGGAGATGCAGCTCTTCCACAGCATGTGCTCCGGATGCCAACTGCTCTCTCAGCGCTCACTTTCACTTCATTCCTTCACTTTTTTATTCATTTGTTTTTTTAATTGCTCTTTTAAAAAAAACAAAGGAACCCTGCTCGTGCATCTTTCCTGCTCCTCTCTCGAATCCGATGCCGCTTTAAGGAGATTTATTGACACGGATCTTACGAAACAATATCGCCAAAGCCTCGGGATATTTTGAAAATGTATAATTGAGAACAGAGAGAAATGGATAATGTTGGTTCACTGATGGTTCATATTGAGGGACGTTTCTTTAATTCTCCCCCTGACTCTCGTCTTCATTCTCGATGTCCGCTTACACTTAACTCATCTTTTATATTTTAAATAAGAGATTCCCTCACATAGTCACATCAAACCGATGAGCCAGAGTCTGCAGCAGTATTTAATGTTATACTCGAGGAACCGCTTATTGTTGCATTATAATTGAACTGGAACAATGATATATCCAGATCCTTTATTGATTTAAATGAGAATCTGAAAATAAATGAGTAAAATGAAGTCAGCCTGAACACGCAGCCAGTTCTCTTTTTAATTCACTTCAAGATCCACTGAACTAACGTATATCCACAATGTCACCTGCCTGAGGTGGCTGACACATTGCATATAATAATAACAATACTTACTGTGGCTGTATGATAACTATTCACTTCAATTCAGTTCATTTTGTGTAGCCCAAAATCACAAATGACAAATTTGCCTCAGAGGGCTTTACAATCTGTACACATACAACATCCCTGACCTTTGACCTCACATCGGATCAGGAAAAACTCCCCAAAAAGTAGAGGGAAAAAAAGGGAAGACACCTTCAGGAGAGCAACAGAGGAGGATCCCTCTACCCGGATGGACAGAAGCAATAGATGTCATGTGTACAGATAAACAGCGTTACAGAGATACATAAACATAAACACAATATGACAGAAATGTCTGAATAATGAGTAGTAGGCATGGACCACAATCCAGATGTCCACAATTCATGAAACTGAAGGAGGAAGACAGGCAGGAGGCATCGCCAGACCAATGAGGCCAGGCGTTTGAGGCAGGAGGTACAGAGAAGGAGGCAGGGCCATTGGGAAGGAGGCCGGGTCCAGGCCAGAGGCTGGATGCAGGAAGCAGGGGCAAGGGGTCAGGACCGGCTTCAGACACAGCAAGGTTTTGCCAGTGACTAAATAAAAATAAAAAAGTAACATAGTTTGTGAAAAGGTGGGCCAACAAGTTATTGTTAGGTGATTAGATTGTGTTTGTTGTTGTAATACTCATTTTGACCACAAGAAGCTGCATTTCTCAACTCCCCCATGTTCTAAATAGCACTGGAAGCAGCCATGTTTTATTCCTGGTGAGTCTTGATCATCTCCCATGCATATTGTTAGCACATGATGGAGCATTACTATCATCTATTTTCTGTTTCACAGCTGAAAAGAAGAAACTTAGAAATATTTACCTGGCCAACTTTTTTTTTTAAACAAATCTAATGGAATAAAAACAGGAACGAAATTACAGTCAGACTTAGAAATTGGATCACCTTAAAAAAAAGTGTGTCACTTTGCTCTTTTGGCTTCCATACAACGGAAGTTGGATGCAGACAAAAGGGATGAGTGGCAGTACTCCCTTTAGTGTCCTAAAGAAGACGCTTTAAACTGATGCATGCATCCCTGAACATAAGCTCCAAAATCGTAGTAATGAAATCCTGTATTCCTACAAATCGTTGGCTAGTTTCCCCTTCAGTGTAGTGAGAATATTACACAGCCATTATAAGAGCTTTAGATGTCTTTGTTTCAATATCACAGCGCACACTGCTGGTGTTTGCTGCCGGCTCAGTTGTTGGGTCCTCAAGGCAATACCGGCCTGACATCACTCATACGGATGGAGTCACAGTTCTACTTCCTGTCACTTTTGAGCTGTTACAGCAAATAGCCAATATTAGCGCTCTTCCGGGCAGATACTATGAGGTCTTTTTTTTTTGAGAAATGGACCTCGAGCTCAGATTACATTTCACACAGAGTACAAGTCGTCAACAAAGAGTCATCGTCGGTGGCACCCTCAGCACTAATTCAGGGCAGATGGAGGCTAAAGGATGAAATATGGTGACGGTGTCGGTCCCGTGCGCGTCGAGTCTCTTCATCAACAGCTCCCGGTCCGGGTTGTTCATCTTCAGAGGTTGCTGAAGGGCAACAATACAGCCCATCATTTCACGGGCCTCCGTAACCACCCATCCCACAAAAAAAAGTGAACAGCTAAATGCTGACATGGGAGCTTCTGTCCCTTTCTGGTACGTTTCTTGAGCACAGCGGGACGTGAACGTACGCACTTCGTTTCACGCCCGAGCACACGGGCAGAATCCAGACGACCCGCCGAGGCCGCCCCACCTCTGCTTTGACCCCATGTCCATGTGCACTTTAGACACGCTTCCCCACCGTGAGGGGGGGGGGGGGGGGGGGGGGGGGGGGTGTAGGTTGCGACAGTGCAACACTTCCTGTCACTTCACTCGTTGTACTGGACGATTTAAGCTTTTATGCTTTGTCGGTCTCCATGGGAATCTTTATTTTCCTAAGTGCTCCTCCGTCTTCCACTCCTCTCTCTCTCTCTCTCTCTCTCTCTCTCTCTCTCTCTCTCTCTCTCTCTCTCTCTCTCTCTCTCTCTCTCTCAGCGCTTGCCACTGTTGACATTGTTGTTTGCATTCAACCAACTTCCTCATGACTAGATATTCATAACTGCTTACAGTACACAGATGTGGGACTTTTACCTGGCGCACTACCAAGAACTTAGACGTTGTGTTTGCGTTAAAAACATTCTTCCATGTTATTCCGTGATTAAGTTTAATATTTTGTTTAATACCCCCCAAAACATTTTTGGGTAAAATTAGTTTTTAACAAACTTCTAAACTGCTGGCGTTATCTTATGTTTTATTGAGGCTTTTGACACAGAATAAAAAATAGAAAAAGAACCGCATGATGCAGTACCTTCTTGCCTCAAGCACGGTTTAATTATTTATTGGTACTAGAAAACATATTTTTTGCAAAGGGATCCCAACAGCCATGACGCCCAATCAAGGCACCGGTGTACGGCCCTTCACACCTGGGAAGTTTCACGCCGTCGCGGTGAAATAAATCCGTCACCTGTCACAGAAGTGAAAACCTCCTCTGTGACAGAAGGTGCAGCAGCAGCTGTCCCCGGGCGGGCCGGTCCCATCCAGCGCTCGTCGCTATATCTACAAAAATAGTGCGCCGTGATTCGTAGATCATGTCGTACTGTATCCACGTAATGATGAACCGGGACGTATAAAGGCCCATAAAGCCTCCACTGAGAGGGCAGGAAGTGAGGTGGGCGGGTCCAAACAAACGTACATGTGTTCTTTGTTATTTTAACCCAAACAAAGAGCTTTTCCTAAAGTTCTCGTTTTGTTGTCCTAAGTATTTCACATTCTTTTCCTAAACCTAAATAAACAATGTGTTGCCTAAACCTTACTACTATACCTTGAATAGGGAAGGTAGCGCCGTAGTAGCACTTTAGCAGCACTTAAATGTCTCTTACTGATGGTACTTTGTAGTTGAACTTTATTGAAGAAATTGTACTTTCTCGATTCTTGTTGTTCTGAGTTTGGACTCATGGTTTAATGCACTTATTGTAAGTCGCTTTGGGTAAAAGCGTCAGCTAAATGACATGTAATGTAAAAGTATTTCACTTAGTTCATTTGACTAAACCTTCACCTAAAGTATTTCACAATTTATTAAGCATAACTAAGTAGTTTCGTTAGAAGACGGAAGATGCTGGACTTTTGTTGGAAAATGCAAAAGAATTGAGCATTAACAATTCCTGAGCTACATTACGAACGGTGGCATGAGGATACGTTGCCATGATGACACACACACACACACACACACACACACACACACACACACATATTCTCACAAGGAGAAAACAATAGCAGCGTTGCTGCTGCGGCTGATAATTAACTTTAGTTTCCGTGGTTGAGTCCCCGCTCGCCTTCTCTTCCTCTCTCTTGTCCATTCACGCTATCAGCTCATTTGCACATTTGCTCTCTCCATCTGGCCGCTTTCACAAGATTTGGGAAATCCTTTCTTTGTAACGTCAACTAAATATAAATGTATGATAAATTAATAAAAAGTCCATCGCTCATCCTAGTGTTAATTTCAAATGCAATTTTCAAAGTGCGTGTGAATTGAATGAAGCTGCTCTCGAGTCAGAACAACCAGGAACTCTGTAGACCCTGGTTTGTAAAAAGGTTCCTGTGAAGTGACCTGCTGTGTTAACGAGCTGCTAATGTCCAGCAAAGTCCTTACTGTAATCAAGTGTTACTCAAGCCCCTCAAAATGTCACAGTTGCGTTGGCTCTCTTTATTTTTCTTCTGCCCTTTATGGCATAATTGCATTTTCTATTAATAACGTCAACAGGTCTGAATTGCAAGCTCTTATCTGCGGTCAGGAGGCGGATTTCATTAGAAAATGGCTCGCAGGGTGGACGCACACAACTCACCGAGTAACATCTGAAGCTCATTTAAAATACAATTTTGAATGCAGACCCTCAGTGGTAATTATTTTTAATTCGTTCCTCGCCGCTGATTATTTGCATGGAATCGCTCCAGCCATTTCGCGTGTTTAAACGTCAGTTAATTAGCTGACCGCGTTGGATGTGATAATTAATTCAGCCGGGGGTCACAGCAAGTTACCAGGGACCGCGGGGGGGGGGGGCTGGTTGTAACCACCAGCAGCCGGTGTGTGAGCAGGAGGCTTGTGGGAGACCTAACGAGCGTTCCTCCTCAGAATGTTTGAGAAAGGCTAAAAGGCCACTCATGTGCTGCAGCAGCACGACGCAGGCTGGACAGATGATGAGCCCTGTGATCCACCGCGGAGCAAGCCTCTCTATCAAAGGCCTTCGCAGGACCAGTTGTGTTTGTCTTCAGGAGGTAGGGTGTTGAGTTGTACTGGATTTTATATACACTTGCACATGTAGATAAGAGGTTATGTTTTAAATTAATACATAAAGAAAGTTCTGATAATTCATTTGAGGAATATTCTGAGGAATGTATTATAAAGCATAAGAGAGGATCACTGTTTTATTATTCTGTTTGTTAATAACAAATGTAATGATTAATTGTATGATGCATGAGAATGAATGTTTTATTGTTAAAAGGGATGCCGATTGAAACCTGAGATGTTGTTTTTATTCTGAAGGCAGGATAATAGGGTTTTATTCTGAAGAGGAACTTCCTGTCCTTGACCGGAAGTGTGAGCTTTGACCCCGCTACTTTATCGATTTGAGGCATTCTTTGAAGTGGCGAATGGAACTAACCCTCAGGTGTGAACCTCGTGTCTTATTCGCTGGTCAGCAGCATGCTGTGTCTCTGAAAGGTATTTGCATGAATACCTCCACTAACCAATGGGAGCTTAGCTCAGCGAATGCACTGCGAATAAAACTAATTGTAAGACGTGAATTTGGTCTCTTACGTGGTGACGCCAGACAGAAACTGTTGGCTACGTCAGGAGACTGTGGAAGCGAAGCCATGTGAGCGCGTCCGGGCCTGGACCATGTATATATACAGACGACTCTTGTTTGTTATGATTAAATAATGATTATTATATATCTCTGGCTTCGGAGCTTCTTCTTCCAAGCACCAGGTAGCTCGAGATTCTCTCAACTTTTACAAGGGCAAGGGCGTCCAGAGGCCATCACGTACGCTTTGTCCTAACGTAGGCCGGCACACGCATCACGCCGGAGCTTTGATCCTCAGCCCGAAGCTGGTCGAGAGAGGCCGAAGTTCTCCAGGGTCATATAGTATGTACAGTATACTTGCATTATTAATGTTCTCTTATTCCCTTTGGGTTTCATCAGGCTAGATCTGCTGTGTTGTTGTTTTTGGGTGGTGGTGGTGGTGGGGGTGGGGGGGGGGGGGGGGGGGGGGGGGGGGGACATGCTTTGTACTCGTTTTCTGGGACCGAGAAGTCATAAAGTGCAAATAGTGTGTGGGTCATTGACCTTCAAAATGAAAGTAGGCATGACATGTGGAAGACATGGTCCCAAACGTGAACTCAGCTGGAAGGGGAACACTGTGCCCTCTGCACCGCATGTACACAGCTACATGTTTGTTCAGTATTCATGACAATGTTTCACTGTCTACTATATAGCACTTGAGAAAGCTCAACATTTCAAGGCAAAAATAAACAATAGATTTTACGTAATACCTTACATGTAGTTAACTTGTCCTCAGTTGGAATATTGTATTATTTTACTTAATTTCTCATTTGCACTTTGTTGATTTTTCTTTCTGTTGTTGTATCCCACTATGATTGACACCAGTCATGTCCTTTGTGACAGCTTCAGCTGTTTGAAGCTCAGGAGCACTGACCACCCTGCTGTACAAGTTGGCAGTGAGAATATATAGGAATATTTCACTATTGTTTTAAACCCTTTGGGATTACAAACACAGATAAAACGCACCAAACCATTTGGACATTTTTTTAATTTGTATGAGCATTTATCAACACAAAAAACAATACTGTAGAATACAAATATTTCACAAGGAAAGCACTGACTAAAATGCGATGGGCCAAGGCCAGAACGCTTGTAGCCATATTATGTTGAATGTTTGCCAAAATAAAAGACATTCATTAAATTACTGAGTGTAGTGGTTTCCTTGGAATCCGTAAACCTGCTGGGACCTCAAAGCACTGTACAATTACCCGCCTACCCCGCAAGCAAACATATGTCCTTATCTATTCCTTATCACTTGGCTGATTGCAAATAGTCCACCTTGGTAGGAACAAAATTGGCTGGTACGAACATTTTATGAATCAGACTCTTATTTTGTGCACAAAGTGAGCACATATTCGTGAATGCAGCCAACCACTATGACTCAGGCGCCTTTGGCAATTAGAGTGCAGGGAATGTATGAAGTGAAGATCTACTGTTCCTTCATCACAATCTGGCTCCTCTGGGATTCATATCTATAAAGACACAACAGTTACATTTCAGCATATCGGAAGAAAAGTTTTAACCTTAAAGCTGTGCGTGCTGAGTATAACTCATGAGTCAACGTAATGTTATTTTATTTGGTGAATTTAACTATAAGTTTTGAAAGTAATAATCAAACCATTTATACTTTAAACTGGCAGCGGTCATAATTAAGTGTATTTAATTCAACAGCGCAAAAGCATAAATTAGACACAGAATGGGAAGTATTTCCAATTCCACTTGTAATTGCTCTTCTTAATTTGTTTGCGTTGATTTTGTGAGTGTTTGTTACATGTGTACACATGTCTCTCTTCACAAAGAGATGATTTGAATAAGGCTACTCTGGAGGATGAAATGCTTCAGTGGTTCTGGCTCATGTGCGGTTGGCTGGGTTCAGTACGGCTTTGTCTGAAGTCAACATTCATTTCTTTTTATTTAGTCATACCAGTTGACCGTGTATAATTTCAGATTTTAATTAGGCACGGTAAAAAGGTGTGAATGAAAGTGAACTGTGGTGTCAGCTGTCTATTTATGCATCAGGACTGGGATTATTTATAAAGACGGGGAAGGGACCTGTGTGGGCAGTGTCTAAATCCAGAAGGCAGGCAGTGTGGCAGTGATTCATATTTCGCTCTCTCCCCAAGTCCCTCATAATTAAAGCCTAAGCATATGGCATTGTGACCACGTGAGCACAAAGGTACCCGCGGAACCTTTCTCATCTTATTTTGACTCCCTGCAGCCTTCCTTCGACCCAGCAGAGAGGAAAAGCGTGTCACCTTGAGTTGTCACAAGCCACATCTGCCAGCCTAATTACCACATGCTTAAGCTTATTGATAATTTGTTTGGCAGTTTGGGTTTGTTTGATTTTAACTATGCTTTTTAGAAGAAAAAGAAGCCCCACCTGCCATACACAACGCGAAAAGGGGCAAAACACAAAGCAACTACAATGAGACACATAGATGCAACATGACCACAAAGAGGCATTAAACAACCACAAAGAGATGAAAGATGATTGATAAAACACAAAAAAACTACTCAAATCATCTCAAAACAACCACAAAGAGACACAAAACAACTTCAAATCATCTCAAAACGACCACAAAGAGACAAAAAACTACTTCAAATAATTTCAAAACGATCACAAAGAGATGCAAAATGACTGCTGCATGCAAAAGGGGGCAGGGACATTGCAGACACACAGCAATATAAACCTTTCTTCCAGTGTGAATATCAGGGACATAACTGTTTGTAGAGCCATTAGAATTTAAATTTGATTTAAACACAAATACCATCGATATCAAATTGGCGGTGGGGACAATTAAAACAAATCTGAAAAGTGGTCGGGACATATCCATCCCGACCATAAATCATGCCCATGAAAGAAAAGTACTAAGTATTTGCATTAGATGTGCAGTCAGGGGATAATCTACATTATTTAAATATGATTTAATCGTATCCTTTGGGAAACACGAGCCAAATTATTGCAATACATCGAGACCGGTTCTGAAAATAACTTTTTTCACTGTTTGCCACTGTGGCAGGCAAGATTTTGGAATGTGTGCGCGAAACGAAGAAATAACCTTTAAACTATATTTAACACACAACATTGCATATTCCAGTTTTTGAATTACACCATACCTTCCAGGGGAGACCTGTTTTTTTAGGTGAAGGGGATGTACACAGTACTGTACTGTTATTGTCATTCATAGTGGTTATTGGCATAAAAATACACTTTTCAAATGATATGGAAATAATGATCTGATTTCCATTTTAATATTTGCTCTAATTCTTGGCATTAGACGTTGGTTATGTAGTATAAGCTGCTTATAGCTTGTGTTAGGAAGTGATACAGGCCATGATTCCAAATATTTTTTATATGGCTATGAACACATCCTTAAATAACTATTTATGAAATGTTCACGCCAAAAACTATATTTTAGAGGATTTCATTTGAATGTTGTCATTGAACATCATTTTGATTGAATAATGCAATTATGCATCGTAATGTTGCGTAAGCTGTGAGCAGCAGGACTGTGCTTCCCACTGGCTGCTAACAGCAAACTTTTCTAGCTCTCCTCCTGCAGATTTGTACAATGATTAGTTTTCTTTTTCACAATGTGGTGTTGTCAGGGAGACAATAGGGTGCATCCCCTCAGGTTTATTAGAGCGTCCTTTGTTCTGCCGTGGCAGGCCCCAAACAACTGTCACATGATAAGTGGGCATATGGCGTTAATGGGCATGCAGGAAATCGCTCGTGAAGGAGGCATGCGGTCCCGAGGATTCGGAAAACTAGGAACCGCTTCTGAACGGGAACAGATTCTCAATTAGCTTCCCCGGTGTGTCCTAAGTGACATTTCTACTGCCAACAAGTTACCTGCATTTGTCGGGTGCTTATTCCAGCCCTGAAATCTAGCCGACTCGTCAGTCCTGTAATAAGTTGTGTACCAAAAGAAGATGTTGAGATATGTTATTGGATTGGGTCGACATTTGACCAATATCAACATGTTCCCATCTTCTGGGTAATATGAATGTTTAACTGTTGTGATATCTCACTCGAAGTTATGAACCGACCTACAATATTATTGTCATCCCTAAAGCATTGCTAAAAACAACAACCGTAATATCCAAAGTACTATTTTGGAGTGAGCAGGGTTCCGTCATTATATTCAATTCAATTCAGTTTATTTTGTATAGGCCAATATCACAAATTACTAACTTGCCTCAGAGGGCTTTACAATCTGTACACATCCGACATCCCTGTCCAAGGACCTCACATCGGATCAGGATACACAAGTGCTCCTTGAGTATGGGGATATGAATGAAAAAAGGACTAGAGAAAATAAGCCAGGAGGAGACACCGGGGCCCCCACTCCCCGGAGCGATAGGTGGATTCACAGGACGGTTTCTGGTTGTGCGTTGTCCACAGGAACAGTAATGTCGGGATTAGTGTAAAGCATTGTGTGGGGACTACCTTCCTGAAAGGAAATGAGCACAAGTGGGGAAGGCCTGCATTATGGTAATTCTTCACAGTAATCTGTCTTCGCCTTGAATTATGGAAAGCATTTGGCCGAGGCTCCAAACGGACCATCCCCGAGGTGTCTGCTCATCGTTTCTGAGGGCCAACATTTTGTTCCAGCAATTTTTTTTCTTTCTTATCAGAATTGTCTGGGCGAAGAAATCTGTGCTGCGCTGTATTACATTTAGTTTCCCATTAGATCTGAGAATGGGCCCTGCTGGATAAGTCCTAGTGCCCCCCTCCTCCCTACGTTCTTTACTTCTTCTTCCTCACTCACTCAATGCCCCCTCCCCCCCTCTTTCCCCCCTAAATCATTCATTCCTCCAGACTTATCCGAGAGTGAAATGGAGCACAGGCCAGGCTAGTTAATGGGGTTCTATGAGGCATAAGATTACTTTCCTACCTGAGCTCGTTCCTATGAATCTTCCTTAGAGAAGCGGCTGAAATAACAAACCGCTCTCAGCCGTACGGCGAACCTACGGGAGGGCTGCCGGGTGGTCCGCCCTGCGCTCGCCTGCTATTCTCTGCCCCGCTTCCCGGCGGGACGGAGTCACGAATGTTAACAAGAGAACTCAATTTGCATTCCCCCAATGCAGCCTAGTTGAAACGGGACAAAGACGGCAGGAGATTCTTTTTCTCAATGAGTTTTTATGCTGACATTCTGGTTCCCGTCCAACAACTCTGCCATTCAAGTGTTTTATGTGCGCTTTGACATCCGAGGTCTCACTAACTGGACTTCTCATAATCTGTTTTATTTAGCATCTCCATCAGAAGGAGTTGTCTGCTTTGGCTCGTTCTCTTTGACCGTGTCATTGGCTGGGACCAGCTTGACCCCTGACACCTGAACTCACCACTGTTATCACGCTCACTGCCATATCTGAATAGTGTAATGGCAACAATCTCGCTCTAGTTCACAGGTTAGTGGAGTGGGACTTAAATATGTGACCATTCAGTACGTTCATATTTTTCTAAGTGCTGGGAGTCCAAGGATACTGGGGGATGTATTTAATATAACTAAGTGCATTACTCAAGTACCGTAGTAAGGTACAATGTCGACGTACTTGTTCTTTATTGAAGCATTTCCATGCCATGCAGCTTTTTAATTCTACTCCTTTAAATTCCTTCAACAGTTATTAGTTCCCTTGGAAACTAGAAGGGTGGACTCATTAGAGTGCAGTGCCACAACCACTGCTGTGATGTTTGAACGTGAGCTGTTGAGCCATGTGTGTCACTTTATTAAGTTCTAATGAACTAACCATGTATATGTCCAATATGTGGGCGGTGATTTAGATAACGGCTGTTCAGAAATGTGCCCCCACGTTTCCAGAGATGTGACGGAAACTGGCTGGCTGGGTTGCCTTGAGAGCGGCCTGCCCTTCGCTTGAGAATCCTTCAGTGCGAACGGTCTGCTCTTCAAATAATACTGAATCGTTCATTTACACATTATGTATGTCACAAAAATGCCACCGTGGATCTGGCACATTGAAATTTTGTGACAATTACTTTGAAAATGACCCGGATAGTGTCTTTCATCTTGCAGATGATATGTAGTTCAGAGTCGACTGACGGTCAGAACAAGCTTGGCCTCCCTTTACTACAGCGACGTCACCAGAGCATGAGTGCATTCTTTCAGACGGAGCCTCTCAATCACTCACTCTCCCTCACACACACACACACACACACACACACACACACACACACACAACCAATCTCATTATCTCCCGGCAGAGATCATTAAGTGCTCTGCACACCACAGCAGAAGACATCCTCCCTAACCAATCAACAACCAGCAAACAATATTGACCTGGTGTTGGTTCAATGATAACTTCCAAATGTCATCTTCAATTCCATATGGATTGTTCCGGAGTGCGGAGGCAAAGACCTGCCACTGTAGACCTCGTCTTCAACTGCACAACAAAGGCATTCTGCGTTAAAAGGTGCTGGAAAATTAGGAACTCCAGGTGCATGAAGCTTACCTTCACACGGCTTAACTTGGCTGTTTCATCTCTCTGTTTGGACAATGAAAAAGTAGACAGGCTAACAAAGATGGATCACTGAGCCAAAAAACACTCCAATAGTTGGGAATTGAACTCTGGCTCTCATTGGAGGTTTCATAGAAGGACTGGAGAGTCGACATCCCAACGGGCTACTTCACACAGTCCCTCACAGGAATGGAATATTGATGACATTTTGCTTTGATTTATGTGACTGCAATGCACCGTAGGCCCAGCATTGTCCTGTCCCGCCCGTATGAGTTTAAAATGTAAAGCTGGGAGACGGCTCCGGCTTTATCCTGTGACGATACACTCACCCAAGGAAATAAAACTGCTTTTAAAAATCCATTTTGATCACTTATGTGTAACATGGTGTTCTTTGCCCTTGGAGAGTTCTGCGTTTAATTTTGCCATTAGTCACACGGTTAGTCTCACTAGACTCCCCACCGCCGTGCATTTAATCTGCGTTAGCGTGGCCGTGACCAGTGTGCCCCATTCTTTATCAAACTCTCCCGCTCATGAGCCCAAGTGCAGACAAATGGGAGCGCGTTGACAGACAGCAGCAGAGCTATGAACCGGCACCACGTAACTTTTTCTGCAGAAGAAGAAGAACTTTGAACGGAACTAGTTTTGAGTTGGACATGAACATGGACGACGCCTGGATTTAATCGGCCTCCTCAGCCATGGCTCAACGAGTGGACCTGCGGTTGCACTCCAAACCAAACTGTGAAGACAAACAGACGTTCATTATAAGCGGGGAAAGAAATCTACTCAAATTAAAAACAAGTCTCAAAAAAACAGTCCGGTCATAAACTATATATGATGAGAAAAGAAAACAGTCCGGTCATAAATCTTGCCTTTTGTAATGGTTCTTTTAGTTGATTTCACTGTGCAGAATCCATTTTAATTTAGCTCTGTAGTTTGCATGATAATATAATATTAGCTCCTTTGAACACATCCCATTGAGTAATGGACAAAAGATTTAACATGTTAGAAATACTTTTTGAATATAATATAGTCCAATGCAGCGCCAGCACAGATGTGCGTCCACGGGTAAACAAATGAACAACTCAAGCAGCTTATTAAACTTATTAAAGTTGTGTTGCAACATAAAGGTGTTTGTTTGTGTCTGCTCACTTTTATGTTGCAGCCTGTCAATCACTTCAGGGCTGTTGGGTAGTACACCTTATTACATCATACATTTTGGCTATTATAAATACAGAAGTCAGTAACCCTGTCTCCTATAATGCATAATAATAATAGACATAGAAAAGTGTGACATACTTCTGTATGAATAATTTAAATGTGTTATAACAGTGAATGTGAAGCAATAATAAAGTATGTTAATGTTTTACAACTTTGATTCAATATAACCCTATGATTCTTGAGTGAACTAACAATAATTGAATATTGTCATGATAAAATGCTCTCTAATGTGTCAATGGTTATTGTTATAAACCATGATAAATATCTATGATTGCTTTTAACTACAGTTATACAGTATGTGTAGTATGTTTATGGTGCATTATTGAAATGGCCAGATTGGCAACAACAGAAGTTATTATCCTTATGCAGAAAAAAATTAAATACAATTCTGTCCTTTCAGGCACCTAAAAAGTAAATGTCCCTTTCAATCGCCATCGCATAGAATGTAATCAACAAACCATCACTATGGCAACCTGGAGTAAAGACACACGTCACGTACAGCTTGTTGGAGGAAAGACATTTTTATGCCAAATGAAATCAGCTGGAGTGCAAAGCGCAGCCCAGAGAGAGAGAGAGAGAGAGAGAGAGAGAGAGAGAGAGAGAGAGAGAGAGAGAGAGAGAGAGAGACTGTGAACTTGGGATGTTTGCAAAGTGAAGTTCAGTCAAATGAATCATTCTGTCAGACAATGAGAGCAGAGGACCCCAGGGCTAAAAGGGAGACAAGGCCTTTCAGCAAGTAGGAGAATACGCCTGCGCCGCGGTATATGTTTTCTGGGCTTGTTATTCATTTTCACTCGGGGAGGCGAGGGGGTGGAGGAGGGGGGGTTATGTAGCGGAGTGCGCTCTGCCCGGCGCCGGGGAATTATATATATATATATATATATATGTGTGTCTTTCGTTCCGGGGAGCCATTTCCCATAAGAGGGGATAAATGGATGGAGCTGAAGGTGAGGACAATGCAGGAGCATCACATTTAGAGGCGTATTCATCAAGTCAGGCCTCTGCCAAAATGTTGCCTTTTCACAGCGTGCTCGTACAGGACTGGCCTTGCACGCACCCCAGCAACGCTTGTCATACTTTATATGTAATTTGTGTCACCATGTTTGTGCCGAAAATACATAATACGAAGGGAGGAGGGGTGGGGGGGGCATTTATAGCTCAATCTTGTAATGAATTAGTCACCCGTGGAATGATCATTTGTATCTGAGTCAGTCACCCAGCGTTACCTTGAGTTCTTGTGAAATAAAATATAGCTTTTCTCATCAAAACATCCGTTTACAAACTCTCACAAAACTCTTGCAGTTTAATCCAAGACTCGTCCGTCCTTTGATTCTTCCTTCACCGCGGAGGCATGCGAGAACAATCAAGGTAGCACGTTGTGAGACGTACAAATGGTAGCGTGGTATATTCTCCGCTTCCTTAGAAGATCGGCTTATAAGATACCGTTGCACATATTTGCCCTTTGACCTGTTGGAGGGAGGGTCTGTTCATGTGTCCGGAGGGTATGGGTTAGAGGTCCCTGTATGACGGTATGTTGTCTCCAAATCTTGACATATGATACTCCTCCCTGTGTCCAGAAGGTATATGTGTAGGTTGGGGGATTTCTGTGTGATGTTATCTCAAATTTTGGGGCGGGACGGCTGGCCTATATAGCCGTCGTCCCCTGCCTTTGTCCAGGAGACCTTCCGGGCTGACTAGTCGCTCGTTATGACCTGTGATTCCTATAATAAACTCTATCATACAAGAAAGAACAGTGTCCGCGGAAGATTCCTTCAAACATCATTCTTCAACATCACTGCCGCTTGAAAGATACGACAGTAGCTTCGTGGAATAAATAAGCCTTTAATGCTATTTTTCTTTCTACAATAAAATTCACTTAGACCAGAAACGCTCCATCATGAACCTTGTGTTGATTGAACCTTGTACCTGCCCGAAAAGCTTGTTTATCTTTATTTAAATGTTTTCTCTGTGTCTGTGGTTGCAATACGAAGTGTCTCAGTCACAAGCATTACCCAGATACCTCCTGGATGACGACGGGGGGGGGGGGCAGTCATAGTGATGTATGGCTGCAATCCCGCCGCTGCAGCGTGACACGGCCATCAGTTGCCATAGGAGACGAGATGATTTATATGCCGCGGCCTTTGCCAATGGCCCCCCCCGGTACAAGTGATGCTATTGTCAAAGGCCTGATCCTGCAGTTGTATGCAAAAAAAAAAAAAAAAAAAAAGAAAAGAAAAATGACGCTTGAACTAGCTTGGGTTTCATAATTTGACGTTTGTAATGATAAGATCATGTGTGCAGTGCAGCCATGACCAGAGGCCAAGGGAGGGGGATTATTTGACCTGAGGCCGATTGGTCCGTAAAGCGGCTACGCCTCTCCCTCTGCGGTGCGTGATGGATGTTTCCTCTGGCTCACCGTGTCCCGTTTCGCTTACACGTCCATGTGTTGTGCTTCTCCTGCCACCGACTATTTGATGCGGCGGATAAGACGGCGGGGTCGTCGACCAGGGGAGCGGGATGCACGGGTTTGATGGGCAGTGCATCAAAATGAAAAACCCTTCGTACATGGGTGACTTCCTTCAGGGCAAAGAAGATGGGCATTATTGATTTGGGAAGAAGATGAATGGAGAGGAGTCAATATATACTGGGCTTTAAAGGAAGAATACGAACAGTATGGAAGAATTACCTTTGGCTTGACTGAAGTGCCCGGGGGTGTTTTTAGTTTTTTGTCTCGCAGGTGACTGGTTCTGCAGTGCTTGAGAAAAATGTGAAGAGTTGGTCTCAACACCGACTTTTAAAACTGAAACTATTTTTTGCCATTTGTAGTCACATTGAATTTGGAGTAATCCAGATACGATGAACGTATGCGTCAACTTATTAATACAAATGTGCTGGTCCAGCCCTTGTGGTTCTGTAGGATGTGATATCTTTAACTGCTGAACGTGTCACTTATCGAGTTTATTGTTTGCCTGTATAATTTTCTTTCCATCTCCAAGGTGCCTAATTACCCTTTTTTTGTTCCCTCTGGTTCTTTATCATTGGGATCAATTTGCACCTTCGTTTGTGATGTTGTTCATTTTCACCCCACAACCCAATTTGCTTCGCCATTGCCCGTAAAAACCGATGCAGCAACGGAGTTGCAACATCGCCATGTGCAGCCTTGTTACCTTCGCAAAATACTTTTGCGGAGGTTATGTTTTGATCGCTGTGTATTTATTTGTAAATATGTCTGTTTGTTATTCGCATAACTCAAAAAGTATTTAACCGAATCACATGAAATTTGGTGGGATGATTGGCTGTTATCCGGGGACCATTTGATTAGATGTTGGGAGTGATCGGGCCAAAGGTCAAGGTCAAGGTCAAGGTCATGAAAAGGTCAAAATCGTATTTTTATCATAACGTGGTAAATTTTTATCCAATTGGCATGCAACTAATGCCAAAATGTTCAGAATTCAATGCCCGATCTTGTGATATACGACATGATACAATGACGTCATACATAATTCTTTTGTGATGTTTACCACAATATCTGGTATCAAGTTACATCAATTTACTGTTCCCCACACTCTCATGCCAAGTACCAAAAAGTGGCTGCGGTGAAGGTATGCGCTCTACCGAGTGCCCGTTCTAGTTTGGTTCTGCAACAGCAATATTTAAACAAAGTTAATGCAACAAATATTCAAAATGCCAACATTCTTTGAGGTGGACTTTTTCGAGGTGCCGTTTGCTGCCCCTAGTTTTAGAACAATAAAAAAAGTTGTCGCTACTGAAGCCAACCGAAAGCTTGAATCTGAATGCCGCTCTTTGAAACCTTACTGTCAAGCCCTGCACTAATGACACATTTCTGAACTGGCCTACCCTCGCTTTGCCCTCTGTGAATGCTCTTTGACACAAATTGAGAACGGCGTTGCGCCTGCTAGGGGTCAATCGGTTGGTAGAATCCGTAATGACCCAGAGAGGAAAATCGAGTGCAGATGGTAAAAAACAACCTTCACATTTAGCATGACATTATTTTTGTAAAGAGAACTAGGTCATCATTATTCTCTAACATCATCAGCAACATGCCGATAATGTACATAATCTTTTAGTAACAATGTTCCCCCCCAACAGCCATTGCACCTCAACTCCTTGCCATGAGTCCATTCAGTCATAAAATGTATATTTTAGATCAGCTTTTGGAAGTTTGATGTTGTGCACAAACATTTACTCTTCCACAATCTCATATGAGGGAATATAGTTTAAAAAGGCATCATTCAATGCTTTTCACTACTTTTTCACTCTGGGAGAAACTGCTGTCTTGATGCTTGATCAATAAGCTTCTTTAAAAAGATGTTAAGCTGTTTGTCAACAGATTTACTGCAGATTAGTCTGGATACCGACCACAGACCAATATAAGACCTTCCCTTTGCAAGAAAAATTGCAAAAGTTATTAACTTTTTTAACCTCCGATGGTAACTTTAAGAAGTTCAAATCATTCACATTTACGCCGTTCTGTTGCCAAGCAACTACGGTCCCACATATTATCTCCACAAGGGAATAGAGCAAATGAGTGACTGCACCGGCCTGAACATTCTCCATTTCAATGCAGACAAAACCAGAAAGAGAGAGAGAGACAGAACCCCAAAACCAAGTCAGGAATCAGTCAATTCCTAAGTCTGCATTATAGCCTCCTTAAAAGAAACAAGGCAAGGATCAAAGAATTCACGCACGACCAACCCATGCTTTCGTTTCCTAGGTAAGAATACAGTGATGGTCTTTTCTCGGCTCCCAGACAACATCAGCGCATTCAGAGTGCATGTATATGTATATGTTAGGGATGTCAACGGTAACTGTTCATTTGTTAACCCCTTGAGGACATTCTGTGTGAGCAAAACAGCTGCATACACACCCACTTTCTGCGTATGTGCGTGTGCATGCTGATCACAATGCGGCAATACACTTTTGGACAAAACTTTTTAGAAATGGGTGGACATTTGGCCAAAGAGCATTTTGTCAATGGAGCACTGGAGTAAAAGAAAAGAGTAATTTCCCCATCTTTTTGTCTTAAAATTGAACCAAATGGTTAGCGCTTAAGGTTTCCTTCAAAATAAAGTTCAGCTTAAGGCTCGGAGCTTCGGAGCCTCTACTGGCACCGGGTTGCCTCCCACCCTTTTCATTCCATTTAGTGTCGCTGACATCATAAATATTCACTGGAGGCCGCTCTCGTACAAATTCTCTTAGATGCAGCTCCATTGGCTTTTCCTTTTTTGTTCTGAACCGAGACTCTAGTTATGTCCGATAGAGTCTGTCACCACAGTTGGATCATGCCTCATTAATGCGTGAATCACGCCCTTCTCATTGCCAAATCGGGACGTTTACTACGTGATTAAAACAGAATACCCTTAATCACAGAATATTGGCCTTTCTCTGCGAGGTTAAGGCTTCTAAATTAAGAAATGAATCCTCTGTTATTCGCCATTCTCCCCGTTTGATCGCTCCATGATCTCCGGGAAGGTTTGACGAGGCGGTGAGAGCACATCGCTTTGTACTGTTTTAATTAGACGAGGTGAACGGCAACGGGGGGTGTCAAAAACCTGGCGTGCATTTTCCTTACAAACTGCCAAGCCCTGCTTGGTTTTACACATCATCTGAATGCGAAGCGTCGTCAGCGTCGTGCAGCAGCTGCTCCGTGCTACAAAGGAGAGAATTTTGCAAAAATGGATGGAAATTGGTTCAAGGTTTGATGCAATTTCCTGAGAGGGAAAAGTTGGATGTATCTGGGGTAGGCCACTGATATGAAAAGTATAAATGGGCTGTATATTCAAGGGAGATGTTGGCCTTCTCTTTCATCAAACACTGAAGACTTGCCTTCTCCTACTTCCCTATTTCCAAATGGAATTTATGTTAATTTCCCGTGTGTGCATTTATTTATTTTTCTTCTGTAGATCGGGCTCCACTTTGATCTAACACCGGAGACTTTGCTCGCTTCTCTCTCCTGTCATCTAATATAATATTCATATTTATCAAATATTCCTCCAAATTCTTCAGGTAAAGTAAACAGGAATGAGACGTAGATCCAACCCTTTGATGTCATGCTGAAGACGGCAATCTCCTCCGCTATAGGAGTAAATAATTCAATTCAGTTTATTTTCTATAGCCCAAAATCACAAATTACAAATTTGCCTCAGAAGGCTTTACAATCTGTACACATACGACAACCCTGTCCCAGGACCTTTTTCTCCTGTGTTTTTTCACACATGACCATATACATATGTATATATATATATGAATTTGTATGTTTTCTGCAGGTATGGTGAACTACAGCGAGGTGTCCGGCTACCCGCTCGTTCAGCACTGGAGTCTTCGCTCGGTGCTCTACCACGTCAAACTCAATCAGTGGGTCCTGTCTCAAGGTAAATCACTCTGCGCTTCGGGCAATTCATTATATATTTATATATTATTTGTTGTTGTATTGTTTATTTATGCTGCGGGAGACCACGCTTTCGGTCGGGGTCTCTGTGGCATAAACTCTCACGTTCTCCGTGAGAGGAAAATAAAAAAAACGCCATCGCCCATCAATTATTCATCCCATCGTAATTAATGTGACACATGAAGGTTAGCGGCTCATCATAACAGCTCGGCTGCTTTGTTTCATTTATTATTTTTTGATCAGCTCTGTGATTAACTGGACGATTGTCCTCTTTCCTTTCGGCTGCCGAGTTGTCCCAGCTGGTGCGTTAAGTTGCTCTCGTGACGTCATCGCTCATCTTTCAGTGCAAAGTTTATTTTAAAAGTCTTGTCAAAGGTTTGACTCTCCGTGGCCTCGTTCTCCACCGCGATATAGAAGTCAAACTCAATCAAGGCAAGAAGACTGACGTTGGTGCAGTTTAAAACCGTTATAATGCCAATAATCAACAATATGTCCCGTCCTCTCCTCATTTACATTTTGTCACTCATGGCTTCCCAGTTTCTTGCTATGATGTAATTTTGTCGTTTAGTTTTTCTAAGAAAACGTGACGTTAGGGTTGGTGGGCTCAGATAAGTACAAAAGTACTAGCATCACAATATATTAACTTAAATAAAAAGTATTAATTTGGCAAAACGGTCCATTTCAGAATAATATATATTATCGACATTTTCATAATTGCATTGCTTTGATGTTGAAGCTGGTAAATGTGGAGCTTTTTTTCACTATATACACTCACTGCTAGCAATCAAGTATTATCCTTATTCATTATATTAAATCCTAATTAATTTGATGTCCTAATATTAAACTGTATCTGCAGTTACTATTAATGAAAGCCTATCAAATAAATGTGAAGGAATGAAAAGTATTTGCCTCTAAATGTAGACCTAGTGGAGTAGAAGCATTAAGTAGCATGAAATGGAAACACTCGAGTACAAGTACCTCAAAATTGTACTTATGTACAGTAGAAAGAACTAAGTCTCTTCTTATCAGCAGCAGCTTTATGCTAATACATTTCTTGAATATGGAGAGACCATCACCTCGGGGCGCATTGCAGGCAATGTAGAGATGTGGTGCTAAAAGGTTCAAGTTGGGTCTATTATATCAAATTAAACCCTTGTTTGAACAGTCAATTATGGAGCGATTGTGCGGTCGGCTCGGCTGCGGTCCTCGGAGAGAACCCTGAATGGCAATAAATGGGTCAGGGTCGAGTTCCCTTTAAACGAAATTAGCAAAATGTCACTTCAAAAGGGCACAAACCAAAAAAAAGCTGCTAAACAAGCGCAGACAAACCAGAGGGCAGCGGGGGCCCGAAGACACAGCAGCGCCTTCCGACTGGTATGATCACGACTGCTCTGTCAATTGTATAATAACTAATGTACAGCAGATCCAGAGCCACACACTTGTCTTCGGAGGGTTATAGAAGACAGAAGTGCTAGAAAAGGTGGGCTTCCCAGGAGCAATCTAGCCCAGCGTCGTGCCGACCCTTCTACAGCTCGTGAACAAGGATGACGTGCGTGAGTGTGCACACGCAGTTTGGCAACGGACGTACGGCGGACTGCAACAGCTCCTGATGCTGTATGTGAGGAGCCTTTCGCAAGAGGCCCAATATTTAGCGGCCAGGTATACACGTGTATTTGGTGGAGAAACCCACTACGCCGCGTCACTAGATGCTTCCAACTCCGTGACCTGTGGGCATGTGCAGAACATGAAATACCCAAGACGTTGCGTTATTGAATGGAATCTACAAACGGTAGCCGACACCAGTAGCTTGGAGCCAGAGACACGCTGCTTGTGTTCTGGTTTCAGGAGTGACCGTGTGAACTGGTGACTCTCAGGCCAGTACGTCCGCGGTCGCTCTCGGTGATGAACGGAACATGTAGGTTATGCAGCTAAAATAGATACAGCTGTGTTTATTATCGACGCCAACCTTTTCCACGAGTCGCTACGAGCAACCACAGACGCATATGGGGCTAAAGGTCACCAGTTAACACGGTCACGACTTCATCTGAAACACCCGCTGCTCTGAAACGGTCACCAAGCTGCCGGTATTCTGCAGAACTTGAGTTGGATTATCGGTTCTGACAAGCGAACATGAGCAGACACGTTGAAGCGGGACACAGTTATAATTCAATGTTTGTATGTCTTCTTCTTTGATGACGTCGCCCTAAAGTTAGGTTCCTGCCTCACAGAGCAAATTACTTGACGAGGAAAAGAAAACTATAATAAATGCATACATTGTTTAATGGCATTTGATTTTTCAGCATCTTTTTCAGTGCAGAACAGTTTCAATAGAACTACACAAAAACTTTTCTTCCAGTTTCCAGCTGCCTTCATGAACCCCGAGCAATAAATCTATGAAAATAAATTAGGCAGGAAGAGTGATGCGTATGTACAGGAGTCCTGCTTTATGATTGTAAATAATACGCACGTTTAACACAGCTTGAGGACAATTATATGGTTGGATGAGAGAAAAAAAATATCTATCACAGGAATATTTGAGCTTTCTATTACTCCATGTTTTAAGTTACTGTAATACACATAGCTTGGGTCTACAACATTGTAATATACTCAAACTCAAAACCAGAGCTTTCCTAGAAAGGACAACGGGGTAAAAAGCGTCGGTCTTTGCAGTACAGTCGGATACACGGAGCAGGTGTTGCTAGGAAGCAGGCTTAATGATGATCTTGTCAGAAGACGAAGCAATTATAAAACCAGAGATGTTATCATTGCGGCACGGCTGGTTGGCGATTAAATCTCTTGTCTCCTACTGGTTCAGATGTCCGACAACAAAGAAACTAAAACACGTCTGAATGAGAACAACTGCTCGGCTGTATTAAAACAAAGTGTCGGTGACCTCAGAGAGTGGGAGGGAGCTGAGCAGACGTGTAGCAGACTGACAAACGTGGCCGTGATTATGTTGAACATAATGATGTTGTCTGTGGTGAGACGACGAGGAGGAAGAGGAGGAGGAAGAAGAAGAAGAAGAAGACATTATGTAGCCATTTTCATGTCATTAGGGTTCTCTGTGGGCGCGGGTCTCTACAAAAATGTTCTGGAAACACGAGTGTGGTCGCCTTCGCATGGAAGAATAGTCTGAATGAGGCTGATGTAGTCCCGCCTCTGTAACAAGACAAAGCAGCAGCACAAAACGCTGACGCGGCTCATTAGCAATCAGCAACCGGTGTGGCCGGCAAAAAAAAAACCTGATCTAAAATCTATATTCTCTGTTTTGATTTGGTGATCACCTCTCTGACTCATGATATACCATGATATACCATCCAAACTGCATTATATGACACGTTGTTTTTCAATGCTCATAGCGTCAACACTTTTGGGACTAATCACTTTGAAACATTTTTCCTAAGTGCACATGGCATGCCTTAACTTGCAAAGACTATAGGGGGCGCTACAATAATTCGCCTAAGTTGGCCGTTTTAGCTCGTTTTTGGCACTCTTTGCCGTTTTACATTTAACGTTATCTCCCACAAAAAAATTCCGATCGACTTCAATCTTCTTTCCAGGATGATCAGAAGGCCTTGAGCATGATTATTCTGCAAAAAAACGTCGCTTTCACCCACTCTCACTTGTCGTTAAAAAAATTCTAATAAAATTCCACTTTCTGTTTTTTGTTATGCTAGAGACTGTTGCTTTAACTAAACCAATCTTTCCAAAAAATAATCCTTTAACCTTTAATTTACATGACGGGGTCTAGACTTCACATAGAGACACGTAATGCATGTATCTGTTCACATTCTCAAAGCGCCCCCTACTGGCTAAAACAAATGAGCCTAAAATGCATCAGATTCACATATAATTTACACAACGTGGTCTACACTTTACATAGAGATACATGGTGCATGTATTTGTTCACATTCTCAAAGTGCCACCTAGTGGCTCAACTGGACTTGCTCTAATCTGCCCCAAACGTGTCATGCTTGTTACAAGTCACGGCCTGAGGATATCGACAAGCTTAATTTCAGTCATAGTCAGAGCGCCACCTGTTGGCTCAACTAGACTTGCTCTAATCTGTCACAAACGTGTCATGCTTGTTACAAGTCGCGGCCTGAGGATATCGACAAGCTTATTTTCACTCACAGTCGACGCGCCGCCTACTGGCGAAAGAATATCGGGGTTACGCGACAAACGTACGACCGGCGGCCCCGCGTTCTTGGCCGAGCGGGTCGGCGTCCCGCCGGCGCCCCCGACTGGCTATTATTATAGCTGCTCGCAGCTATAATTTATTATTATTTTTCCTTCAAAACAATCCCATGGTGCTCCTGGTTTATTGCTTTCAAGCCCATACACATACTCATAAGTCCACATCCATGTGTTGCCTTAAGTAGGTGTGCAGAGGAGTTCTCCGTCGCCACTCCTTCAGTCTGAGAAGATTGAGATTTAAAGCAATGCATTGTGGGTGGTGGAGCCGGCCCATTGTGACAGCAGTGATTCAGGCTCATGTTGGCATCATCATCACAGGGCCGTGTTGTAGGGGTTAAATGGAAAGGAGGTATAAAGTGTATATCGTTCCCTGTCTTACATACATCACAAGGCTTTGTGTCCACAGAGGGACCAAGGCGCTCTGACAGCGTGTGCCATGGAAGCTTCACAGAATAAGATAACTGTGGATAAGTATTTAGTCAAGCAATGCTCCTTCTGAAGGCTGCTCCCGGGCCGCCGACACGTCGGGGACGACGCCCAACATTTGCCTCACTAGATAACTTGGGTTGGCCTGCTGGCAAATGATAATCCTTATTACCTTTGTTCATTCTCCCTGTCTGGAAGGGGAGTGCGATTTAGCCTTTTTTGTCATTTATTTCCCCAAAAAATTTGGTCGTGTTTTAAATGCATGCATTATCTCTCAAATCCATCGTAAATAGTTCCCGTTCTGATAAGTGCAGCCACCCCTGCTGTAAATACAGCCATGACACCTCTAATGCGTTTCCAACGGGGCCGCCGGGGTTTGAAAAGTGGCTGCCGCGTCTGGCGAGGATACAGTTTCTATTTCCCCTTCGCTCAGAAGCATCCCGGCAGCCTTTTTCCTTTTTTTTTTAAATTCCCATTTCCCACTTTAGCTCTTCATATTTCAACAGCCACCGCAGGGGGTCGAGGCGACTGATTTTGAGCGCCTGATAGCGACGCCCCCATCGCTCACCCTCACCACGCTCTCTTGTCACTCACTCCTGCGTCCCCCTGATTTAATTTCAGAGTAGGAGTAGGAACGGGGCGGGCCGCGAGCGCCGAGGTATTAATATTGCTCCTCTCGGAAATGATAATCACGAATCGCTGTTGCCCTTTCCCGATTTATTTACTCAGATGGATCAAACGTGCTTTTCTTTCCTTCATGTTCTGGGAGCCGCCGCTCAGCCGATTGAGTCCGCTCCAAAACGTTAAGTGTTCTTGCCTCGTTTTCAATTATGCCACCGTTGCTTTTTACGCACCGGTTTGCAGGCGCCCTTTTATCCCACCATTGGGGCTGTCGGCTCTGGCCTCTCCGAGGACACGGGCGTCCTTAAGGGAGATTGGCTGTCTACATTAGCTATAAAAAGACTCCTGAACACTGAAGCTTCTGCTGCCACTTATCCCGGTCTCACTAAAGAGAGAAACACTAATCTCCAACCTTTGGAGTCGTCCTGACGTCTCCCGGCAACGCGGCAGTGGACGGCGTTGCCATGCGCAGTCAGAAGTGCCCACTACTGTGCTGGTTCTCTACTTTGCAGCTACATTTTAGCATTAAACATTCAAATGACCCGTAATCAGGGCCCCACGCAGCTCAACTCGCGCCACAGCAAAGGCGACTCTGGCCAGTTAGAGCCGCTTTGTGGCCGATGTCGAACACAACGCGCACTTCTCTGTGAGTGAAGGGCCCGAGGTGAAAATATAGACAGCGTTTTTCGCAGAACAGAGAAGAATATCTCACGTTCTGTTTGAAGCTTGAGCTGAAAGCGTTGTGTGTCGTGCATTATTTATTAATTCGCACCAAGCTATTCATCAGGTGATCTGATTCTGAGCCTCAAAAGCACCCAAACACACACACACACACACACACACACACACACACACACGGAACTCCAGAAATTGTTTTAAAATCAAGAGGATTTCACTGTGGATGACTGAGGTGATTTTTTTTATTTATTATTATAATTTTTTTTGTCCTGTGCTAGTTAATGCTCATATGCGGTCACTGGTGTTTGGTTGATATGGTTCATGAATAATAAGCAGCCGGCTCAGATTTCCACTAAACCCGTTTTGGTCCCCGACCTTTCCGACATTCCAATCGCTGTAAAAAAATCAAACGCCTTCAGTCTCAAGTTAATAACGTGAGACAAACCTGGCTTCAAAGGGATGATGGGGGTCTTTAATGCTCAAGTAGACATCTGTGCTCTGACGTTTGCTGCCGAAAGACATCACATTGACGGCATGTCATTATCAGACACACTTTGATTATTCTATTAGTTACTCTAATTATTACAAGGTGACACCCGAACATTGATAGGCAAACAGTAATCAGGCATCGTGCTGCATCGGCATGTAATTAGACTATAAAACATTGACTTAAAGATATTTAATACAAAACTGGTAATGGCTCTGGTCCACGCCAGTGTTGTGGCTGTGGGGGCTGCATGTCAGTCAGTCCAGCACTTTGGTTACAGACTGAAAGAGTCATTGCAGGTTAATCTGCGTGCATGGTCCCAAGATGATATTTTTTTTTTTGGGGGGGGGGGGGGGGGGGGGGGGGTTGTTCCCATAACCTTTATTTTTCCGGTAGCGCCACCAGAAAGTCAAAGTTTTCTCGTATCCATGTGACTGTCTCAACATCTGCCAGATAGACATAATGCTTCCCAGATAATGTATCCTAATGACTTTAGTGATCCTCTCATATTTCCTCCAGCGCGACCATAAGATAAGATAATTATATTATCTATTATCTAATATGTGTCTCACAACGGGGGACATTTGCAGGATTACAGCAGCATAGTGGACAGCGTAATCGAAGAACCAAGAGGCATAAGGAGGAAAAACAAGATCAAAACAAGTATAATAAATACGTAATCATTTTTAATAAAATTTAAATAAAAATGAAATATGATGTAGTCCGACTGAATGGTTATTAACAGTGGATTAAACAGATTATTTATACTGTCCAGTGTATACATTGGATTTATATTACACACGGATGAACAAAGGAATGAGGAATTGTCCGTTCGTGGTGTGTGCGGCCCACTGGGAGCGGGGTTGGTTGTGCAGCCTGACAGCGGCAGGAAGGGCGGACCGGCGGTATCTCTCCTTCACACACCGCGGGTGAAGCAGCCGGTCGCTGAAGCCTCACAAAGCTGTCAGAGGGTCCGACATGGGGTGGGAGGTGCTGTCCATCAGGGATGATGGCTTAACCATCATTCTAGAGACGGGCCTGAGGATACTGCTCTATCTAAGAAACATATTGTTGTTGTTTTCTTAACATTAAACATGTTCTCGTAGGAACCCATCAGGACAGCAGAAAGTCTCTACATCTTCCGTCGCAAACTAAAAACATCTTTTTCGACTATACCTTGAATAGGGAAGGTAGAGCCGTAGTAGCACTTTAGTAGCACTTAAATGGCTTTTACGGATAGTACTTTGTAGTTTAACGTTATTGAAGAAATTGTACTTGCTTGATTCTTGTTGTTTGGACTCATGGTTTAATGCACTTATTGTAAGTCGCTTTGGATAAAAGCGTCAGCTAAATGACATGTAATGTAATGTAACCCAAAATACAAGCATGAACCCGTAAATGAGCATTATACGTCCCCTTGACGCTATCGGGTTATGCGTGCTGAACGACAACCAAAGACCTGCAGAACTAATCGCATTCCCATCAGCATCAGCTCGACTGTGTTTAAAACGCCAATTAGCAAATATTAGCATATTAACGCAAATATGAACGCACCAAACCAAGATGGTGAACATGCTAATCATACCTGCTCAGCATCCGCTGTTAGCGTCATCAGTGTGAGCATGGTGGATGAACACTGTGCCTGAACACAATCATGCTTTAATGAGGTCTACTCCGCTCTCCTCGACCGCTAATGGCTGCCGCTGATCATAACAACTATGTATATTATCACACAAATAACATAATGTTGCGGATGCTAATATATTTGATGGGGATAGTTGGTTGAAACAATCAGGATAATACGTCGGTTGCACAGCTATCTCAATCATATTAGCATTCAAAATGATCCCCCTACTACCACATTCCACTTACCATGAAATAATCGGCCTGTATGCTATTTATTCTGATAACCTTTATTAGTCATTAAACTACAAATGTTGTAAAGAAACTGGAGGTGGGAGAATGCATTTCGTGGGTTATGTGCAGTTGGAACATACAGTAATTCCAAGGCTGCCGTTCTTACCCTGTGATGTAGAGTAGTTGTTCTCAGGGTTCCCTTCGGTTCGTAAGTCAGTGGCAGTGTCTGCAAAAACCTGCAACGTTCTCCAGCTTCTTGTGTCTCATTGGAAAGACGAAAAGAAAAAACACAAGACAAAACACATTCCTATATTTCCCCCCTGACACCCAACTCAGCTTTCTTTTGTTTCACATTCCGGGTTTTGTTCTGATTGAATTATTATTATATGCTTTTTTTTTTTGTATTTCCTACCCAGCCTTCAGCTCGGCCATCCATTCTCTGGACGGGGCGACGCAGCGTAGCGACTTTGTCTCCATCCTCAGGGAGTTTGGCAACCACTACGTGCAGGAGGCAATGTACGGCTTCCAGGAGTCCTGTACCATCTGGTACCCCAACAAACAGGTCCAGAGACAGCTGTGGCTGGAGTACCAGGACATTAGCAAAGGTAGGAGACACACACACACACACACACACACACACAGTGAATGATACCTATGAATGAAAATGACACACAGTAATTACCTCGCATCGAAGGTGGCGGTGTGGGATGTGTGAGGATTAATAATCTGTCACACCCACAAAAACACATTGAGGCTCGGGATGCTGAGTGTGTGTTGGGGTGGACAGGATTATTACGTTACACATTTGCAATCTGCACGACTCTTGGACATACTTCGGCTGCACAGTGAACGCTTGGCAGGAGAAATACTTAAACCTCACGCGGGACCACTTTTGAGAATGCTCTTCTCTTGTTCCCTTTCTTTTTGGTGGTACCCGTGTTGCAGAGGAAGGTAATGGGCTCCCAGAATGGCAGTGTTGCCCAAATGCTTTTGGAGCACTCGTTTCAACCATTAGTTGTTGTTGTTGTTGTTTTTTCCCCATCTGCAATCTTTGTGGAAGTACCCCTCGTGGATTGTTTTGGTTTGGTCGATCTTTTATTCAATTTAATAACATTTTTATTAATCCACAAAGGCAATTGTATTTTGGGCATGAGTAAAAACAGACAGGACACAGACACATGCAAAAACCAAATGGGGTGTGTGTTGTTGTGTGGGCATGCAAACAAACACAGAGGAGCACTTCTCCATTCTATTCCTGGGTATTTACCCTCAATCATGTTTAATATTGACTGAACAGTGTCTGGAAATCACTGAAAGCTTATGGCGGATCTTTGGTAAGATTCAGAACGTTGTTCGGATGATGTCATGACGCCCAACACCACTTACACAACACGGTATGTGTCAAAGTGCCAAAGGCCGATCCTAACAGTTGTGCAGACTTATTCACAATAGGTTATCTTGCTGTGAAGTTTTACAGATGAAGATTTCACATTAAATAAACGAGGAAGACATTGTACTGTAAAAGCATACTGAAATGAACACATTTTGCCAACACATTCCCAGTCACAACTGGTCAAATACCATCACTTTACCTGCCCCTTTAGAGTCAGTTTTGCACATTCCCTGCTCGTTACATGCGTTCACTATCTTTTCAAAATAAACGTCCTATTTTCGCAGGACACAAACTTGTTGAAGCAAACAATACTTCTTCTTCAGCTTTAAGGAAAAGTGGTTTGGTTCAAAATAAGTATGTTTGTTAAGTAGCCTACGTAATGTACCAATATAAAACGTGAACATTCAATTTCACTGGGGACCCTAACACCGATCTCCTGAGTGAAAGTCTTCTTCACCATCAGAACCATCAGCCCCGAACTCTTGCCTTCACGCACTTTATCGCTCTTTATACTTTGGCACCTGACTTCCTCCTATAAGCTCGGTTTGGGCACAATGTGGCCGTGCGGGTAGTAACACGCGGGTCTCGGCCAAAGTGGCGTCACATCATCGGACACGCCCCCTGGAGAGTGAGGCCAAACGGGCTGAACCGGTGGCCCATTCTTAAAAACAACCTTTGGGAGCCGCTGATATGGTCTAAGTTCACGCAGAGCTGCTTCTTTTGATATAATAAATAATGATAAAGATTTTGCTTAAATACATATATATCAATTCTCACAGTAAGAGTTCGTTAAAAAAGTATTGTTAACTATACCAAACTGGTATCGGCCCTGTTACTAATAATTCCAACCAACAACCAGTGGATTGGTGTAAAGCAGGTTGAAACTGGCATACGTCCTGAGACTATATGTCGGTCCATTCGCTGATTGAAAGCCAAGCTGGCAATCACACTTGGAAGTTGGCGTGTAGCAGCAGGTGTGTTGAATACAATTAGACTCGGCGTACTTGTTACCTGTGCGTGTTTGCCCAGCAGACTGTCTGCAGCCGCTTTCCTTTGTTTGCCTCGGCCACTTTGCTTTTTCCATCCCTTCCCTCGTCCAAGGACACCCCTCGGAGCCGCACCGCTCACTCCCAGTTACATCTGCGCTGACAGATGGCATTAGGAGACCGAGTCTCCCTTGTGAAAAGTGCATTACTCTTCATTTCCTCTGACACAGCGGTTGTGCAGACGCTGTTAAATGATTCAACACAATCAGAAAGGAGGAAGAAGAAGAAAAAAAATACGCCACGCTCGTCGGTTTTCAGCTTCTTTTCTGTAAACTGTCACTTGGAGTTATTTTTCCACTATTCATGCTAGATCAAGGCAGGTCTTTTATTTGCATGGAATGGTGTCAGTGAACCTGCTCTTTTCAACGACTTCGCTTAGTTCATATGTGTTGTGGGTATTAGAGATGAGCCTTTGTTTGTACATTTGTCATTTGGAGGGACAGTGTGTCTAATGAACCTATCCTGAAACAATACAGGATAATGAAATTGGCCTAAATTACTGGCGTTGCAGGGACAATTTCCTTTTTTCAATGCTGACATGATGAATAACCGATAACTGATAACCGATAATTACTGTAATTGGGACCTACATAGCAGATTTTAACATGAAACTAAATCTGAATCAATTTCCAGTGACACTTTATCATACATATCCTGTAGTTCCACATTATTTGCTGGAAAGAAACTGATATGGTATTTTTGGAAGGAATTTGTCATTTTGTTCCTATTGTTCAAGAAAATGGAAATGATCTATTAATTCTATAACATCACAGTGATATCACAGAACACAGATACCAGAGTTTATAAATAGGAGTGACTGTCATTAGTCTAGTTAGACATATCTATTGCCAACATAACCTACTTTAAGGCAGTGCATAGAGTGTCAACTGAAAAGGCAAACATATACATTCAGATATCCAGAAAGTCATGTTTCCAATCATTATAAATGGATGAACATTCATTATAAAGTTGGATTTTACTGGATTTTGCACTTTGATTTTGCACTTTGGATTTTGCACTCAGGAATTCAACAACTGCTCATTAACACAACTCACTTAACTTAAACGTGACATATTATGAACAACTATTTCAGTGCTTATGCACATGCGCGTTGGCATCTGGAGTTCCTACCAACCCACAAACTGAAATAAGACAACCTTTTTTAATTTCATTTTGTGGGCTGCCTGGTTCAGAAAACACGTGATTCAAACTCAACCATGTAAACATGTATTTTGGGTTTCCTCTAGAACAAGAATGAACCTAATTATGAGCATATGTCCCCTTTAAATAGATGCTCAGAACTATGCATGTATTTCCCTTATAATAAGTAGCAAATTATAAAGTGATTTCCTGGGTAATATCATGAAATAATTAGACAACATGTAAAACATGTTAAATAAAGCATTGCCCGAATTCCATGCAAATTTACAAAATACTGCTCCCGTTCACAGTAAGAACCATTCTAACTGTGATGTCGAGTGCACCTTGAAGGTTGCCATCGAGCCGGCTGTGATGCAACAGCGTCGTCCTCGGCGTACATTGCAACTGTTGTCCGTCCCCATGTTGAGGCAACACTAAAAAGCTCTCGTTGGGACAGGAGAAAATCTGATTGTCTGAACTGATGCCAAATCCATCCCGAGTCTTATTTTCCTTACAAACAGCGAGTCGGCCTGCGAGGATCCGAAATGATTCAATCTCAGCGGGTAACCGTTTCTACACCTGGCGCAGGCCCATCCGTTTCTAGGGGAAAAAATCATACAAAATTGAAAATCAGAGTCATCTTTCTTAATCCCTCCCCGGCTTCTTGGAATCGTCCTGGCCTTTTGGAGGGAGCAATGAGCTCACAGGAGAGTTTGATGATCCATGTCCTCGCCCTTTGCTCTAAATACAAGATGTGCCCGACTCCCTCCATCTTTAGCCGGATCATTTTCTGCATCTTAGCAGCCTGGGGCGCAGCTGCTGCTCTACAGTTTCCAAGGCTCATTTATGTATATTGTTAATAATAACATATAAAAATGGAAACGGCGGACAAAAAAGAAGACGAAAAAAACAGAAGATGGATACTCTATGTGTTATATAGAAATTCAGCGGGGATTTCCACTTTTATACAAAATCAATAAAAAATAAAAACATAACTACATCCCAGGAATTGTGGCAATTGTGCATCGACGTGCATTGACTCAGCAGACTGGAGCTCCGAAGGTGAAAAGAAGCACAAAGCGACGCCGCGGTCTGTGAAGTTAATTGAAGATTTCCACCACTTGTTTAATGACCCAGGAACTTTAAAGCAACACACACACACACACACACACACACACACACGATGCCTGATTGTCACGGCTGGATACGTCATGTTTGTAGAGACGGGGGCTCATAGCTCATTAACCGCCGTCAGCTTGTGAGCATGATGCCTAGTCTGGCTGATTGATAGCGGCACTAGGTTGCGATATGAGTTTGCTATTGTCAGACAAAATGACCTCTACGACCACGGCATCGGGCGCGAGCGGCTCTGTTCGTGTTACATCGAGGACGTGCGTCGGCTTGGAAAGTCAAAGGCTGTCAGTGGATGAAATATGGTCGGATTCTTCACATTAGCTGAAGTTTGAATTATTTTCATTTCACTCCATTTACATTACATGTTTTGTATTCTGGCAATGAGCTAGTTGGATAGTTTGATTTTAAAGTTATTTTACTTGTTAGCGAGGCTCTCAATGGGTTGGGATTGGCCACCATTGCTAATTATATGGTGTTTTTATAATCCTTCACAGCCTCTTTGATCCTCTGCTGCTATTTTTTGTTTTTTATTAATACGAACCATCACACTAATAAGACGGTCATCAGCTCGGCCTTCTTTTTACCTACCCAAGACCTATGAGATGCGAGCTTCAGGAACATTTTTAAAGAACAATTATTCAGCATTGTCTTTTCTTAACTGTCTCTCTTCCTTTGTTTTTTTATCTTTTACAAGTTTTATTTTTCTCACGCTTTCCTTTATTTTAATTGATTGGGTTTACCGTGCAGTCTTTGCATGTTTTACTCTGTTTGTTTCTATTCATTCTTTTTGTGTCTTCACTTTGTTGAAAAGCACTTTGAACCTCTCCCAAGTCTAAGTCTATTATTATTATTATTATCATCATCATTATATTACTTTATATGGACATCACAGCAACACCTGGCTTAAAGGAAAAAAGAAAGAAAATACATCCACTAAATACCGGTCCAAGTTTATTATGATTTACAGGGGTATTATAACCATGTTTCTCTTACATTGTGTTGGATTTCCAGTTGAGTTGCTCCATAAGCTTTGCTCCTTTCACAGATTGTCCTAATGAGGTTTTGTGAAATGCAATGTGGTCGTTTATTGAAGGTGTGTGTGTGTGTGTGTGTGTGTGTGTGTGTGTGTGTGTGTGTGTGTGTGTTGACTCTACTGGTGTCTTGTAACACATTCACTCAACAGGGAAGGAGCATGAGCATGCAGGCATTTAAAAATGACTACGGTCGAAGCTGAACACAATGTTGCGTTTTCCAAGATGTGACAATGGTGCCATTGCATTGTTTTTTTGTAATGTTTAAACAAATATTTGTATTATTGTGTGGTTGTACAGTGATGTGAGGGTTTTATAGTTAAATAGTGTAGGATGCATTAGCGCGTCAGGCAGCGTCCTGATATTGGCACACTCAGATGGATGGTTCTTCATATTCAGGTTAATGCAAGTCGTTGTCCGAGGAAACATCATTTGTTTCAATGACTGACGGTGCAGCATCACCTATCATGGGACATATTCTTTGGTTCATGTCTGTGATGGAGACTTCCCATTTGATCCCGTTGCAGTAATCGACCGCATTGGTGCCTATCGGACCAGGCGGTTTTAATAAACTGAAGCCAATGTAGAAGTGTCTAAACCCTGCAATCTCTCTAATGGCCATCAGGGGGCGACTCATCTGGTTGTATAGAAGTCTATATAAATGACTCTACCTCTCTCTTGATTTATTCTCTCAGTAAACATTGTAAACATGAGTTTATGGTCTCAATCTCTAGTTTCAGGTCTTCTTCAATACAGCATGATGTTCATTTAGTAAATGATGGTAATTTAGAGTCATATAGATGGACCACGAAGCAGGGTATGCTTTAGGGCGGGTGTACCTTGTGATTGAGAGTTAGCTATCACTACCAGAGATGTATACTGTTTGTCTTCTTCACTCCTCCACAATCGAAATATGCTCACTTCCGTTCCCTTGTTGTAACATTCCAAGATGGCAATAGCCAAAATGCCGGATTCTAGGCTTCCCAAATGGCCGTCCACAAACCAATGGGTGACGTCACCACAACTTTGTCCAGTTCTTGCGGTCTAGGTACTTGACGTATGGGGCAGGAGGCGTAGCCGTACATGGTATTGTTGGGGCGTTAATTATGCTAACTTACAATTTTCACGATTGCACACTGTTTTCGCCCAGTCAGCTCTGATAAACTGCTGCTCCTTTCGCAGGTAGATCTCAAGCTTATCTCAGTTTGTGGATTGGTAGGAACTCCAGATACTCAGATGTGCGCCAGCACTGACATTTTCTTTCTTCATGTGTCCCCTGAAAGGGATATTATTTAAGTTATTATAGAATAGTGATTTAGATCGACATCCTGATGTCCATTCAGTGCTTTCTTAGGCTTTATGATTCTTGAAGTCCATTATTGTAGCAGTCCAAATTGGAGTACTAAAGTAACAAAAGAAGAGGATAGAAGACAGAGACAGGGTGAGAAAGTCAATGAAGAACATGATTAAATCAGTGGAGGAATATAGCGGTTATGAAGGCTCATTGAAGGGTTCTATGCCTATGGAAATGGTGTGAATCGGATTCAATAGCCTTCACAGTCAATAGATCGCAATGTTCCACTGACGCTGTATTAAAGGCTCTACCACATTACCAAGCAACTCTAGACTATGTCGGGGGGATTACCTTTTGTATCCGTTCGACTATAGGTTTTTGATCCCATAGTATTTCAAGTTTTGTAATATGGGCTCCAAGAACTGCCTCCAAACTTCTTGGAAACACTATAGCACCAGAGGCGTCTTGAAATGCCTTCAGAAAACACACAGGGCGGATGTGAATAGGATTATTCTCATTTAGCCTCATCCCTTGTCTCACTTGGTGAACTGTCACGTGAAGGAAAATAAATAACTATATTGCGAGGACCAGTTTGCATGAAAACAGCATCAAAATAATTTCGGCGCTTTGGAGTTCTGTCAAAACACTCCCAACGGCAATTAAAATGTGACTATGCTTCAAAAGCAGCTAAAGGTGACATTATGGAGCTTGTTATGTGGTAAAATGCCAGATGAAATTGAAAATACTGAATGGGGACAAAGATTTGAGACACGGGCAAAGGTGCGTCTGCAGCAAACGCTGTCACTCCGACTTAAATCTCCTCTTATTGTAGCCTGTATCTACTTACATCTCTGTTCTCTTATTTTTATTATTTTCCTCTGACTCTCCTAGCCCCCCACCCCCCCCCCCTTCACTTTCTCTCTCAATTAAATCCCAGTGATCTCCCCCCCTCTTTGCCAACCTCCAGCGTGGCGTTGTGTGCTGGACAGCCAGGTAGAAATAGGCGCCTTATTTAATCTATTAGGGCCTGTCATTGAACGAAGAAGCGGTGGAGAAAGTCTCGCTCCGGGGGCGAGAGAGGGAGCGGAGGAGAAGGAGGAGGAGGAGGAGGAGGAGGGCATTGAGGAAGCGAGGGAGAGACGCTATTTGCAACTGGCCCTGACCTCCGCCCGCATTTTTCAATACATGAATTCATGATATTTCCATTGTTCTGCCGGCTTACCACATGTTTGTCTTGATTATTTACTTTATGACCACGAAACCTATCACAAATATTGTATGGTAAAATGTATATACATACTAAAATAGAATGGATTACAAGCAACTAATTAAAGCTGCAAGCAGCGATGAACGGGTCCTCGCACCTTTGCGGAAGGGAAGATTTCTGAATGAATGACAGTGTAAAGACAGTCTTACATATTACTGTATGCACGTTTAAAACCATAGTTTTAAGTTTCTGATAACTACAGTGAAAATAGCTTTCATGTCAGCGCCAAAAACTTACATGACACTGCAGGAAATTGAACCATTACCAGTGCATTTTGCTTTTTTAGGCTACATGAAGGTAAAGGTCAAGCAAAAGCTGCATTAGCAAACTCATGAGTGGCAGCATTTATATTGATGCAGAATTGGCCTGTATGTTATTTAATAATTGTGGCTGAGTTATTCATGCTCTTTTTCCTCTTATTCAGTCTTTGTTCCTGAGCGCTCCACCTTAATGGAGCAACAGCTCCCAGCACTTTAATGTGAATGTTACATTAGAATCCCGCGACGGCTTGAAAGACACCCGATCACCTTTTCTTAAAAATATTTTTTAAATCCTGTGCTTTTATTTTGAAGGTCATTTTTTCTGCTGCGTTCACACCAAATGAGAAGCGAACTCTCACGTTGCTTTACTCGCGTGAGGTTACTCGCCGGATAATTTGTCATTATTCGCGCTAGAAGCGCCGGAGTTGAGGCGTGGCTTATCGTCATGAAACACAGTTCATTACCGCCGTCCACCATGGAAGAAATAACCACTAGTTCTGCTTTTTACATGTTGAGGAAGTCCCACAAACGCCGGACCATCAAGCCCTCGTGTCTGGGTTCATAATATTAATATGATAAATGATATATTATATTATCCGTAGCCACACACAGCTTCTCCAGGAACTGCGTCTGGATGACGGCCATTTCCAGACCATCAACTTATCCTCCATAGATTGAGGAGGAGCATCTCAATGCTGATTGGCTGTAATGACACAGCGGCACAACAAGTAAAAAAATTCAGCGTGCGTGGATGAGGCGCATTTTTCACGTTGCGTCATTCACGGTGGAAATGACGCTTTAATCACATCCATATGCGTCTGTGCATTGACTTTGTATTAAAAAACATCCCCAGTTCTCCCGTTCTCCAGTTCTCTCCTGAGTGCTGCTTAATGTTTTTCAGTATTTACCTACTAATAAGGTAATCAGAAGAAAAGTTAATGTTGTACAATTTTATTTATTTAGGGTTTGTGGATAAAAGCTGCTCCTCAAGACACTGACTTGTTTCCATAGTAACGTTGGTTGTCATAGATTCAGTGAGTGAGCCATAAGTTACATCTTTTGAGGCTTTTTTAAACTACTTCTCACTAGACAGATCAATTTGAGAAGTTGGGTCTCGGTCATTCAGGGGTGATGGGGGGGTCCCAGCCAGACCAGTGAGGAACCAGTGCCCCAGACCAGTGGAGAACCACTTCCCCAGACCAGTTGAGAACCAGTGCCCCAGACCAGTGGAGAACCACTTCCCCCGACCAGTGGAGCACCACTGCCCCAGACCAGTTGAGAACCAGTGTCCCAGACCAGTGGAGAACCACTTCCCCAGACCAGTGGAGCACCACTGCGCCAGACCAGTTGAGAACCAGTGTCCCAGACCAGTGGAGAACCACTTCCCCAGACCAGTGGAGCACCACTGCCCCAGACCAGTGGAGAACCACTTCCCCAGACCAGTGGCCCAGACCAGTGGAGAACCACTGCCCCAGACCAGTGGAGAACCACTTCCCCAGACCAGTGGAGCACCACTGCCCCAGACCAGTGGAGAACCACTTCCCCAGACCAGTGGCCCAGACCAGTGGAGAACCACTGCCCCAGACCAGTGGAGAACCAATAATAATGTGCTTTTGATCTTTGATACAGTAATGTGGGTTATAATAAATATAATTTAATTAAATGGATTTATGTTATAATATTAGAGAAATGTGCTTATGTATATTTTTACATTTATATAAATGCATGTACAATATTTCTACACTTGAATAAACAATAATCAAATGTAAAGATAGTTATTTAACAATATCCTCAGGAGTAGTTAGCCATGACGCTGACGTGGCCCACGGTGAACATGAGTTTGACACCCTGCTGTACAGTAATAAAGCAGGCAAATATTGGAGGGGAAAAAACAGATATTACTTGTTTTACATATCCAGTAAGACATTGTTTGGGCTTCTGGTGCATACATTTAAATAAGTAAAATTCAAATAAATTGCCCATCGTTTTCTATTACTATTTTTTTTCCTTGTGTATTGTGACAGGGAGCCAAATACTAAAGCATACTGGGCTTACTTTATTTTCAGCATCACTGTAATTATCCCCTTATTCAATGCTGGAAATCTTGCCTCATAACAAGAATGATATTCCTGGATTGAGTTCAATAACCACGGAATGCTTCAACAAGATATCTCATCTGCACAAGCAATATTATCATTGATCTTTTAATATAATTGTTATCAGATAAATACTGATGAAATTAAAAATGACAAGACATGAATGTGAAACTCTCTGTAGCAGAATGTTATTGAGACCTATTAGGCTGTTAGACATCCCAGAACACCCAATCACAGCCAACACAGTCGACTTATTACTTAGTATTATTCATTTCTTTTTTTAATGCTGGGCTGTGCCGAATAGTCGCCATAATTGTAACATATTTCACTCATCTGTCTGCTTTCATAAACCACTTTTAAGTTTTTCAATTGTGAAAAATGTAAGCAAAAGTGTCAGCTGTCCGAATTGAAGCTGATGTTAATGTTGACGACCTGAGCTGTGGCTGTGTCACGGCTAAAAGGAAGCCTTTTAAAGGCAGCAGTTTGAAACTAATATTTCAGTCAAGCGTTTGGATGTGATCAAATAATGTGTGTTATGAATATGATACAAATCATTGATAGGGTTCAATACCAGGGATTTAGTTTAACTGGGTTGGAAAATGTGTTCTTTGGCGCCGGCTGCCACGAAGGTCAGCAGTAAATCTGTCTTTTTGTTATGAAAAGACATGGAGAGTTTTTTTTCTTTTCTTTTGCTCGGAGCGAGCATTCTTTGACTCACAAACATCAGGAGTTTGGACGATCTTCCCTTTTTTTCTTTTATTTTTTTTATGTGGCAAACCAAACCTCCGTCAGCTAACAAGGAGGAGGTCTGGCTGCATGAGATTAGAAATAATAATGAAAAGGCAGAGGAACTCTGGTATCATCTTAAGCAACGAGCGAACCTACCAGCTGCATATGACAGCCCCCGTGACACCACGACGCCCTCCTACAGGGCCCATATTTAGTGGAAAACAATGGAGAACGTGTTTGAGTTTCGTCAATAAATGATAAGCAAAGTTAGGAAATTTCAATTTTATAGGACTTTGATTATTGTGAGTGATGCACACAGCCCATCCCTTCATTAACAGCACATGCATGTGTTTTGATCTGTGGAAACACTCGAGAGCTTGCGCTTGATCTTTTTCAACAAAAAAAAAATTCTCCCCACTCCCGACAAACCTGCTGTAGTTGTGAGAGACGAATGAGGTCAAGGAGTGACAGTTAAGTATGAGCCCAGTCTAGCCTTCAGGTGGGGAGAGAGGGAGGAGGCCAGAGAGGGAGGTGAAAGGAGGTGAGGAGAAATAGGCCAAAGTCATTAGTCTGAAGATGAAGAGAGGAGCCCGGAAAGAAGAAAGTGCAGGCTTCCAAAAAGAAAAAGACAATAAAACAGAAAGAGGACATGAGAGGAGCAGATGAAAAAAAACAAAAGAGTAAAGATTGGGGATGTCACAAGGAGGAGGAGCAGCTGTGGGAAGATCTTTGCGGCTTGGAGGTGTCGGAGGAGACCGGTAGGCGGGGGCAGGGCGCTGGACGTCCGCCACTTGTCCATCTCGCCACACAGTTCCAGACAGACGCGGAGCAGACGTCTCGGCGAACTCCAAAACGTCTTTCTCAGTTCCGATTTTCTTTTTCCTGAAAACGTCTTTCACGCGTGAATCTCTTCTCCTTTTTTTTGCTTACGCCTGCACAAATTGTGTGCGTGTGTGATTCTGCAGCAGAAGGACTGAAGGAAAAAGCAGAAGGACTGAAATTCTCAGCCAACTCGTCAAGTCTAACGAAGTGGAACCGCTCCAGCAGCGAAAGCTGGGAGATTGGCGATGAGAAACCGGTCGTCCGGCCGCTCTGCCGCGAAATTTGGTTGACGTTGTGCTCCGTCAGCACATCCGCAGACGGCCGGCCTCACCAGAACCTACGGGAGCCAACAGTGTATCGGTTTACACGCGGCGGGGGGTGTACAGCAATCACATTACCGCGTGGGTTATGTGGAAGGAGAGTCTGGCACGTTTTTCTGTAACAATTTTCATCATCATGTGTGTCATGCCCTGGGGTGACATTATGTATATGTATGCTAATGCGCCACTTCTACGTGTTTGAGTTTGATGCATATTTTTCGACAGAAAATCACACCTTGCTTGGTTAGCGTCATCGTGAATGAAAAAAACAACTGAAAATCACAGTATATGTATCGCGAGTGCAGATGAAGGGTTTTTGAATTTAGTGTCCCGGTGACTCGCCTCATCTTATGAAAGTTTTTGATTAGTTGGTTGATTGATATCTTTATTTTCGTGTCATGCACATAACGTGCCCAACCCTCGTGGGTTTCTAAGACACCAAATAGCTGCAGTGGACCCACATTTTATTTAGTTAGTTATAAATGTGCAGAACAATACAAATCAGTAACTCAAATGATTGGACCCTGCTTATTAAAAATCACGGGGATTATGGCGAGTACTCTTTTAGCAAACTACGGACACAAGATTTAAGATTGTCTTGGTTCTCCAAACTCCATCTCCTGTCGGTAATCTGTGGATAAGTACTTCATACAACCTAAATGCGACCTGTCCCTTAAGTCCTGCACACTGTACACCTGGCCTCTTCCCCGATGTCCTTCCTGAGCCTTTTGTACTTCGTATTAATAGCAAGCATAATATGTTACAGGAGACTTTTCAAGAGAGTAGACCAGCCCAAGTGCTTCCAAGTAGGGTGTTCCATGCCTCCAGTTACCTGTTGGGAGCCAGACCAGTACAGGCTCGGGAACCGTCACAGTGTGGGCTACAGTTTTTGCCCCAACTTGCTGTTGCCATATATTTGTTTTGGGCCGTCGCCATCTTGTTTCTTTTGCATAAGTGACTCGAGAGGGTGCAGTTAAGTCCAACTGAATGCTGGATAAAGCAATTGTAAGCTACTAATATGTTTCAGTTATGAACTGTAAACGCACCTTAAAAGAGTTAAAGTTCTAAGACGAAAAACACGGACGGCTCCCAACGCAATGGCAGCAACATGTCAATCACAGTAAGCCCCGCCCTAAAGCATACCCTGCTTTATGACTCTAAATGGACCATAATCTACTAAATGAGCATCATGCTGTATTGAAGAATACTTGAAACTAGAGATTGAGACCATCAACTCATGTTTACAATGTTTACCGAGGGAATAAATCCAGAGAGAAGTAGAGTCATTTATATAGACTTCTATACAACCAGAGGAGTCGCCCCTGCTGGTCAGTAGAGAGAATGCAGGCTTAAGGCACTTTGCATACCTGGGAGGTTGCCTCATTCCTCACGAAATGCTTCAGTCATGCAGATTGTAGTTGTAATTCACAGGCACCTTCCTTCTCTGTGGAGAAGTTATCCCATACGCTGATGTCCTTACACACGGGGGCGTGCACATATTTCCACACGCACCCACAATTGCAGAAAAGAAGGGCAGGATGCCTTGAAATCTGCTATCTGCCAGACAGCAGTGAGTCATTTTTACCTTGCTGAGCAAAACAGCCATTTTAGACAGATTTATTTCCTCCAAAGTGGGCGCCTCAAAGATATCATAGGGAATGAATAGTCTGTCTGAGTCAGCTTAGTGTTTGATAACTCAGGGCGTTTGAAGGTGTGAGGGAATGCAGCATTTTAGCGCCCAAAATGTTTCCATATAAACTCGATATACAAGTCTTGCAAAATATCTGAAGCTGTATTACTCATAGATGAATACAGTGCACACAAATCCACAGCTATGTTCCGTACAGTAAGTACAATATGACATTTAACTTCATTCTTGAGTCTTAAAGATCAATGTCAGTCAAACGTGCATTCGTTAAGATATTTGTGGACACGATTCACATTTGTGTCACTTTATACTTGTTCCTTCTTGCACAGATTGTCCTCATGAGAATAACAGCACATTGTCTCCACAATTTTTAACTGTATTTCTAAGAGAGAATATTGCTGACAAAGCAGCAATGTAAATCCAGCCAGATTTATGTTTTTTTATCAATTGATTATCACTTTAATCAATTGATTATCAATTGGCAGGAAACCCCGTTATCTGCCGTCTCTGGCTGATTTGTGTGCGTGTGTGTTTTTGACGCTCAAACATATTAAAAAAGCACTTTTCTCCATCATGGCCTCCTCGTTGACCCCAGAGACGAAAGGAGGCGGCGTCCGTTCCTGCAACTAGACCCATGAGCTCCACGAGGCGCTACACGTTGGCTTAGCATGCGGCACACAATCGATTTGAATCGTTGTTGCAGCCCTTGTTTGACAAACAACGTTGCATTGATTGTGCTTGCATTAAGTAGAGCAACTTACTCACAATGCAATGGGGGGGGAGACGCTCCGTGTTTCGCACACTCTGCAATTCAGGCAGGAACGTGGCGCCAATTTGGCTTTGCTGCAGTGAGGCGACACAGAGGAAAGTGGGAATCAATCTGTATTGATCTGATTAGTGCAGTGCTGCGAGATTTAGTTGTCGGTGTTTTTTTTTCTCCAATTTACCTTAAATTGAACTCCATGTAAAACTAAAAAGTCTTAAATCTGCATAGAAACCAGTTCTGTTTGCACCAGTAGATTCCATGCAAAGTCAATGCACAGACGCTGAATTTAGACGGGCGGCCCAAATGCTGCGAAGCAGCTAAACATTTGCCTCATTCGCCAAAAGTGATTCACCGACGGCAACTAGCTGCTGCTACTCTAGCATACTGCTACTCTACAGACATCCAGACGGAGTCGGTGAATCTAACTGGCTGCTGTTACTCTAGCATACTGCTACTCTACAGACATCCAGACGGAGTCGGTGAATCTAATTGGCTGCTGCTACTCTAGCATACTGCTACTCTACAGACATCCAGACGGAGTCGGTGAAAGTCACCGAGCTGCGTGAGCCTACGGGGGATGTTTTGAACCCAAACACGAGGGCGTTAGATGTTCCGACATTTTAAGCAGAAATGGTGGTTAATTCTTCCGTGGTGGATGGCGAAATTATAACTGTTTCCACGGAGTAAAGCCACAGAGATAAGCCACGCCCCTTCTCCGGTGCGAATAAACCACAAATAGTCGGGCGAGTAAACTCACGCGAGTAAAGCATAAAGAAGCTTTTGGTGTGAAGGCAGCATAATACCTAAAGTCAATAATCACTGACTGACATTTATGGTTTTCATCTTCTTTACTCATCTCTAATCTCTTCCGCCAGTCTAACTTTGTTTTAGGTCTTATTAAATGTCAATCACTAGCCTACTCAACACTTGCGTCACTCCGCTCGCAGACAAAGCTGTTTTTGAGCACGAGCCAAAATAAAGTGTATGGGTCTTTTAGGCCAGTGACTGGTCGATGCGTGCGATGCATTGAGTGGGCAGCGCTCCGTGTATTGAGTGGGCCGGTCTGACAGTAGCTCCCGGGCCTTTTCTTTCCCCCAGTCCGCCCCTGGCTCCAACGTCCAACGAGGGAATTGGCATCCCTCAGTCTCAGACACTTTGCTCTTGTTTAACTGCAGTAAATGACCCAGCGAGACAAAGCCCGACATCCCCTCACCTGCACCCTCTTATCTGAAACACGCTCCTCGCTGGAGTGGAGGCGACGATTCATTATGCACGGTGGCCCTCCTCGTGTTGCTCGGTATTTTCTAATCATGCGCCACATGAGCCGTGTCATGTCGGGCCTCTCCAACATCCACTCTCCTCCGCAGGAATTTAATTCCACTCCCCAGCCAGTCAAGGTCGTCCCGCAGATGAAATTTAAACGGCGGGCGGCCTGGCATCGCCGCCGCCGCCCCTCCTTCCCCTCTCGCTCTCTTATTATTTCTGGTTTGGCTCACGCCAGAAAAAGAGCATTTGTGACTCCTTTACTCTCTTTTCTTTTCCAAGGGGTGAGCTTCTTCTTTTTCCTTTGTTATTTCCTTTTCTTCCCTCTTTTTTTCCGGTTTCTGATCTCCCCTCCTCCCTCTTCAAGCTCTGCCTGAGGGGAATTCTCCGTTAAATGTTCGCACTCTTGCATTCTTCACACTGCTGCATTGTTCTGTCATCTCTCTTCTCTGCCTCTTCCCAGATCTGTTTGTCTCTTCTTCTGTTGCTCAGGACAGGTTAGACAGCAGCGATGCAGGGGAAGCTCTCTGTGTGTAGGCCTGGCATGGAGGGAGGAACACAGAACTTTAGATGAAACAATTTATGCAATTTATGGAGTTTCATGATTAACGTTTCACTGATTGCTCCATTGAAATTGAAGAATGATCAGACTACGAATGGAGTCGGAAGGATGGAGATATTTTAGTTTAGTCTAATCTTTCACAAAAGTAAACAGACAATGTCTAGCATTTTTGCTGAAATCTATTAGCAGAAATGGAATTTCATCAGCGTGTGATCACCTTCATATCTACATAGAAAGCGGGTCCTCTTCTCGGCACCGCCGTGTTTCTACAGAGACCTTTCTTTACAGATGTTACCAGACAGAAACCTCCGGTTCTGAAAAGTAAAGACAATGCTGAAGTGCCTTAAACTTGCATTTTCTCCAATGGCGAATCCTGGGCAGGTTGTATAGAAGTCTGTGAGACATAAATAGATATATTTAGACTCTACTTCTGTCTTGATTTATTCGCTCAGTAAACATTGTAAACATGAGTTCCACACCGATGAGCTGCCTGGTGTCGCGTACTTGCTGCTTCTTCGGCGCCGTGCTGGGGCGAGCTGCATGAAGCGAGGAAGCCTCATGCTGACTGAGGTAATGAAATGTCAATAACTCTGCAGGTAAATATACAGTATATATATATTGCACAGCGTAGTCTATACACATAGCACACAGTATAATTATCACACAATTCAGCGTTATTTGTGTAGAGTCTTCAGCATATTAATATTAAATCCAGGCGGTGTGGCCTTAACTGAGTTGTGAATGGGACCCTCGTTACAACTGTCACTGCTTTAGACCAAACCCCAAACCCTCTGTCACACACACACAGAGGCTTCCCCTACACATGGTTTTCTAAGAAAATATGATTAAAAACATGATTAAATGTGATTAAAAACCTCGAGTGCGGTTTTGACGCTGAAGCCTTCTTTGCATGACGTGCTGCCTATGAGACAAGTCTAAGGCTGGAGCGAATACTCGGATGCTTCCCGAGCTTCATGCTCTATTTTGACATTCAGATTTGAAATCAGCATTTTAAACGGTGCACTATTCGGTCTGTTTTCTTTCTGCACCATTAATATTAGCATCATACTGTGAGTAGAGTTGTTTTCAACTGCTGTTAAACATTTCCAAAAGACAAATATTACATGACAGATGTGGTCGTTTCCAAAGATTCACGAAATGTTTTTAGCAGATGGAACCTTGTTAAATCCACATTTATTGGCCTTTTCTTTTCTTTTCTTTTTTTTTCACTACAGAAACCCGCTCACTAGTCCAATTAGCCTGCTTTTGAAAAAGAACGGGAGATGAAGCTGTGATTGGTTGAATTCATGTTGTGCTTAAAACACATCAACAATTGATTGAGAGACCTAAAACAACCCCTCTGCCTTTGCACCCAGATAATGCGCCGTTTAAGTAGCAAAAGTGGAGTTGGACACCCTTAATGCACTTTAGACCGCTCACTGCAGATGAAATAGGGCCTTCTGTCTGTTGTGCAACACGGCCTCTTTGCTGCAGTTTATGTGATCTAATTTCCCATCTATAACGGTACAAAACTCAGTTTGATTAACAAGAAGAGGAAAAAAATTAATCCAGAGTGCCCGATCACGGCTGGAAACGGGTCATTCCAACTCCACGGGCTGTTCATTTCGTTCACCTCTTTCTTTTAGAAGCACAAAGTCATTCACCATTTAATCTCGGCTTTTTGCTGTTTTTGAGTTTTTCCTGATATTGGAAAGTAAATGTGTTTTGTTGAATTTTAATGAGAAGCAGTCTTATTGTAGAATTAGGCATTTTCTTATAAATAACATTCATTTCACAGTGAATTTATACAGGCTGGCAATCGGGAATAATTCATTGGACCCATCCTTCTCTTGCTTTCATTAACTAGGGATTAGGCAAGCACCGTCTGTGTACGGTAGCATGCTCGTTCCTTTACATGTGTGTGTGTGTGTGTGTGTGTTTGTGTGTGTGCTTTGAAGACGTTTCCTTAACTTCCAGAGTGTAGCTGGTCTGTGATTTAATGAGGGCGTGTGACAGAAATATCCTTCCCAGAGAGCGACAGACAGCGAGAAGGAAAGAGTGAGTTAAGTTGGAGAAATATGTGTAAAGTCAGCTGGGACATCTTAGTGGTAAATCCATCACCGTCCACAGTGTCTTCATAAAATGTCTAAAAAGCAGCGACTTTGCCAATTTTGTAATCTGCTTCCTGACTTGAGTCCATTTTTAATTTGCAGTCAAGGCACATAACCGAGCTTTCTGTGCGTGTGTGTGTGTGTGTGTGTGTGTGTGCGCGTGTGCAAGTGCGTGTGTGTACGTGCGTGTGTGTCTGATGCCGCAAATGATGTGTGTCTGCTTGGGATTGGTGTGTATCGGCACACGGGGGGGACCTTTGTAATATGATTGCTTCTTTTAGTTCTCGTTGCTGTGCAGTTATCAAAAAGCGACCACAGAGTCGCTCGCTGTTCTCCTTTCATTACATGAGTATTATTAACTATGTCACTTTTAGATAAGACATTCTTCATGTCACAAATGCAATGTTCAATACACAACTAATAATAGCTCAATAACACAGCCTCGCCCAACCTGTGCATTCCCTTGCATATATATATATATATATATATATATATATATATATATATATATATACAGCTTGGTTAATATATATATATATATAAGCATTTGTATACATGTGTGTGTGTGTGTGTGTGTGTGTGAATAAATGAAATAACAAGGGATTAAAAACATCCCCCATTGGGATCAATAAAGTAGTTCCTCCTTTCCTACCCTAACAGTATGCCAAGTGAGAAGTAATTGGGAGGTGGATTTCTCAAAGCAAGCCGGCAGATAGCTGGTAAACACTGTGACATCAGTTTACTGTCATTTTCACTTCAAACAAAAGAGAAAGTGTGCGATTTAAAAAGAATGACAATGGCGCTTACGTGTGCTCTCAAAAACTGCGGAGTTTTGATTTGTATCTTGATTTCTCCTTTCAGATGTCCATGAATTCCAATTAATATAGCAGAAACAAAAATAACGCTTGGCAAATAACCCAGTGCTGCAGATATAAATGCGGCGCGTAAAGCATGTGAAAGCCTTTACAATATATTATACACATAAACGTTGACAGAGAGGCACATCAGAGAACAAGAAGGCCTTCCAAACACTTTGATATTAACGTTCCCCAGAAAGATAAACACTCGAGTCGGATAGAAACTCATCTGATTATTTATTATTGAACATGATCTGGCAACGAACTCTGCGAGTGTTTACATGGCGGGGATTGTAATATCTCGTCCCTCCAAAAAGCCACGCGCCATGATTTATGTATTTCAAATTGCCATATAATGGGGAAAAAAACATATTTCCTGCATTGTGTTGTAGACAGCTCCGGGCCCATTTATATTTGATAGTAAATGTTGAAAGAGGCGGTCGCTCGCGCTCTCCAGTGATTCTCCGGAGAGCATCTGCACGTGGCACGTCCCATGAAGCGGAGGTTAACCGGTTTTAGTATTCTGTGTTCTTTCCCCCTTTCGACACGGCAGCGGGAACGAGGAACCTGACCATGCTGTTCAACACGTTCCTCACTTGATGCTTTAAACCCGGCAGTGATTAGACAGAAGACCTCACATGCACACTGAAATGCGGACAAATTGGCGACCGGAATTCATTAGACCGAGTTCCACATTCTGCATGTAGATTGGATGCAGAATGTCGGGAGAAGCCTGGGTCCAGTCCTGGGTCCAGTCCTGGGTCCAGTCCTGGGTTCAGTCCTGGGTCCAGTCCTGGGTCGAGACCTGGGTCCAGTCCTGGGTTCAGTCCTGGGTCCAGTCCTGGGTCGAGACCTGGGTCCAGTCCTGGGTTCAGTCCTGGGTTCAGTCCTGGGTTCAGTCCTGGGTCAAGTCCTGGGTCCAGTCCTGGGTCGAGACCTGGGTCCAGTCCTGGGTTCAGTCCTGGGTTCAGTCCTGGGTCAAGTCCTGGGTCCAGTCCTGGGTCCAGTCCTGTGGACCGAGTGCGTGTAAGCATGACGGCTGGCCGGTGGGGCTGTTTACTGATGAACCAACACATTCTCCCTCACACCTCGTCAAGCCTTGTCCTTAAACAAAGTCCCTCTGGAGTCCATTCTGGTCTAGTCGGGAACGGCGTGTGTCATTAAATGTGTATGTCTTTTCAAAATAAATGTCCTTGGTCCCAGGAAACAGACTTTCTGCTTTTACAGTACATTCTCAAAACAAACTTCAATGTTAGGTTTACTTAGTTTTTATGTTTACTTTGTTAGGCTTAGGCAACAATAATACTTTGTTAGGCTTAGGCAACAATAATACTTTGTTAGGTTAAGACGAAAAAAATACTTGAATGCGTTTATGTGGAAAAGTATTGGTTATGTCAAAGCAACACAGGTATTAGTTCAGAGTTAGATAATACAAGTACTTGGCTACTTAAGGCAACCAAAGTACTTTGTTAGGATTAGGCAACACAAATACTTTGTTCGGGTTAGGAAACTAAAGTACTTTGTTAGGATTAGGCAACACAAATAGGAAACTAAAGTACTTTGTTAGGATTAGGCAACACAAATACTTTGTTCGGGTTAGGAAACTAAAGTACTTTGTTAGGATTAGGCAACACAAATACTTTGTTCGGGTTAGGAAACTAAAGTACTTTGATCGGGTTAGGAAACTAAAGTGCTGTGTTAGGGTTAGGAAACTAAAGTACTTTGATCGGGATAGACAAACAAAGTACTTTGTTAGGGTTCGGCAACAAAAATACTTTGTTAGGGTTAGGAAATTAAAGTACTTTGATCGGGTTAGGAAACTAAAGTACTTTGTTAGGGTTAGGCAACACAAATACTTTGTTTGGGTTAGGAAACTAAAGTACTTTGTTAGGATTAGGCAACACAAATACTTTGTTTGGGTTAGGAAACTAAAGTACTTTGTTAGGATTAGGCAACACAAATACTTTGTTCGGGTTAGGAAACTAAAGTACTTTGATCGGGTTAGGAAACTAAAGTACTTTGATCGGGTTAGGAAACTAAAGTACTTTGATCGGGTTAGACAAACAAAGTACTTTGTTAGGGTTAGGAAACTAAAGTACTTTGTTACGGTTAGACAAACAAAGTACTTTGTTAGGGTTTGGCAACAAAAATACTTTGTTAGGGTTAGGCAACCAAAGTACTTAATTAAGTTTCGGCAACAAAGGTACATCGTTAGGGTTGGGCAACAAAGGTACTTGGTTAGTTTTCATAAACAAAAGTGTTTGGTTATGTTCAGGCAACAAAAGTACTTAATTAAGTTTCGGCAACAAACAAACTTGGTTAAGTTTTGGCAATTAAAGTATGTGGTTAGGTTTAGGAACAAGTAAGGTCAAAGAAGTCGGCATTGTCTCAGTTTCAGACCAGAAGGAAAAAAAACTTCTTTGAAGCAACTAGTTATAATACAGTTATTAGGCTGATTCATCAACTGTCACATTGTCCATGTATCACAGGCTTTTCAATCCATTTTGCATAGTATAATTAGATGTGTGCAGCCCCTATTCATAAATCAGCACGCTTGTTGTGTGTCGTAGTTGAAAGTGTTGCCGAGTCGGGGCCCAGCGCATGCGCTCCTGCCATCCACCACATCTAGTCTTTTTTTCAACCACAGCTGAAGAAATGAAGTTCGTTAGTTCAAAGTTTCAAGAGTACATTACCTTGCAGTTGATCATTTATGGATGTTTTTGAAAGTCGGATGAGGTCAGAACATAAGGTGATCAGAGTTCTGGACATGAACTTGATGTTGACTGAGCTCCTAATGAGTAAACATGTTCATTGATTTGCATTTTCCGGTGGAGTCTAATCACTGCTCATAAGTAAATATTGTCACAGTCATTCTTTAATGAGCCCTGCTGCAGACGTGGACGGCTATGGAGGCTGTGTTGAACCTTGGTTTAAGACTAATGGCAGCCCATCAACACCAGCTGCACTTTGTGTGCATTGCATGTACTGCTGATATCATGACTGCTGATATCACAGTTGACTCGTTGCACTGGCGGGAAATGTGGTTATGAAACAAAAGGATCATGGTAGTGCTGCTGAATGTCTGATTTTACATGGAATTAAGGTTAAAGGTTGTACCTGAATACAAGTATCTTGGAGTACTTTTTGATTCAAAATTATCTTTCAAATCTCAGGTGAAAAAGGTCTGTAATGGGGTCAGATTTAATCTATCTAATTTCAGTTTCACACAAAAAATGTCAACAGAGGCATACATGCATTCTATGGTTGTTTCCCATATCACTTACATTTTAACATAGTTCTTCCTCATTTTATTTGATTTGTGTGTTTTGAATTTGCATGTCTTGTTAGTACTTGACTGTCTAAGAGTCTCTTGAATGAGGATACTCACTATTCAATTCAATTCAATTCAGTTTATTTTGTATAGCCCAATATCACAAATTACAAATTTGCCTCAGAGGGCTTTACAATCTGTACACATACGACATCCCTGACCCAGGATCTCACATCAGATCAGGAAAAACTCCCCAAAAATAACCTTTCACAGGGAAAAAAGGGAAGAAACCTTCAGGAGAGCAACAGAGGAGGATCCCTCTCCCCGGATGGACAGATGCAATAGATGTCATGTGTACAGAATGAACAGCATTTACAAAGTTACATAAACACATTACATGAATATGACAATGTATGAATGGAACTCCAATCCATGAAAGAGAAGGAGGTAGAGAGGAGGGGGGCGGCGCATCAGCAGGGCCAACGCGAGACCGGCTCACCAGGCATCAGACACCTCCAGGTCTAATGGACCCTATGAGACGTGAAGTCACAAAGACTCCGGGGAGGAAGCAGAGTTAATAAGGTGCAATGGAGAGATGTAAATTCATCCATAAGGAGAGAGAGAAGAGGAGATAGGTGCTCAGTGTATCCTAAAACCACCCCCAGCAGCCTCTAAGCCTATAGCAGCATATCAAGGGGCTGGACCAGGGCAAACCTGATTCAGCCCTAACTATAAGCACTATCAAACAGGAAAGTCTTAAGTCTATTCTTGAATGAGGTGACTGTGTCTGCCTCCCGGACTGAAAGTGGAAGCTGGTTCCATAAAAGAGGAGCTTGATAACTGAAGGCTCTGGCTCCCATCCTACTTTTTAGGACTCTAGGAACCACAAGTAGCCCCGCATTTAGTGAGCGCAGCTCTCTAGTGGGGCAATATGGTACTACAAGCTCCTTAAGATATGATAGTGCATCACCAATCAAGGCTTTGTAGGTGAGGAGAAGAATTTTAAATATGATTCTTGATTTTACAGGGAGCCAGTGCAGAGCAGCTAATACAGGAGTAATGTGATCTCTTTTCTTAGTTGTTGTGAGTACACAAGCTGCAGCATTCTGGATCAACTGTAGGGACTTAAGAGACTTATTAGAGCAGCCTGATAATAAGGAGTTGCAGTAATCCAGTCTAGAAGTAACAAATGTGTGAACCAGCTTTTCTGCATCTTTTTGAGACAAGATGTGCCTGATTTTTTAAATGTTACGTAGATGAAAAAATGCAATCCTTGAGATTTGCTTAACGTGGGAGTTGAAGGACAAGTCTCGGTCAAAGATACCGCCGTGGTGTTGGATGCCAGGGAAATGCCATCTACAGAAACCACATCACCAGATAATTGATCTCTGAGGTGTTCAGGGCCCAGTAAAATAACTTCAGTTTTGTCTGAGTTTAACATCGGGAAGTTGCAGGTCATCCATGTTTTTATGTCTTAAAGACATGCTTGCAGTTTAGGGTTCTTGTTTGTCTCTTCTGGTTGGATCAATAGATATAATTGAGTATCATCTGCATAGCAATGAAAGTTTATGGAGTGTTTCCTGATAATATTGCCCAAAGGAAGCATATATAAGGTAAATAAAATTGGTCCAAGCACAGAACCTTGTGGAACTCCGTGATTAACGTTGGTGGTCATTGAGGCTTCATCGTTTACAAATACAAATTGAGATCGATCTGATAAATAGGATTTAAACCAACTTAGTGCGGTACCTGAAATGCCAATCGACTGATCCAGTCTCTGTAATAGGATGTCATGATCAATGGTGTCGAACGCAGCACTAAGGTCTAATAAGACCAGTACAGAGATGAGTCCTTTATCTGATGCAATTAGGAGGTCATTTGTAATTTTCACCAGTGCTGTCTCTGTGCTGTGGTGTTTTCTAAATCCTGACTGAAAGTCCTCAAATAAACTATTCTGATGTAGAAAGTCACACAACTGATTTGTGACTACTTTCTCAAGGATCTTAGAAAAGTGTTTCTCACTATTAATTGTTTGTGCACCCATTGAAAAGCATCAATATTGTATAAACCTTGTATATGTAATCTTATGTTTTTAGATTTGTTTTGTGACATCTGCCTCTCGGGACTACAGATGAAAAATAGCCTCTTGGCTAACTCTGGCACATTTACAGAAATGTTTTTATTAATGTGCACTGTTCCTTGTCAAATAAAGTAAAAACAACGTAATCTATATATCCACATTTTTTTAGGCGTTGACAATATTTGGAAACAAAATTGAGGCTCAATTATCAGTAGAACAATTTGTCCAAATCGCTTACTTTTAAGTGCATACTGTATGTTTCATTCAGTGAGTATTGAATTGGAACGTACTCCAGTTACGCCCCACTGCTGACCAAAGTCAACCTCATAAAACACCCTTACAACAAGCAAACCCACAGGATTTATTACCATGAAAACATTCAAACAAGATGATGCATAAAATCTACGCTGAGAAGCAGATGAAATATCAGAATTTTAAGCTTTGCTTTGGTAGCTTTTTAACCCATTTTACAGTTTCTGGCTATGATGAGTATTGTTATTAGTCAAATTTTGGCTTTTCAAACCTAGCGGGTTTAAAAAAAGGTCCAAAACTGGGATTTGACTGTACAAAACTCCAGCTTTGTTCAATCAGGCCTGTTAATTAAACTGAGAAAAGAAAATGTTCTTTTCCTTTTTTTTTTGCAGATGATTGCAGATTGGCTCTTTAAGTATTGTAATTATCGCTCATATTGCGAAGCCTTCACGCTCCAGTGGCATTTTCTTTTTTTGTGGTTGCGGATGAAAAATTGCTGAAGTTATAGAACGCGGTATAATGAGTGAGTCGTATGGAAATACGATGAGATAGTAGATTATGATGATGTGTGTGTGTGTGTGTGTGTGTGTTTGTGTGTGTGCTCTTCACTCATTGGTCTCTCCTCTCTTTCATAGTAGAGGAGAGATGGTGTCGTCCTTTAATTATAAAAACTTGATTTAAAGGGGAACACCACATAATTCAAGACTTCCACTCCATTAGCTGGGCCGGGTAAAGTTCAGTCCATGTTTGTGAACACGAGCTGCTCTTTGCAGAAGCCAGAAACCAGAGAGGGGAGTCTCAAGCGTGTGATGTCATCAGGTATGAAGGGCGGGGCTACTCTGTAGACCCACAGAGCGATAGTTTCTTTCATGGATGGATGGATGGATGCTTGTCATTGTTAACAGTAAGTAAGTGTTAACAAATATTGAATCAACCAGCCATTTACCATTTATTAATGATGGCTCTTGTAAAATGTTATATGCACTCATATACCTGGGTAATGAATTCGTAAAGTGTTATAGATGACACTGACACCAAAATCACTCTGGTTTTTGGATTTGGGAAAGAATTGTTCATGTTTACAAATAATATTTTTTTGCACTGTCTTAGACAAAATGAATAGCACGTATTCATTTTGACAAATGGGCGAAGTTCCCCTTCAAACTATCATTGTTCCTTCCCTGTTTGTCTGCAAGTCGATAGTTTCACGTTTCCACAAAATCGGGGACAAAAATCTCTCTCCTCCTCCTGCATTATTGAATAAAATAGAAGAATTCTCCTCTGGGGACTGTGTGTACCGTGCACACACACACACACACACACACACACAGAGTGCGATCCTGTCCCATGCTGTGTTGTAAGATAAGCCCTGGATGAGTGCGTCAGGTGTGTGCATATGTAGCAGATGGAACCGAGGAGGTAACGCTTCATTTTGAAAACACACATTGGACAAATATATTCAAATGTATTCATGGTGTAAAGCACGATGTTTCACTGCTAAGTTTTGTGTGTGGGGAAGCAAAAATGTATAAATATATAAAGATGGCGAACATATGGCTGCTTAGTTTCACCTGCCTTGGCATCTCCACCATCATCCCTGTGGTTGGATGGAGCAACAGATTTGTCATCATATCCTAACAATGTGTCAGTCAAATCAGATCTGGATTATTTTCGAGCATGTTACTGTGAGTTGGTTTTAATAAGGGAAACAAATGGGAGACACCTGCCAGTTAGTGATAATTCATGTTTAATAGAGGAGACCAATTGATGATTTCTGGAAAATGTCATCTTCATGATTATTTGTGATTGAAAAAAGACATTCACAGATGTTAGTTTGTCCCATGAATCTCTTTTCTTGTTCCCCAGTCACAGATAAAACAACTTTACTTTACTATGCGAGTTCTCCGTTGACAGAATCAAATGAGTGATGTGTTGTGTAACATAATGTGTGTTACCGGTATTGAGTTAGGACACCTTCCTGTCTTTGGATGTTGCCCACATGTAGTCCTTATGCCACTTGCACACTCTAGATCAAGGTCTGGGGGGGGGGGCAGTAGCTCAGTCAGTGGGGACTTGGCCTGGGAGGTTCCACGCTCTATTCTTGGTCTGTACAGGGCTCGAACCTCCAGTTCCCAGCTGTAAAGGCACACGTTCTGTTTCCGGTGTCTGTGCATGTAAAGGACGTCAGCTAACAGGAAGTAAACACGGACCCAAGCTGTTGCCTAGCAATGCAATTCCATTGAGACGGTCTATAATGGCTGCCCACTGCTCCTGATCCCATCCTCATGATGTTTCTTTTATCTAACTAGACACTAGCTACCATTCACTTTCATAAACCCGTTTTTCAGATTTTTCAAAGCAGAAATAGCCTTCAATTGATTTTAGAGAAGCACTTATCGGTGATTGTTACCTACGCCCGACCACTTACGAAAGATTCTACGGGCAACCGCGGACGCATTCGGCTGAAGGTCTCCAGTTAACATGGTCACTGGTTAAACTGAACCACCCACAGACGTTTGTGATCTTGTCGGAATTCTGCAGTGTGAGTCCGCTGTTGGAACATCGACCCCGACAACCGAACATTTGGATGCCGGTAACGATTCCAATTCAGTGTTTAATAAAAGCCGTCTCACTCATCGGGGCGAGGCGCCCACTTCCGTTGAATATCTGTGTTAACGTCGATGTACAAGTGAATGTCGTTCAACCTCCCGGCACCCGAAGCTCCCCAGCAAATGAGCAGGGGTCACCTTCAATACGGGGGGGAGGGGGGGAGCCAAACCTCGGTAATTTGCACAAAACACCCACATCGCAATAATGCAAATCGGCAACAGATTCATTCTTAATGCTAGTTTTTGTTCTTTGAAAAGTCAAAATGTTTGCCATGAAAAGGGTCGACAGGCCTTATTTCCAAGGTTCTTATATACTGTATTCCTAGTAATCAAAAGCAGTAATTATACATTATTGGGGGGTTTATCTGTTAGAACCAGCGACCACTGTGTTGCTCCATTAATGTATAGCGTCTTTATTGATAACAGCATCGCAAGTTATCAAATCTTGCTAAGCTGTACTGTGTTTGCAGCTGGCAGAGATAAATAATAAAGTCAACACTGCTGTATAGAAACGTTTCCACGCCGACGGGGATTCCACATCTCTGCTGCTGCTGTTGTGAAGTCGTTAGGAATCACCCCACGGTTTGCCACTCCTCACAACTTGTCGAGTGAGCCGCCGTGAGTTTAAAGTGGGAAATTACCTCTATTGTTTGTGTAGCGCCTAACATAGTCGTGGGGTAAAAAGAATGGGAGGAAAAACAAACAGACGCATGCAATATGTTGATAAAAAAAAAACAAAGAAAAGGGGACAAGGGTGCTCAGACCTGTGAAGGACTGGTTCCCCTCCACTGTCTCTTATCAGGGCAGCTAATTCAGCGGGCACGTGGGAGCGCGGCATCTTGATTCACTTATCTCGACGAACTCGAGGGGGTCCCGCGCCGAGGGGCTTGTTTTATAGGTAAACGTAACGTAAGAAAGAAACAGAAGCTCCCCAGTGTGCCGGTAAAATGGGGTTGGCCTGCTTTACATTTCCTTCTTTGTGGCTGCAGGGGGGGGGGCATCGGGATACGGAGCACCGGTCCTTTTAATCAAAACACTAAATAAAAACTAATCCCCACTATGCTGTTGGAAAGGAGACAAACACACACGTACACACCAGTGAATTCACTTCCATTCCCATATGTAATTTGAGGCGGCAATTAATTTGTTGATGAAAAGCCATTCATCTTTAATCCTTGTTAGGCTCCGTGTGCCCACCTCCTCCTATCTGGATTATTTTTCTTAAACTGAATAGATTTTTGAATTGAAGCTTCCACTATCAAACACACGCACACACGCACACACGCAAAAGTACCCCCCTTCTAAGTACAAGCATGTTGTCGTGCTACGCGCCCCCTACAGGCCAAACCCAACACTGCACCTTTTAGTAAAAGAGTGAGTGGGACTGACTGCACTGTTACAGAGCCTCGGGGAGGGAAGGAGGGGGAGAGCCAAATCTGTTTCAATAGAATTTATAATATTAAATACAGCAGCAGCCCGAGAACCTCTCCCAAGTATCCTCCCTCCCTTGCTTTTGTTTGCTAACTGAGCTGTATCAGTCCTCCTAGTTTATTCCCGCGTCTAATTATCCCCGCAGAACGCAATAAGAGCTGAGACTCTCCATTCTTTTGCCTTGTTTAATTACGTCTGGAGAGGACGAATGAGCGGGGGGAGGACACTTGTCTATAGGGGAGGGCATTGACTTCCCAGGGCTTTCAATGCATTTGCAAGCAGCACACACACGCCTCAGTCTGAATCAGGGACTCATTCTTCTTCTTCTTCGAATACATTTTATTGGAAAGTGAACATTGCCGCGTGTCGTGCCAGAAAACTTGTACGTCTGAAATTATACTGGTGGCTTTCGAAAGACCTGAGAAAACCCTGAACCGAATGGTTATGTGGTCCTCCGCCACGGGAGCGTAGTGGCAGGTGAACCGCACTTGGGGTCATGACACGCCTGTTTTTGTGTGGAATACTGATTTCATCATTTTGGACGAGCATAAATGTTTCGGACAGAGATGAATGGAAAACAAATATAGTCATATCTACCCCAAAATAAATCATATGACCGAGGAGAGAGGGAGAGAGACACAAAGAGAGAGACAGAGAGACACAAAGAGAGAGAGAGGGAGAGAGAGAACCTGGAAGTCTTTTTTAGGAAGAAAAACACATTATTTTGGAATGTGATTGATGTGTCAGCAGTTGCAATGCATCATGGTCACTAACTCGAGGTCACAGCTTCGACTTACTGGCCTTCACACTTTGGTCACAATCAAGGGTTACAAAGTACCCGGGGCGTAAGTTACCCTGGGGAGAAATGCTATATTTGTCCCCCTCGTTTTTTTTTTTTCAGGCCCAGTTTGTCACAAAGATCCGTCTGAACCTTGCCAGCTCCTTGTTCTGCCACCGGATAAGAGATACAATACAAATATTGTATTGTCATTTTTTTTGTATTGTCGTTTTGGCGGATTTGGGATTGACTGTTGCTGAAATTGTCCCCGTGGAGCTTTAGCTGGATAGATTGAAAAGATGGAAAGATAGGTCGGTAGGTGGTTAGATGGATGGATAGAAGACTGGGAGCTACTTGAAATGGATGTAAACAATGTTGAATTCAAAATACTTTGGAAATTGGCCTTGCAAATGTTTTACCAGGAAGGAAATACACTTGTTAGAGCTCAGGCATGCATACAAAGCATATTGGTGACGAACACCAAATGTAAATATAAGTTTTTGTCTATTTACAAGAAAACTCCACAGGCCCCTTTCAAGCAGCCGCGAGTGCTTGCCCTTTGTATTTTGTTGCCCGGGGTTTTTGCCTCACAGGCTATAAACAAACTCTTCTAACATACTGCTGGAGGGGTTGTATGGAAACTGGAGAAGACGTGCAGACACAACTTAGGGCTGTAAAAGTATCCAGCACCCCTGTGCATGACTTATGTATGTGTATGTATATGGGTGTGCTTTGAAGCCAACCTGTATATTTATCATGCCTGGGAATCCATTGTCGTACATTATAGTCGGGTTAGTTAGCGACCATGTGACCAATCACATTGGCGCCTCTCCAGCTGTGCACCGTTGACTTGGACAGTCAGTCGTGACACAAATGTCAGTGTGCCACTGGATTGAGGGGAAAATGCAGTAAAAAAAAATAGAAATAAAGATTCAGTCCTACAAACATTTACCTGATGTTGTCAGTGTGTAAATGAGACGCTACGATGTACTACTGCGTACAATAAGAAGGTGGACCACCACAGGTTGGGAATGGCTGATGTGCTGGGCGTGTTCATAATTTGTAGACTCATTGGTTCTTCGGCTCTAAGACTGGCTAGCAACTAGAACACGATCCCTCACCAGCTACAATGTCGGCCACCTGGCTGTGATCTTTGTTAGCACAAGCTCGGAATTATAGTGCGACCCATACAGGATTGTTGAGGCCCATACTGGTATTGATATTTGAAAAACTAGTAATGATTATTTGGCTATTATTGACTATCTTTGCACAACCCATAACGGGACAAATAAAAAATATGATCTTTGGCATTTCTGCACAATTTCACGTTATTAATCACACGCCATTTGTCACTGATATACGCACATACACATTCATATATTGATCTATGCAATAAACTAATACGATGTTGAAGTATACAATTAATCGGTCAAACGAGTTTGAATCTCGAGCCAAGGCTTGCTTAATCCAGATTGAGCCCTCTTGGCTTTTTGTAACCTGAGGTGAAACAAGAGGGTGGAGCTAAATGCAACCGAACACGGAGTAAGACATTTTTAGGCGACCAAAATGTTACAGTTTGCTTTCATGAATTGAAAACCCCACAGTGAAAAGGTTCAAGTGGTAAGAAACACAGACATTTCCCAGACCGGACCGCCCGTAGTGGCCCGCCCGAAAGCATCTGTTTGACTCTAAATGGAGCATCATTTATTTAATGAACATCACGCTGTATTGAAGAAGACCATAAACTCATGTTTACAATGTTTACTGAGGGAATAAATCAAGAGAAGTAGAGTCATTTTATATAGACTTCTATACAACCAGAGGAGTCGCCTCCTGCTGTACATTAGAGAGAATGCAGGTTTAGGGCACTTCTGCATTGGCTTCACTTTTCAGAACTGAAGGTTTCTACTTGACTACGGCCGACTGGTCACCATCCATTTATGTAATGCATCTGGAGGGGTGGAACATTTATTGTACCCCGAGTACATATGATTATGAGGAATTCCTACGGAAATGAATGTGCTTAGCTCTCTCTGTCTCTTATTTTATGCTCCGACACAGAGATGTTGCCGTGTATCTTGCTCAAACTACTTTTGAGTAGAATGGTTGTTGTGGTTCAAGTCGCCATCCAACCGCAAGGTTATATTTCCAATTCCTTTTACAGCCGGTCTGAATCCCCTAACAGCCAAAGAGAGTACTTTTTGGTAATCAGTATCCCAAACAATCTCTGGAGATTGTTGCAATTCACCAATTTATGAAACTGCCATCAGAATGGATGTCCGCCACATGCTGCACAGCTAAAAGCAGCCAATCTGATGCAATGGTTTCAACACAAACAGATAGGTATGAAGCACACACTCCGATATAAGCATTTGGTGTTTTTTTCACTGAAATCCACTTTGAACATCACAGACACTGAACGCTCATGTCCACCGATGACACGACTTTAAAAAGAGCCGACGTGAAAAGCAAACGCATCCTAAATGCAGAGCTCGGGTGTCTCAAAAAGGGCATTTGAACTCCAAAGAAGTCAAATGTATCATTCATGTCGTGCGGCGGTGGAGAAGCTTCAGAGTCGTAAGCTGTCGCCGACGGTTGCTCTCGCTGCGCTGGAGGCGCCGTCGATATTTCCACCAAAGTGTGACGGTAATGCAACATCGTGCGGCTGTCTGGTTCACAGAATCCAGTCAAGAAAGACACGCTCATAGCCAATTATACATCGTGTATAGAAATGGAGCTCTAGCGCAAGTTCAGACAGGAAGACCAGACCCCTCAGCCCGCATTTATTCCTCACATGTCTGCCAATCATCCCTCACGCATGCTCACTCATTGTTTACTTGCCGTCATTGTTCTGCGCCGTCAATCATGACACCAGCTGCGCAGATCAGCTGATCCCCTCTATCCAATAAGCACACGGAAACGATGACACGGTTAGCCAATCATCTTGCTGCTGTCTCGTTTAAATATGACTGTCTCTCTACCTTCAGTTCTTCCATGTTGCCGTTACGCACCCCTCCACCTCCCCATCTCCGCCCAGTCTTCACGGATCCATCAGCTTCATCAACTCATCATTCTATCAGCTCATCACCACCAGGTCTGGACTCCACGGGGGGGGGAGGTGGGGGGGGGGGGTCTATCTCGTTGCTGATCGGGGCAGTCGGCCCTCAATTGCAAATCTCCCCGCAGAGTCCAAGTGCCAAAGACTCTGAGACTTCATCATTTCATATCATCTGTTAACAATAAACATGCATCCTTTCTTTATCTAACTGGTCTCTCCCTGATTGAAATGTATACTCCACAGATGTGACCTGCGGTTTGTTCACATCACGACACCGCTCCCTCTAATTAGGAATAGGCTTACATTATTACGTGAGCTAAACAATAAAAAGAGCAACTTCTCCACCTGGTGTGCATCTGGCCCCATGATTTATGGCAATTTAAAATGTTCTCTACCCAAGCCAAGGTGTCTATCAGCAATCTCCCTCAGATACACGTCGCCCTGCTGAATCCCAACGAGCCGCCCGGCCTCGGACGGAATGCTCAAACTCTGACCTAGAGATGCCAGCTGAGGTGTGTGTGTGTGTGTGCGTGTGCGTGTGTGTGTGTGTGTGTGTGTGTGTGTGTGTGTGTGTGTGTGTGTGTGTGTGTGTGTGTGTGTGTGTGTGTGTGTGTGTGTGTGTGTCATTGACTCAAACTAGCCGGGGTGGTACTTCCACTGATCGGCATAATCCGTTCTGTTTGAACAGAAAGATGGATCCGCAGTCGGAGAACTCTCAAACAAAGTAATCAGCGGCGTCGGAGAGGATCATTTGATGTGAAAGATGTTGTTCTGGTGCATCGTGTTTCTCTTCTTTTTTTCTCTCTCTCTCTCTCTTTTTTTTCTTTTTTCACGCACGCCAACCTTCAGTTTGACAAACTGCTGCCAACTATGACAAATGGGTCCGCGGTTGTTGCCGTGATTAAAGAAGCACCTGCAATGTCAAAATCATATTCCTCTTGTCAATTTGATTGTGTCTGTCCTTGTAAGAAGATGCACATTCATCAAAGACTTTTCACACATTGATTTTAGTATTTCTCTGCAACTTGTTTTTTCTCCTTCTTTTTCTTTTCAATTAAGCAAAAAGTGTCGCTCTTTCCTTTCTTAATTGTTCATGCCTGCATGCACAGCAGAGACACTCTTCCCTTTTATTTGATTTCATTTCAAATTGAAATGATATGTTGTACAAATACGGCAAAACCTGAGCTGTCGTGTCACCATTTGTCAAATAATTATGAGGAAAAGCGCACCCCTGTGAAAGCTTTCTTGGTCCTCTGTCCTTCTTCGTCTTACTTCTTTCTTTGAAAGTTTCTCCAGAAAGGTTCCTGCATTTTTCAACACTTCCCCCGAGGTCGGCAGTTCTCTCTAGCGCGACTAATTACTGTCAATCACACATCAAAGACGACGCCCTTTTCGGACCTATTTTCTTTCACCTATGATGAAACACTTAAAAAAATAGAAGAAAAAAAAAACAAGCATCTGAACAAGGAAATGAAGACAAATCCAAATAAGACAATATAAAAGAGCAAGTACTATCGGTAATGTACTACTTCCATCCCAGAGCTGTTGCCTGAAATGTGCTTGAAATGTGCTTGAAATGTGCCTTTTAATTACATGAATGCTGTAAATGTGCGATGCACATTTCATGAAAATAATTTAACTTGTAACAAACAGCAACGTGACTTGAATTTGGGCGTGAGAGCAGTGCAACATATTGGCAGCATAAAGGCTGCGCTGTGTACAGAAGTGTGTCAGTGTTCACATCAGTCTCATCTCCACGTTTGCAGCAGTGGGTACATCTGCCACCAGAGGCACAGGTCCATATCGCTACACATTCGTTTGACAGTGGGACTCCGGCTGTTTGATATGTCTGAGGGTTTCTGTGCTGCATCAACAACTGAGACATACATATTTCATGCTCTCCCTTCTCCCCCGCCGCCTGAATTGCGATGAGCGCTGGAGGTCCACGGGGTTCTGTTCCAACCACGGAGAGATCAAACCCCTACGTGTCCACGCAGTCGGAGGAACTCTCAGGCGTGTGGACCGCACCGGAGCGAGGGGGTGTGGGGGAGGTCATGAAAAGCAACCGAGCTTGGCCTCGCCTTCTCCGTCTCTTTTGCTAAAAGAAGTCGGCGCCAACTTCCTGCCAGATGCTCTGTGTGTGTGTGTGTGTGTGTGTGTGTGTGTGTGTGTGTGTGTGTGTTGGGGATGTAAGACGGGTGATGTGACAAGATTGGAGTACATGTTTGCAAGCTTTTCTGGTCATGCCAATGGATGATCAGTTGGCTCCTCTCATCATGTGCTCCTTTCTGTTTCAAATAATTTTGCCATGGCAACCGCAGGTCTCGATGCTCGAAACCCACTATCACTGAATGTCGACATACACATGAGGTGTGCGACACGGATTAAAATACCTGCGCCAAGATATATATATATATATATATATATATATATATATATATATAGAGAGAGAGAGAGAGAGAGAGAGAGAGAGAGAAATATATTGGGATAATATAGAAATAAATAGAAATATATATATATATATATATATATATATATATATATATATTTTAGTTTCAGTGTTCTATCTCCCGACATTGCGCTCAAGAAGAGCAGCAGCTTAATCCCAGTTGGCACATTTCAGATGGTTTTCCTCGGGTGTTTTCAAAGACGGACACTGTGGGTCCCCCCCACCCCACGCTCTCACACAAAATGGAGATATTATTTGAGTGATTGTCATATTTAGAGTTTTGGAACTAGAGTTCCCATAATGGAATTCTAGTTGGATTAATGGGCATAATGGATTTAACGGATGATAAATAAAGACTATGATGTTGATTCAGTGAGTTCAGTGCGATCGCCAGATTGGCACCATTACCAAACAGCTGATCTGGATGCATACGCCCACAATAATACAGATGTGATATTAGAGAGGGATTTTATTTTTGTGTTGCTGGTCCGATCTGGGATTTAAAACCATGATCCGATACGAGCCGCGAGTTCTGTGGCCCGTTGCACCGCTAATAAAAAAAGCGTGCCAAATTATCTATGAGCAGCACCTTGTTTTTGCAATGTACCCATGGAAGTACTGAGCACTTATGTCTTAGGGGTCTACTTTGTGAAGCAAACTCCATCGCCCAGGCTGCAAGGCTTATAAAGTACCCCGACTGCCTCCATCTGCTGATCGTGTTGTCAAACGGACCAAATCAGTGGCTCAACGGCAACAACTTCCTGTTGTTCTTAGAATGCTGGTGAGCAGGTTCCCTTTGGCCTCGCGTCCTTTTCCCCACTCAGCCCCTTCAGCTCTCCCATGAAGCTTCACCGTTTGATCATATCTGAATTGCACTGTATTGTTGTTTTGGACGAGATGAAATTGTATTACATCATTGCATCCAGATGGTGTACATGTTTGAGTGTGGATGCATAAAAATAGCAAAAAGCAGAAGGACTAGAACTGCCAGTCTGAGTCACACCAGTTGGTGTTCACAACGCCTTGATCTCAATCCCAGTCTACCCAGTCTGGTTGATAAGGCATGAGGCAGGAGATAAATCTAAATATGGAAGCATTCCCCAAACCAACCAAATGGAGATGAGCATGAACACATTGTGGAAACCCTGTCTTGTTTCTGGACCTCTGAATAGTTGCCCATATCATAATTTCCTTCAACGATTTGAATGATGACGTGCTCATTTAATGTCTGTTTTCCGAGTTGGGCACAGAACAAAAACGATGTAATCTACCAGTGCCCGAGCTATAAAAACAGCAGCAACTACAACCAGCACCAATTCAATTCAGTTTATTTTGTATAGCCCAATATCACAAATTACAAATTTGCTTCAGAGGGCTTTACAATCTGTAACCAGTGGGTGTTTTCAGCCCTCCAGCCTCAGGGATGTAACAATCCTATCATGGCCTGGTGCACTTAAATGCATCCTTGCATGCTCCTTGTCTTTTATATCTTTGGATATATGTATACCTGTCTGGTTGTTAGAGACCCTATATCATACGTGAAGTTATTTATTTATTTAGGTCTAATTGTGCATCTCTGACCCCCTGCTCTTTTTTAAACTCTTAAGATCTCATTGTAAAAACTGAAGAATACGCCACATATATACGTATTGCTGCTGGGAGTATACATGCTATGAGCTGTATTGTTGGGAGACCTTGTTGTATTGTATCGGCTGTAAAGTAGCACATCCATGGCGGCCCGTTGACCCCCTGCCGAGAAGCTCTCCAACCCACGACTCATCTTCTGTGAGCTACCGTACGTGTAGAGTGAGATACACGGGAGCAAAAGGTTAGAGAGTGCAACCTTTCTCATGACCACGGTTGCCATAGCAGTGGTCAAGAGCAACTCGGAAGACACCGGCTGAAGGGTTGATCTGCTCCCGTAATTCTAAGAAGAGCCTGTGTTCACATGTTTTAATGTGCAACCCTTCAGACATTGCTTGAGCAAGACGTTACAGGACTGGGTTTCATTTAAAGAGGCTGTGCTTGACGAAAGCCCCCGTGAAACTGGAGTGGGCGTGTGGTGGACTTTGAAGCCGCGGCGGCTGTCAGCCCCTCCACCCAGATTCAGCTCCTGCACAAATAGCTCGCTCCTTTTTTTTGTTTATAGGGGAACTGTCTGAAAAAGTTAGCGCCGTGTGCGCTGCCGCGGCTATGAGTTGTCACTGTTTATTACTGCGAAAATAAACTTTTCCAAAAGAACACCTTTGCGAAGACGAATGGGAGCAGAGACGTCTTCTTTTCCTCTTTCTTATTCATTGCATCTTGTAAGTTGAGAGCAAACTCGTCATATTGGAGAAATGGAGGTTATGGAGTTAATGAAAAATGTCTCCAAGACTGGAGAAAAAGTCTGCAACGGGGCATCGCAGATGCAGATCTCATCCCAACACGAGGTAGTACATAAAAGTCCTGAGTTATGTCACACTCTGTCGGCGCAACACGGAGCTCTACACCTTGTGTTCGTCCGCCACACCATGCCCATTAACCAGTGTGATTAATTGTCTTCTTACGCCCCGGTGCCAGCCTCCTGAGTCAGATCACGGCTGCAGGGCCACAGATTGGACGCACGCTGGAAGAGCATAGATGGGTATGTTAATGAGCAGAGCGCCAGTCAGCTTCACCACCTACCCGCTGTCCTGATGAGGTGGAATGCATATGAGATGGAGAATGGTAAAACTAAATCTGGATTCCATGGCCCAAACAGAAATTTACGAATTCCGCTGTGGAGCTTCATGAATATATTCTTGGGTTGCTTGGTAGTTTGGTGCATGGGGACGAGTTAATTCATTGCCTGAGCAGATACTTATGTTAAGTTTTTTTCTTTTCTTTGCACCCAAATCATCAAAATTCCTCCTACTCTACTCTCTCTTTCCCAGATTTCACTCTGCATCTGCTGCTCTGTCAGAAGAAGATTTTTTTCTTTTTGAGTATATATTTTTTTCTTTTTGTTAAGACTGGCATCACATGTGAAGACTCGAGACCAGACTCCCGTATTAACAATGGCTTCTGCCTTTGTTCCCACCTGGCACAGTGTCATATTAAACTGTGCAATTTGCATGAATAAACAAGAGAGTGGAGAGTTGTTGTGTAACGACCCGCGAAAAAGGTCTGCAGTGAGATACGAAGGGAAGTCAGAGGGCATTCCATGTTGAATAATTAAGTAAATGTAAATGTGCGGGCATTAATAAGCGATGTCGCTCCATACGTTGCGTGTAATCCGGCTAATGTAATTGAGGATCTTTGCAAGGTCAGTGCTCACAAACAACCTTCTGAGCCACTTTGTTTCACTGAATATTGCATACAAATATACCATAGACATTTACGCTTGGACATGAGGATAAATAACACATAAGCCCATATTTATATGCAGCGTTTATAGAGCTTTAAATATGTTTTACCATTTTTTGATGGCTTGTCTTTTTGATATGCTAATATCAAAACGTTCAATCTGCGGAGACATGCACGCCGCTCATATTCAGAAACTGTGCCTTTGAAACAAACCGCTTATACTCCTTAAATACATTAAGGCGTTATTTGCTTCATCAAGAGTGCGTCGGCGTGGTGTCCATCCAACTCGATTGAAAGCGTTCTGGCAACATTAGCAAACAACCACACTGTTTTAAAATGTCCCTTGATCCTGATTGGTGCACCAATCCTATGTTTCAGATACTCAAACCTACATGTAAAGCGCTTGGAAGCCAGCACTTGGGAAATACATTTCCCTGACTGATCCGGGACTGTCTTTTTAAATCGAGCTTGAAGAGGATCCAGCACCCTGCAGAGGTTCAGTAGATAATTGATGGATGGATTTCCATAAAAAGACTCATAATCAGGATAGTGCAGCATAAATTGTCGACGACATTATGATCTCTCTTCCAAGTGTGTCCTCACCCTACACCGAGGGCAGAGAGAGTTACGAGGTGGCAGCCGAACAAGCGCTGCACTTCATTTGTATGGCCGTTGTGATGGCGCCGTATCGTAATCGGCACAGAGCACCGGGGAAAGACGCTGCCAAAGAAGAAGAAAATATGAGAAAAAAAGATGATATATTACTATCTAACAGCTTAACGGTGCAGTACACTTTTAGAACAAATACTACCGGTACCACTACAGAAAATTGCCAATAAGCCTTTAATAACCAGGGATTCACTGCAGAGACACCTCTGGCTCTGACAATCCATGCAACAATTGTCATTTGTCTTAATCGTATCATCGTTAAAACTCATAAATCGCCGCCGTGGTCCAGGTGCACGTGTGGTGAGGATGGTGCCACCTGCGCCTCTTTTTGAGCCAGGGAAAACCAGTTTGGTACCAAGTGGAAAATGCAGACTAATGCCACTGTATAATGATGCCGGCTTAGCCTTAAGCCTCAATCACTCTCTTTTTACCCCTCGGATCCAATGTCCTTACCATCATTTCTCTACTGTTGTTAACCTTCCAGTACATGCAATTCAAGCCGAGCATGACAAACGATGCTTTCTCATCCAACTCTCAAAGATAATAGTTGACACTCTGAGTTATTGGCATTTTTCAATAAACTCAAATGCAAAGTAAACCCAACACCCTCACCAGTCACATGAAGAAGTCTGGTAGCCGTCATTACCAGTCAGGTCATTGAATTCCCTCATCAATCCCATGCTGCTTGCCTCTGGAAAATCCCCTCCCGTCGTTTCTTTCTTTTTTTCCTCCCTTTCTTCTTTTCCCCCTTCCCCATCAATCCTTCCTTCCAACCTTCTTAACCATCTCCATACATCTGCATCTCCTTCACTCATTGACCCCATATGGAGCCATAAGCATCCCACAGAGCTCCTTTCTGTGCCGTGGATTCCCCTCCGACGCTTTCATCTTTTATTCCCTCTCTTTCCCACAAGCTGCATCCTTTTCCCCCTCTATGATGTCCATCCCCATCTCCCTCTCTTCTTTGTGTGTGTCAGCGCGTCCCGGTGGCTGTGCTCCTTCTCCCCGATGCTAAACTTTTTTATGTTCAACTGAATATTTCAAGAAAGCACCCATCCTGCTACGGACGTTCCTTTCCTCCACCTCGATCCCCTGGAGCTTTTTCTTTTTTACCTTTTGCATATCTTCACTTCCTTCCTTTCCCTCTTGTATCCTTCTTTCACATACTGCCGTTTCCCATCGCGAGAATACATCTCGGGGGGGGATGGGGGGGGTTCTTTGGAGCCTGGAAGAGATGAGAAGCTCAGCAGTTCCTGCTCAGTGAGAAGGGAAACTATCCCACACCATTGATTCACACCAACGGCATTATCCCTCTCTCCTCTCACCTTCCTTCCTTTCTTCCTTCAGCCTAAGCTCCTACTGAAGCTTTTGGAGTTGCTCTCCACACACCCGCTGTACTCCCACATGCTCCTGTCCACCGTGTGATTACATCAGTATGCCACAGGCATGGGAGAGAGTGTGAGAAAGGTAGAGGATTATGTCTTCCCTCACCTGTGTGTGTGTGTGTGTGTGTGTGTGTGTGTGTGTGTGTGTGTGTTCATGCCGGTTCAAGGAAAGTGTGAGACAGAGGAGAGGAGGGATGAGGATAGAATTGGGCGAGACCAAGTGATTGGTGTGCAGAAAAGAGGAGCCAGGACAGAGAGGAGAACTTTTTTATAAAGTGAGAAAATACAAGAGAAAGGATGTAGTATAAGGAAAGGGAAATTAAGGTGTGAAATAAAAGGAAAGTCAAGAAGACAAGTGATACAATGAGGAGAGGAAAAGGAGGGTAGAGGAGATGAAAGGAAGAACGGTAAGGATAAGAAATTAATGTGAAGTAAAGATCGTGAGAGGAAAGATGACGACTGGAGAGTGGACGGATGAGGAAAGGAAACTAAATATAATGATTCTAGAGAAGAGGAAAGGAAATGAGAGGAGAGAAAAGGAGAGGAAAGCAAGATGATGAGTAGAAAGCTAAAGAAAGGTAGCGACTGAACAGTATAGTGCAGGAAAATAATGAAATTGAAGTAAAGTAAAGATTGGGAAAGGTGATGAGAAGGACAAGGAAAGGAAAGACAGGGAAAGGAAACATGACAAATTGTCTGGTAATGAAATGAGAGTAAAAGAAAGGAAAGATAAGGAAAGGGAAGTAGAGAAAAAAGGAAAGATGAGGAGGCAGTGGTGGCTATGAAACCATAAGTAGGCCAGTTGAAATTTCAGGAAAATTGATTAGCATTCAAACAGACACAGTAGGCTTCGGGGGGGGATGAATGAATATTTATCAGAAAATGTCTTCCATGGACACACCCGTAGGCAGGAGGAAGAGAGAGGGAGGAAAGAGACGGACGCAGCAGGACAGAGCTCCAGAAGCTCGGGCGAGAGAGTGACGCCGAGTGAAGGGTGGAGCCTGTAGCGGGCGAGGGGGGTGGAGCCTGCTACGACCACGCTGCTGTACGTGAACAGATACAGGCTGTGCCCCGCGTGGCTCATATAGAGTTCATGCATGTGTGTAGACGACTTTCACCTTGCCCAGGGAGGTTTGCCTGTTGTTGTGTTGTCCCTCGCGGTATCCCTGGGGTGTGCCCTTGCATTTAATTAGCAAGATAGAGCCGCAGATCACAGCAGAGCACATACCAGCATCCCGTCTCTGGCATTCCTTCTGCGTTATATGTTTGAACCGTAATAAAACCTATGTTAGTGTAGTTACCATAATCGTAAGAAGGAAAAACTCAGCCCTGAGTTCAGAAGGAGCCCACGCCGTCTGGTGTTCAAGCGTGGCGGTCAGCAGCCGGTGGCGTTTGCCCCATTTGGTGAAACGCTGCATCATTTTCTTCCGTCTCGGATAAAATATGTTTATCTCGTCTTGACCCTCGGCAGTCTGGTCGCGCAGCCCCGCTCCTTGAAGAGCTTCCCCGTGAAGATCCGCCCCCGTCAGATCCAGCAGCACAGGGAAGGCCTCAATTCCCCTACGGTTGATCAGAAAAGTACTTCAGTTTCTAACCCAGCATTTATGCTGTCCATATTCTGTATATGTCATTGTGTATAACGGCAAAGCTCTCAGCTGCAAATTGAGGGACATTCTTCTCTCTTTTATTTATGACAAAGAAGGAGAATACAACTTAAAAATGGCCTATGTTGCATGGTACAGACTACTTTTCAATACATATCCAAAAGTGTGCAGATTTGTAAATCATCAATATCGCTCTGAGAAACTCTCTTCTTTGCTGCTCTATTATTAAAGACTTGTTATTTATCTTTTGTATTTCCATCTGAAATATAATTCACATTCGAGTGCAACAAAAGAGCTCACAGACATTAATTTTTCTCAAATCCAAAGCGATTTGCTGCCGCACTGTTTTAACTCTCGAGGGCAGATTTTAGAAGGAAAAAAAAGTCTGTTTGTTTCTGAATAGATGTCCTGTGGATTGAGATGGTTGGGTTTTGCCACAACAATGTGCTAATATATTTTCCACTTGACCCAGACCAAGCGACTGTAACTGCAGTACTAATGGAGCTGATGCTTCGTGCTGAGTCCGGTACTATAAAGTGAAGGACACAGACTTAATAGATATCAAATAGATGCTACTTAGGCAAAGCAGCAGTCTGCTTCCAAATGAGAGGAATCCCATTCAGTAATCGTTAGAGCTGTATCAATAAAACCAAAATAAATTCATACAAAACTGCTCACGTTTAATGACGTTTAATTTCTGAATCCATTGTGTCTGTATTCGTCCTTACACGTACCCCTCCGACTCAAGTTTCTGGCAATGTCGAGTGCGGTGCCGTGATTAGAGGAGCCAGTTACCGTCTGCTGGACGCTCGTCTCAGCAAGTTTAGTTACTGCCTGCCCGTGGCCGTGTGCGCGTGTGGATCATCATCTCGCCAAGTTCCAGTCTCGTTTTGGACGCCTTCATGTTCCAAAAGTCGACGTCCGTGACACGTCCATTTAGTTTGGTTGTTGTTGGAAGACCTATTGCATAAATGCGTCTTCAACCCCGCCCAGGAGACATTGGTGATGTCTTGTATCCCAGAACAGATCAACAATCTTTTCAGATTTTGTACAGGGGAAAAAACAAGACATTGGCATCTAGCACTGAACAAGACTACGGGCACTTTCAAAAGACTTTCACCGTTTTTCCAGCCCAGATCAGACTGAAATTGATACTTTTTAGTCTAATTTTCTTGGTCTAGTTTGGTTTCACAATCAAAATCCTTTTTCCTGTAATCCCCTTGACGGCTACTCTCTGGACTCCCTACCGTATCAGTCTTGGCCCGATACAGCCCCCTCCCACTCACGTGAACCTGCCGTTTACCTGAAGGACTATATCGGCTGGTGCCCATGCAGGCAGCCCTGTGCCGCCATCGCTCCCCTGTCAGAGGAACGCCTCTCAGAGGAACGCCTCTGGCAGGTCAGGACTCACGTAATGGACCGAGCAACCAAGAGACTGACCGTCTGTGGAGCCGCACACTGCGGCGCTCTGCCTGGCGGGGTTTGTGCTCAGGAGCGGCTTACCAAAACAGGCTTTTTAAAGCCAGCTGAAAGCTCCTTTTACACGACAGCCTCCTGTTCAATTCATCAAGGTGACAGCGACCGGGCGTGCAGGCTCTCTTTTCGACACCGCATGCCACGCGCGTTCATCTCCGAGGAAATTGTAGTCAGGGTATCACAGACCTTCGTGACTTTTAGTGCAGACTCCAGTCATTGAATTCTTTCCTCGGGGTGGGAGGGGGGGGGGGGGAGGTTCGCTCTTCCAATCAAAGTCCGACTTCTCTAATCCCCTTGGTGGCGGCTGCCTTACTTAACTTGTCAAACCTCAATGGTCCAAGCTCTCCCTGCTCTCCATCTATCTGTCTCTGCGTTCCACAGCTGCACAGTGGGACTATATATATATATATATATATATATATATATATATATATATATATATATATATATATACATATATATATATATATATATATATATATATATATATATATATATATATATATATATATATATATATGTATATATACATATATATATATATATACATATATATATATATGTATATATATATATATATATGTACATGAATTAGGCATTTTACATCATGGCGTTTTACATCCAGCATTATCAGACAAGATGTTTTTGTCCTTTGGAATCATTATCATTGAGAGGAGGAAACATTCCTCCCCCCCCCCCATCATATGGAACTGGCCCTCTGATTAAATGAGCTTTCATCATCTCCTCCACACAACCCTCCTCCTCCTCCTCGTCTTTGTCAATGTGTGTGTGTGCGTGTGTCTGCAGTCAGATCATTTTCCATATGAAGTCATCCGGTAATGAGGCGAATCACATTAGATGAATGGATAGGCCGGCTAATCACATAAAGTCTGTTAATTGGACGCATATTGTCATGGCTAACTGTTATGGCATCGTAAAGGCGCGGGGGCTGGCGAAGGGGTCGCGTAGGCCGCGCGAACGCGGGAGCAAACGGGCGTGACAAATAGGCGAGGAAGGCCCCGTGTCAGGCCCCTCCCCTCCATCCTCTAACATCCCCCAATAATCATTTTGAATTCCAGACTCGACAGCCCTCCCTGCCCTTTCTGCCTAATTACCTCAAAGTCGCTGTCACTCTGGCCTAATTATGACTCGGTTCTCAGCATTGTGTCTCAGAAGGGCGGGCTCTGAATTGAACTGCCATGACCTCTGGAACCCCCCCGCCCCCCCTGCGTCATAAGAACAGATGGTACAGTTGTCCTCGAAGGGGAATCCTACCCGAAATGTGCTCTTGTTGAGACCCTGAACGCCTCATTTAGTATGGATAAATAGGCAATGCCAACAATTGTCTATAATATCAATACACCTCTTCCCTGTCTCAGCCAAAGAACCCATTCAGTATTTTTGAAGATGTAAATTGTTGGAAATGCCACACTGAACTAAAAAAAAAGTAATTGTCTCTTTTGTGACTGCACACTAACAATCTTTACAGCAACAGCATCCTGTACGGCACAGCCACCAAAATCATCAACAAACTACAATACATCCAGAATTCAGCTGCCCGTCTCCTCTCCCACCCCCTAACCCACAGACCACATCACCCCCAGTCCTTCAAAACCTCCACTGGCTCCCCATACAGCAAAGTGTCTCCTCATCACATACAAACCCCTCCATACCTGAACCCCTCCATACCTCTCAGACATTCTCCATCACTCGCCACTTTCCAAACTGCTCTTAAAACCCACCAATTAAAACTGCTCCTGTGATGCAATTTATGTATCTTTTTGTCACAATGCCATCTTTCTGCCTTTTTTATATTGGTATTGCCTTTATATTGTTTCTGTTTGTACCATGTAAAGTGCCTTTGAGTACCTTTTTAATGCACTATACAAATACAATGTATTATCAATAATATTATTTCTATTATTCCAGTCGTGCCAAAGACAAACACAACCCCGTTTGGGGAATGAAGTAGCATTTCCTGTGGAATCTTTTGCTCACCTATTTTCATTATAAAATAAGGACCATTTCAAACACTTGTGGACTACAATTTCCGAACACTCAACAAACCCAAAAGGCAGCAAGGAACTGGGCTTGAAAACAGAATAGCATTCATCATGCAATGAAATAGAAAATACCCAAATTCATAGAATAATACAAAAATGAAATGGGTGCATTCGGAGGAGCTTAAGTTACTCAAAACATGACTAAATGTCAATGTAAACTACTTCATATTAACTTCATATTTATTTGTTAATTATTCGTTATTGTTTTGTTTTCATTTCGCCAAAAGGTGGCAACGCTGCAGCATGACAATGACCCTGTGGAGATATGAAGTGCTCATTCTAAGCTAAGGAAAACACAACGATTATTAGTGTGGGATCATTATACACTAATGGCAGCATGGTTATGAATTCAAGATTACATCGAAACAGAATTACTTCATGGCACTTTGTTCATCAGGGAATGTTTGGACAAGCAGACTTATATTCATGCACTTAAAGCACTTAAAACATTCTGATTAACAAATCAGCCCTGCTGACTTAATGTGTCAGCCTGATTCATAGTTAGTTATGAGAAGTAATGCACCCGGATTCCATATATTATATAAATGGAGTGGAACGGAGGGCAGACCTTTGTGGTTTAAATTGGAGGTGTCGTGGATGAGATGGGATGAGCGGACAGAGATTTGCCTTCAGCTCATCCAGAAGATGCTCATTTCCAGCATCATTTATTAATGTTTAATACATCCATCCATTGCACCCTTCCATACATCGATAGGATCCTTTTCAGCACCACCTCTCCAGTTCTTCAGACCGTCCTCATCTTTTTTAAAGATTAGACAAAAAGCGTTCTAAATACATAACACAGAGCCATAGAGTCATCCACATCCTCACCAAATACCACTGATTGCATCTGCAGGAAAGTGGAACTGAATGGACATGTTATTGTACAAAACCCAGTCCCTCTCATAACCCCCACCCCCCGAGATCCAAGTTGTATTAGATCGGAGGCTTCTGAGGAGCCTGATATTCGCTGGGAACTGTACAAGATGATTTGTCATACAGTCATATTACATTAAACCAATTTCATGATATCCATGTATCATAACCAACTTATTTTGAAGCAGTGGATGGAGGCTCCGAGGCGCCTTCATTTCCTCCGGGATATAAAACAAAAACAAAGAGTCACTTCAATTCTTCTCACTGTGTCTTGAAGGAAATGTAAGCTACATACTACAGTTATTGGACACTGAATTATTGTATCTAAGGCACAAGCCTCTCATGGAGAATGACGTTGGCTGAGTGACAGCTGCTAGAAGACTCACGATCAACTTTAATGGACGAGGTAATCGCACCCTGTGGGATACAAACGCTGACACCACAAGTCTCCTCAGCTCCAGCTGTCCGGCGTCAGCGGTTTCAGCCGCCCGTCTTTACAACGACCACCTTTTGGGAGGACTTATCGAAATGATGACTTTTATTATCTGTCTGGAGGCGGGGGATAAATATGACCATCAACAGGTCGCCCTCCAAACAACAGTACAGTTTTACTTTATTACTCGTATGTAGTAGAAGGTACAATAACATGGTATTGGATGAGAGCACAATGATACAAAAATAAATAATAATAAGCAAAAGCAGCAACATGAACACTAAGCATATAAATATAGAAATAAAAAGAAATAAAAAAGAAATACAATTATAAAAAGGGATGATGTGAATACAAATCTATTTCCCCCTGCAGAGTGTTTGTTGTCCTCTGCAAACTTTATCCGTCGTATACTGGAACCATTCGGTAATATCCTGATGTCTGTATTGTTTTTTAAGATGCAGCCGCAGTGTTTCTCATGCTGCTTTCTGGCTTCACTTATGAGTATCTGTCATTGTATCTGACATCTCCAGAAATGCATGAAATGTCCCAATCAAACAAACAGATTACACAGATCAAGGGTTATCTGGTCTGTTGGAAGCGGAGAGACGAAGCTTCCATGAGCATCATGTTTCTGTCTTACAGGATACCACATAGTACCACATAGTACCACAGAGTACCACATAGTACCACACAGTACCACACAGTACCACACAGTACCACATAGTACCACAGAGTACCACATAGTACCACATAGTACCACAGAGTACCACATAGTACCACAGAGTACCACATAGTACCACACAGTACCACACAGTACCACAGAGTACCACATAGTACCACATAGTACCACAGAGTACCACACAGTACCACATAGTACCACAGAGTACCACACAGTACCACATAGTACCACACAGTACCACATAGTACCACATAGTACCACAGAGTACCACATAGTACCACACAGTACCACACAGTACCACACAGTACCACATAGTACCACAGAGTACCACATAGTACCACATAGTACCACAGAGTACCACATAGTACCACAGAGTACCACATAGTACCACACAGTACCACACAGTACCACAGAGTACCACATAGTACCACATAGTACCACAGAGTACCACACAGTACCACATAGTACCACAGAGTACCACACAGTACCACATAGTACCACACAGTATCACATAGTACCACATAGTACCACATAGTACCACAGAGTACCACACAGTACCACATAGTACCACACAGTACCACATAGTACCACACAGTACCACATAGTACCACAGAGTACCACAGAGTATCACACAGTACCACACAGTACCACAGAGTACCACACAGTACCACACAGTGCCACAGAGTACCACACAGTACCAAACAGTACCACACAGTACCACACAGTACCACACAGTACCACAGAGTACCACACAGTACCACATAGTGCCACATGGTACCACACAGTACCACAGAGTACCACATAGTACCACATGGTACCACAAAGTACCACACGGTGCTACACGGTACCACACAGTACCACACAGTGCTACATGGTACCACACAGTACCACATGGTACCACAGAGTACCACACAGTGCTACATGGTACCACACAGTACCACACGGTACCACATAGTACCACACGGTACCACAGAGTACCACACAGTGCTACATGGTACCACACAGTACCACATGGTACCACAGAGTACCACACGGTACCACAGAGTACCACACAGTGCTACATGGTACCACACAGTACCACATGGTACCACAGTACCACAGAGACGAGCGAGTGAGATGAAGCGTGAGACGAGTCAAACACAGGCGGTGATGATGAAGCTCTGAGTGTACGCCTCTCTATTAGCGATCATTAGCTCACTAGCGTATTTTCACATTTCAAAAAAAGAGAGAGGAGAAACCTTGCAAAACATGGACCGTTTGGTTTATGTACACACACACTCACACTCAATTGGGGGGGATTAATTTGTTAGAAACAGCATGATTCTCAGAGGGAGACGCAAACAAACACAAACAGAGCTCATTAGCGCATCATGATGAATGTTTCTGACAGCTCAGTTCACGTAGAAAGCGTCAGTGCTCATCCTTACGTTGATCAAAAGTTAGCTGCGACTCACACAGCTGTACGATAACTCTGCCTACATGTTTTATGATCAGCTTAATCACAAACATGTCAGAAGATGTGAAGTCTTGATGAGGGGTGTGTGTGTGTGTGTGTGTGCGTGTGTGTGTGTGTGTGTGTGTGTGCGTGTGTGTGTGTCTTCACATCATCGGCCCTTCACATACAGTAGTTTTCCTTCACATTGTGGTCTCTTCTTCTTCACATAGTGGTCTCTTCACATTGTGGTCTCTTCTTCTTCACATTGTGGTCTCTTCTTCACATTGTGGTCTCTTCTTCTTCACATTGTGGTCTCTTCTTCACATTGTGGTCTCTTCTTCTTCACATTGTGGTCTCTTCTTCACATTGTGGTCTCTTCTTGTGGTCTCTTCTTCACATTGTGGTCTCTTCTTCTTCACATAGTGGTCTCTTCTTCACATTGTGGTCTCTTCTTCTTCACATAGTGGTCTCTTCTTCTTCACATAGTAGTCTATTCTTCTTCACATAGTGGTCTCTTCTTCACATAGAGGGCTCTTTACATAGTGGTATCTTCTTCTTCTCATAGTGGTCTCTTCTTCACATTGTGGTCTCTTCTTCTTCACATAGTGGTCTCTTCTTCTTCACATAGAGGTCTCTTCTTCACATAGTGGTCTCTTCTTCACATAGTGGTCTCTTCTTCACATAGTGGTCACTTCTTCTTCACATAGTGGTCTCTTCTTCTTCACATAGAGGTCTCTTCTTCACATAGTAGTCTCTTCTTCACATTGTGGTCTCTTCTTCACATAGTGGTCTCTTCTTCTTCTTCACATAGAGGTCTCTTCTTCACATAGTGGTCTCTTCTTCTTCACATGGAGGTCTCTTCTTCTTCACATAGAGGTCTCTTCTTCTCATAGTGGTCTCTTCTTCACATTGTGGTCTCTTCTTCACATAGAGGTCTCTTCTTCTTCACATAGTGGTCTCTTCTTCACATAGAGGTCTCTTCTTCACATAGTAATCTCTTCTTCACATAGTGGTCTCTTCTTCTTCACATAGTGGTCTCTTCTTCACATAGTGGTCTCTTCTTCACATAGTGGTCTCTTCTTCTTCACATAGTGGTCTCTTCTTCTTCACATAGTGGTCTCTTCTTCACATAGTGGTCTCTTCTTCACATAGTGGTCTCTTCTTCTTCACATAGTGGTCTCTTCTTCTTCACATAGTGGTCTCTTCTTCTTCACATAGAGGTCTCTTCTTCACATAGTGGTCTCTTCTTCTTCACATAGTGGTCTCTTCTTCTTCACATAGAGGTCTCTTCTTCACATAGTGGTCTCTTCTTCACATAGTGGTCTCTTCTTCTTCACATAGTGGTCTCTTCTTCTTCACATAGAGGTCTCTTCTTCACATAGTGGTCTCTTCTTCACATAGTGGTATCTTCTTCACATAGTGGTCTCTTCTTCTTCACATAGAGGTCTCTTCTTCTTCACATAGTGGTCTCTTCTTCTTCAGATAGTGGTCTCTTCTTCTTCACATAGAGGTCTCTTCTTCACATCTTGGTCTCTTCTTCACATAGTGGTCTCTTCTTCACATAGTGGTCTCTTCTTCTTCACATAGTGGTCTCTTCTTCTTCACATAGTGGTCTCTTCTTCTTCACATAGAGGTCTCTTCTTCTTCACATAGTGGTCTCTTCTTCTTCACACAGTGGTCTCTTCTTCTTCACATAGTGGTCTCTTCTTCACATAGTGGTCTCTTCTTCACATAGTGGTCTCTTCTTCTTCACATAGTGGTCTCTTCTTCAGATAGTGGTCTCTTCTTCTTCTCATAGTGGTCTCTTCTTCACATTGTGGTCTCTTCTTCACATAGTGGTCTCTTCTTCTTCACATAGTGGTCTCTTCTTCTTCTCATAGTGGTCTCTTCTTCACATTGTGGTCTCTTCTTCACATAGTGGTCTCTTCTTCTTCACATAGTGGTCTCTTCTTCACATAGTGGTCTCTTCTTCTTCACATAGTGGTCTCTTAGCTACATCTCCTTTATATTTGTGTTAGTTCCCTAACCTGTGTAGCTTTTAACTGTATCGTAAAGTAGCAAAGACGGTGACAGGTTCACCTGCACCTGACCTGCATGTGTGCAGTTATTAGAGTATTAGATTATTAGAAAACTTTATTAATCCCCAAAAGCTACACAGGTTGGATTGACATCAAGCACTGCCCCCCTGATGACAGCCTTTACCGCCTTCTTCACAGCCGTCGTGGGATAAAAGACAGACTTCTGCAGAGGTTTGACATTTGAAGACTAGAGCTAATCAAAAGGTGGAACATTGTCTCAATGTGTAGACGCTGGCCATGCCACAGAAATGCTCTGAGGTCTCTCGTAAAAGCATTTCAAAAAGCTTTTCAAACGAAGCGTCACCTGGCGATTCTGAGGCAGAGCAGAGCACTTTGAAAAGTTCAGAGAATGGTTTCCCTTTTCAGAAAAGCTGAGAGTGACAAGGCGGATTTAGCTCTCTGCTGTCTCGTGATGAAAGAGACGGAGGTGTTTCAGACTCGCTGGTCCACCCGACCAGGGAGTTAAAAACAGCCAGTTAAAACCCCGACAGCAAAGATAATTGAATAGCAAGAGAGAAAGATGTGTGGTGGTTTTAGTTTTAAATCTGGAGATGGCTTTGCTCGCCATGGTCGGTAATTGCAGTAAATAATGTATTTTGTTCCTAAGATATGGAATAAGTAATGGGGTCAAACACAGCAGAGGAACAAGAGAGCTTGACTAGCCGGTTTTCATGGGAACGAGGCCGCACGCAATGTGCACGCTGCAACAGCAAGCGCCTTCACTGGATACTATGAACTTTATTTTACAGCATTAGTTAGGATAATAATAATTAATAAAATATGATTAAACTCCCAAAAAGGATATAAAGTAATTCCGACCAGCCAATCATTTAACAAACAAAATGCCACTTTAATCCATCAGTAATATAATATATCACAACATTTTTAATAACATTTGATCGCTGTTTGCTTTGCAAAGGGGTGTTTTTGTTGCGAAGGATCCCGGTGTGATCCAAGCCACCATACGTTATTCCATTGGGTTTACTTTGCTTTGATTGTAAGGAGTAAAAAAGTGTATCGTCTCAGTTGGTACTCCGGTGTCTCCCTGTGCACATATTTCCATTCCTCACAATGTGAAAAACGACACTGTTCCGTAAAGAAAAATTAGCTGTTGCATTTTCGCCGCATATTATTAGCTCTCTGTTTAAGAAGCACTGGGGATAAAACACTTAGGCGAGTCAAAAAGAAAGCGGTGTGTAAAGGCCTTAAGTGTAATCTTACAACCACAGCCATCCCTTAAATCACCACTTACAGCTTCTGCCCTCAGGCCAAAGGTGCAGTTTTGCCCTGTGCAATGAAAACATCCATGAAAAATCGTTTGTCCATGTGGCCATAAAAAATCCTAATTATTAAGGACAGCTACTTTTCAGAGCCAACCTGAGCACACTGCATTTTGCATCAATTTATTGAACCATGCTTCAGCCCTCACCATCAAATACCTTGTACCCCCTATAATATAGCTCCCATTAGGTTTTTATGTAAGCGTGTTTTAATGTCTGTCTGGATGTGATTTGTTGTGTTTTAATGCACCCATTCTAATAGCAGATTTTGCGCATGCAAACCAAAGATAAATGCCTTTTGCATGCAAAAGTTCTGGTTCTATCGTATTCTATTCTATTCCATCTTGACAGTAATATCTGGAGCTTCTGGGCGGCCCAGGAGAATAGGCCTCATTGTGCCGGGGTGACGCCACAGATAACAACATGGCCCACAGTTCATATTGCATGCAGCACCATCTTTCTTTTATTATGTTGCTTGGTGTGTATGAACTAATGCAAGCTGATAAAAACAAACTAAAAATTCTTGTCATATTCATATGAATAAATAAGAAAGTGCACTGAACAGATACTCATGCTGTTTCAACCCCTGCAAAGCCACATTACAGATTTCTGCGGCAGCTGTGCAGTGGTCTCTGAAGGTATTAAATATGGATAATGGTGACATGTGCATGAATATAGTATGCTTGCCACCGCGAGGGATGCTCCGAAATTTTTTGGAAGCAGGAGATATGGGCTAATAAGCAGTGGGATTGTTTAATTAATTAATTTACTTTGAAAACAAACCCTCTACATAGCACACCAGCAGCCCTACCGTTTCAGCTGAGAATGTAACTGATTGCTTAACGGTCACGTTTATCTATCTGTGCTCTCATTATAAGGCTCATTAAAATACATCTCAGGTCTAAAACGTTGTGCTCTTACTCCCCGCCTCAGTCTGCAGGAGAGATGTAGATAAGCGGAAGGGGAAAGGTTAATTAAGACATATATGTTCTTCCATGATGCCTCAAGAGGCAGGTGCGAAATTAAATGGAACTCAGTTTTCGGAAGCTCATCCCAACATTTTCTTTTCAGGCTCAGTGTCGGCTCAGATTTCAACCTGCTCCACTCAAATTTGACAACGTTTGCTCAACAACAAAAAAGGCAAAAAGGCTGCGAATGTGGTTGTTTAAAAGAAACTAAAAAAGCTTTTATGTGGGTTTTTGGACTAAGCATTGAAGTTCTAAAATATATGAAATGAAGAAGAAAAAAAACTACATAAAATGATTCATCGGACTAAATGAGATCGTTTTTTTCTAATTATATAACTTTTTAAAGCATGCCCCCTTCTGTCTTCAGCGAGTGAGAACAAACTGCTTTCTGAAGTGTTAAAATGTTGTTTTTGAAAAAAGCTGAATACAAAAAATATGGATTGAAGCAGAATATTTTGAAGATGATGCCAGAAAGAGATTTAAAAAAGAATGGTCAAAATATGTTCAGCAGAGGCTGAGCTATCCTGACCTTTAGTCCCTAGTCAGACAGTGTTTTTCTTCTCTTATCTACCCCCACTCCAGTTTGTAATGCAACATTTTAAGTCTCAAGCCAAAGTATAAAATAACATGATACATTATCTGTATTTTCTCAGAAGCATTTTTCCCTCACAATATACATATACTTTCACACCAACTGAGGTTGACACTTTTGTCCGAACGCAACACACAGTGCGTTCAAACTCTAAAATTTGAAATACATCCCTCTCAAACTAACTTTGTTTTTCTCTTAAAGTTGACCCTTTGCTATGCCCCGCCCCTGCATCTACTTCATCAAGCTGCCAGTGGAGCCCACACTGTCACTAACTGCACTCCCTGAAGAAATAGTGATTTCAGTGAGAAGCAAACAGAAAGGCCTACGATATATATATATATATATATATATATATATATATATATATATATATATATATATCCAGGGTGTCAAACTGATCTCGCTTGATAATGGCATGCTAACATAATCTGCTACTGCTAGCTCCACAGCATTTTAGAAACATATATATAAACCAAACCAAACTACTTGGTTAGATTTAGGAAAAGATTATAAAGTACTCAGTTAGGTTGTGGAAAAGATCATGAAATATTTCATTAGGTTTAGGCAACAAAACTACTTAGGTTTAGTCCAGAAACCCACTTAGTTAGACATAAGAAAGAAATAACTACGGAAATGCTGTTACTGAAGAACACAAATTACGTGACAATTAAATCAACATTGACTTCCCGTTTCACATGCAGCTCAAACAGCGGCCCCCTGCCTGAAAGATGGTCCTTTGTTGGACAAATCCTCATAAGCATCTGGCCTCATAAGAGTACAAACTGCAAACTTTTTGGTGAATAGTTTTGTTCTTTTTGCAGTGGTGCTATTGTCCAAAGTCAACCTACTGCTGTGTCCAGGCTCAATACAGAAGTTCTACAGTTGCTCCCCACCAGTCCTTTCACTTTGTAGTGGACGTTTTAAATCTCCATCAAACAGGCAGGTGTGCACGCCACTCAGCACTGTAATGTCTGTTGATTTGTGGGGTATTGTATGCTAAGTAAGTATGCTCCTGTTGAGTCAAGTATGATGGGATTGAGTGACTTCGTGGGACAACGAGTCTGTGTGTATATGTGTGAATGCGCTTGTCATTCTCCCTTTCTTTTATGTTTCTTTGATGTTTAAATGATAGCTGGTCTGGCCTTGAGCATCCCGGTCCCAGTGTTGCATTCATACGCACTTCCTCAGTGTGATGACATTTATTCTAGGGAGGTGTTTTTTTTCCCCCCTAGATTCAGAAAGGAAGCAGGTTTGCCTCATTCGTACTTGTGTTTGTTTGAAAGTAGGAAGATGAGGACCATATGGGCCATTTGGCGGATCCCGGGGCTTTAATTTGCGATGGTGTCTTTGTGGACCTCCCTCCTCCTCCTTCCTCTTTCTTTTAACACTGCAGCTCCAAATTCCCCATTAAAGACATCGGCCCAATTACTGTAACTTTGACTGAAGGCGTGAAGAGTCAGCCTTATTAAATCACGCACATGAAGTCGACGCAAAAAAAACAGTCGAGCTTTTTGTTTTTCATGTTTGGTGACTGGAGACTGGTCAATTGTTCAAAAGCTTAAAAGAATCTCGGGTTACATTTTCCGTCAGTGATACATTTATTGGTCCTGTATATACTGGCTGTCTCTTTTCAGACAACACATTCTCACTCCCAACTCATCCAATACAACAGCTTGTTCAGTGGCCATACGTTTCAAACGAGGCCCTTTTCACAGGAAACTAAGCTACTTTTAGGCAACAAAACTACTTTGTTAGTTTTCAGAAAAGATCATGTTTTTGGTTGAAATAAGCACTTTTTTAAGCAGTTACACACTCTACGTACAGGACGTAGTAACGTGACAATAGAGTTACATAATGTTAAATAGCATTACGTGACCTTAAAATAAGTCAGTTAGAGTTTTGGTTTCACACGGAACACGAACAGCCGTCTCCTGGGGGAAAGTGTTGTTGGACCAACCATCCAACCCAACTTTATTGATCTTTATACTATAACCTGACTTCCTCTTTTCCTCCGGCCACAAGTACAGCCATGTAGAGTGAATTGTTTGACTTGAGGACCACTAGCCAAGCTGCCGTATTCGACAAGTTGTGGAGTGAAAACGAAGCAACAACACGATAGCCGAGTGGCTAGAGCTCATACCATACTTCTTCTAACCATAACCACAATCTTAACCAAATACATAGTCATGATGACTGTTTAAGAGACAAAATAGGTATTTAGCCAATTTGTTGGTTTTGAGGCTCAGCAAACGCCAAAATGTTAAAAGCATGAAACATGCCACTGCCTATTTTTATTATCTATTTGTATTGTTTATCTTGAAACGATACATAAAGCGGGAAAACTAAGTTTCCTGTGAATATGGAAGTTTATTTTGAAAAGACACTACGAGAGCTGCCAACTTTTCAAAAAACCTTGGAGTGAGATTTTGTCGGGGGTGACCAACATTTTGACGTGCACGCAGCCACACACGTTGGTGGCTCAAATATTATTGGACATTGGAATTAATTTGGCGTTGTACCCATGTTGTGCCCTGTATTCTGGTGGTTTGTGGGGCCCATAGTCGTTGATAGGGGCGGCCTACTGGAGATGGACAACATTGGTTACATTCTGTGAAGCCAAGACATGGTGGTCCGCCTCCAGGAAATTTTGGTTTAAGTAGATGTTATTTCATGCATTCTAGTGGATTTTTGGGTGGTATGCTAAAGATGTGCAATACCTGAACTTATTCTGATTCATGTCCATCTGCTCATGACTTGCAGGGCCTTCTAGACTTGAGCTGAACATTCAACCAGAAAACTATTGTTGTGCCTCAATGACTGTCTATGTACCACAATATAGCCTAATTAATAGACCTGTGTTTAAGATTTAACCAAGGTAGGTTGATTGACATTTTGATTACAATGGCAGTCCTTTTCTTTGGCCTGTAAATAAAAAGATAAATGCTATGTGAGCAGCCTTAATGCTCAATGCTATGATGTTTTGAGCATGCAGTATACAAGAGGTTAACAAGGTGCTCTCCTGCTGCTTGTTATGACAGCTGAGTTTACATTCACCACACAAAACACAACCAATCATTTCTTTAAAGATTTAAAGTTTAAGAGAGTTAACATACCTTAGTCTCTAAGTTTAAGAGAGTTAGCATACCTTAGTCTTAGTCTCTAAGTTTAAGAGAGTTAACATACCTTAGTCTTAGTCTCTAAGTTTAAGAGAGTTAACTTACCTTAGTCTTAGTCTCTAAGTTTAAGAGAGTTAGCATACCTTAGTCTTAGTCTCTAAGTTTAAGAGAGTTAACATACCTTAGTCTCTAAGTTTAAGAGAGTTAACATACCTTAGTCTCTAAGTTTAAGAGAGTTAGCATACCTTAGTCTCTAAGTTTAAGAGAGTTAACATACCTTAGTCTTAGTCTCTAAGTTTAAGAGAGTTAACATACCTTAGTCTCTGCTCCTCCCGAGTGTCTCTTTGAAAATCTTCTTCTGTTGCTAACTTCGGGACTCTTTGGGATAAATAGGATGTCTATGCAGCGAATAGGGTTACAGATGCGCTCCTTAGCGGAGTTTGAAAAGGAACGCATCTTGGGGACAGACCTCCTACTTTTTTTTTTGCCGTGAGAAATTGGTCGCGTGAGTGCGTGTGAAAACAATCAAATGCGTGTGTCACACGGCGAAACCGTGAGAGTTGGCAGCTCCGAATACGCAAAGAGTGGAAACTGACACACTGCCCGTGACACGTCCAACACTGATGCTAGAGGGAGACATGGAGCACCATAGTTTGTAGCGTAGGGCTACACAGTGTTGGTATTTGACAGAGTGATCTGACCTCCATACCTTGTTATCTTTTACCATTTGCTGCATTATCACTGAACGACTCAATGTACAACGTGAGGTGTGGATTCGTCCGACATGGATGTAATTCCTTGGCATTCTGGGCTATATAGTCCCTGTTTGTCTTGTCCCAGGGGGAAAGCTATTATTTTGAGTAGCTAATTGGTAGTACTGTTTTTTTTTTTTAAATGATTATTATCCCTCCAAACACAATCCAACAAGCACTGCTCCTCCCATAAAATCAACACAGTGAAGACACCCGATGCCATGTCTCTGTCAGCAGGCAGCTAGCAGACTTGTTCCAACCCCACTCACACACACACAGCCATATAAATGTGCATGGAGCGATAAGCCAGCCACACAAAATGGCATTAAAGCAGGTTTCGATTCTGCCTTTGTTCCGTCCCGAAGAAATACACCAACAGGCTCATTAACTCATGGAAAGGTGCATACACACACGCTGAGTGGTGGTCAACACGAGGAAGGCAACCTGCTGACAACACACATCATTCATTAGCAGGAAATTAATCAAGGCTGACAAACTCATTAAGATGGCTGATGAAGTTTGGATGGATAGATAGGTAATAGATAGCACGATGGATGGATGGATACATAGATCGAAATATGGATGGATAAATGGATGAATAGATGGATTGATACATGGATGGATATATGGATGAATAAATGGATATGTGAATGGATAGTTGATACATGGATGGATGGATTGAAACATGGATCTCTGTACCTCCAGGTCCATTCATACATTGTCATATTCATGTAATGTGTTTATGTAACTTTGTAAATGCTGTTCATTCTGTACACATGACATCTATTGCTCCGGGGAGAGGGATCCTCCTCTGTTGCTCTCCTGAAGGTTTCTTCCCTTTCTTCCCCGTGAAAGGTTATTTTTGGGGAGTTTTTCCTGATCCGATGTGAGGTCCTGGGACAGGGATGTCGTATGTGTACAGATTGTAAAGCCCTCTGAGGCAAATTTGTGATATGGGGCTATACAAAATAAACTGAATTGAATTGAATGATAGATGGAAGGATGTTGGATAGAAATATGGATAGATGGATGGATGAATAAATGGATATATGAATGGATAGTTGATAGATGGATCGATAGAAACATGGATGATGGATAGATAGATGATAGCTAGATTCATATAAACTTAGATGGATGGATGGAGGATATTTGATTAGATTAGAAGTAAACAACAGCTTTTTGAGTTTTTGCTCTCCTATCCTGGCGTGTTGTCATTTGAACATCACACAGGCTACGAATGTGAAATATGAAACGCTCATCTAAATGTCTTCCCACTCACGTCTTTCATGTTTGCACAGAGGCATGTCAGGCAGTGCACAGAACAAGTCGTGTTGTGTTTTGCCTTTTGTCTCCATACGTTTCTGGCTTTCTCAAATAAAAAAAAATAAAAAGTGGAATCAGAGGAAATGTGTTGCTCCAACACAAGTTGGTTAAATATGTCTTTAAAGCCCCAGTGAAGTGGGAAAAAAACAGTTTTATTCTTCTGTCCCTGGGTTAAATGAATCAGGGTATTTTTCTAAACAGAATTCTTCCGTTAAAGGTTTTGAATGTTTGATGCCTCATCCCCCCCTCAGGGGCGTGAAGTCCAAACGTCTTCTGCAGCTCCGCTTCTCGCTAAACTCTAAACTCGCCCACTTCTTAGCGGCCCAATCGAAATTCAAAGGATTTGTGTGTGAATCCCACTTGTGCCTGTTCACCCCTCACGTATATTCATAAAGACGCTGTAACTTGGGCCATGGGTGCATGTGTGCGACCTGGAGAATCGGGCAGGGAGTCGGTCCGTAACCGATCGTGGCTTTTCATGTCACAACACAAACAACAGTTTTCCCTTTGTGTGACTCTTGAGTGTGCTCTTGAATGCACATGTAATATCTGCCAGCCGCAGACTGACCAACATGCGTTCTCAAATCGCAGCACAGCCTCAGCTCACACAGGCTGGTTTACCAACAGTGTGGAGAATGTGAAGCCCTCCTGGAGGTGGGGTGGGGCTATTTCCCTAATCAATGATAAAATTATTTATTTTTAAAAGGGAAAAATAACAGCTGTAGCAGCCACAGTACGCAATAAAGTAATATTCTTGCAACCATTTACACCTGGAGGCAGCAGGGCCTTATTAGGCCCACACTAGTCCAGCAGGGAGTCCAACCAATTTGGCAGTTCACTCACCCCTTCCTTCCTTCCTTCCTTCCTTCCTTCCTTCCTTCCTTCCTTCCTCTGCCCCCCGCCCTCCTACCACCGACGGCACTATAAATTGAGGGACGCTGTAATCAGCGGTGTGACTCGCTCGGTAACTGACGGCATCGATCGTCTGGGATTGAAGAGTCAGTCTTAATACCGGCTGGTTCCGGGAGTGGAGTAGTGTTAAGGCGCGGGTCGCCAAAGAGGCAAGAGGGGTTTTTCTAACGAGGATGGATGGACACGGCGGACGGAGGCAAAACCTGCTCTCCGCTCTTATTTGGAAACGACCGCCTCAATCAAAAAGACGCCACGGTTTAGAGACGTGTGATTTAACTGTTCAATCCTCTGCCGAGGCCAGAATTAAGGTCCGAAATAGTGTTGTACTTTTACAATTGCGTTCCTGAGTGCTGTGACCTTGAGGGAGCCGAGCAGTTTTCCAATTGTCGGCGTTACAAAAGAACAAATGCAAAAAGAAAGAAATCAAATGTAGTGCCTTGTTTCACAGGCAAAGTGAGATTAAGTGTGAGGCTTCTGGGAGCTTCATTTCTATAATGTGATGAGGATAAAGACGTAAACACAGACTGAACTACCTGTCGAATAACTAGTAGGATTTCTGAGGACACGTAACAAAGTAGCTGCTGTGCAATAGATTAAAAATAAATCAATGGAGAAAGTCTAAGAGATTATTCTTTTATCACTTTAAATAAATGCTCCCGTCTGTTAGGTTTATTGGACTACTTTGTATTTATTAAGCAACAATGGAAGCCAGAACGGCATTAGCACTCAATCTTGTAAGATATCCCATCCACAGAGTTCTTCAACCATCACGACAGAGCGAGATGTGACATACACAATATGGCCAGACGTGTATAAACACCTGAACGTTGCACAAATATGAGGACGGCATTCTTTTAAATGTGCTAGCAATTAGCACACGCAATTTACAGGCCTGTTGAAGAGGTGAAAGCTACTATTAAATTGCAATAGCCATGTTTTGTGGGCAGTCGCTTAGCATATTTATAACACAATATGTAGGATTCAAATACTTTGCATTAAAATGTTGAAATTTAGACCTGAAACTATTTTTCAGCAAAAGAAAAGTGTTCGTCTTCGATATCTCTATACCCGTGTGAGAATGTTTTGGTGCGTATGTGTGCCAATGTGCTTGTGTATTTCCATATTCATATCTGTCTCAGGGGTGGTGTCTGACAGGCAGCCGTCTCACACTCAAGCAGTCTCCTGAGGCTAGACGGGGGGGAAACACAACCTCCCACATGCATACACACAAATAAAAACCTGAGATTCTTTATCTTAAATGCTGTGACAATCTGGGATTCAGTTGCGTGAACTATGTGTCACACCACAAGATGAGATCGACTTTTTTGTATTTTTTGTCTTATTTTGTTTGAAATATAAATGCCCTCCCACCCATAAAAAAACACTAAATCCTACAACAGTTGATACCAATTCAATAAATCAATATATTCTTTATATTGTATCCTATTTTTATTCTGCACCCATTCGGTGCTCCCTTGTAACTAACATCCTGGATTGAGAATAACTGGCTGCCCTCAATGCAAACGTACATGTTTCGACAACACAGACTCCTATTCTGAACTGTGACTGGCTGAGAAATCCAAATTAAAATGTCAACAAGCAATTTCCTACCTGGGGATCAAACTTCTTCAGAGGATTACGTGAGTACACCCAAAAATAAAACCTGCCGCGCCTTCTTTGAGAGATGCCATCTCCCGCCGCAGATCTGAGGGCAAAACATTCCACCTGAAAATAGATGCCTGTCGAGCACAGCGGGCTCACTTTAATATAAGTTGGCTAATTTGTTTGTTTCTTCCAGCAAGGTGGGAAAAGAGTGCAGGCACTCTAACGAAGCTCTTTCATGCGCCTAAATTAGAAGAGAACCGTTTTTATTTATAGCTTCTTCGTTTAGTGTAAACGTTAGATGTGCTTAGTTTGATTGGGTTTAATTAGAATGCAGGCGGGTGTTTTGGAGGAGCACGGGTGGGAGGGCTTGCCGGGGATGAGAGCTGCGTGTCCTCGGGTTGAGCCGTGAAGTTGTAATCCGGGGCGGCGGCTGAGAGGCTTTCGTGTCACCGTGTTTTGCACACCGCTGTATTTCCCCTCCCCGGCGCTGCTCGCGAGACACGTTCCCTTTTAGTACCAAGAAGTGAGTCTCTCGCTTGTCAGGGGGGGTAAGGCTTTATCAAGGTCGGTGAGGTAAAAAGTCCATTTCCAGATTGTACATCACATCACTCTCTCTGACGGCACACGTTGCCCAGAGGCCAGAGATGAATCCAGGCGGAGAAGAAGGCGCCGGCGCCCGGGCATCCGTATTAAATGAGCGGGGGCCTACCGAGTTAATTCATCCAAAACAATTGAGCTGGAATGGAAACAAGTCCACTTTGGTTGAAAACTCCCTGCGTTCATTAATATAATTTAGATGGTTTGTCTTATCAAACTACCATCTTCATCGGACGTAAAAAGGGGGAAAGGTGGCTAGTCGTCTACGTCTTTGCGTCTAAATCACCCAAAAGAAATTGTGTTTGCAAGCAGTTATCAGGTTTTAGTTGTGCACTTCAACATTTCAGGTGTCTTGGCAGATATTTTTGTATCTGCAGAATTATAATTGTTGAATAAGAAGTTTAAGTCTTGTCACCCACCATAGCCCCTAGTTCCACAGATAAGGCAGTGGTGCTGTGACTGGCAGGCACATCTCTTCCCCGTTATCTGTCGAGCCTCTGGACAGGAAGCACAGACACACTGACTGTTACGACTACTGATGTTCACTGAGAATATACTGAGAATCACTGCAATAATACCAGGTGGCAACCTCTGGTTCTGCCCAGTGAAGCCTCTTTAAAACCTGCATTCTCTCTCCTGACCAGCAGGGGCCTCCGGTTGTAGAAATGAAGTCTGATTGAATAGAAGTCTACTTCTCTCTTGATTTATTCCTTCAGTAAACATTAGTTTACGTTCTCAATCTCTAGTTTCAAGTCTTCTTCAATACACCATGATGTTAATTTAGTAAAGTATGTTCCAGTTAGAGTCAAACAGACCATAAAGCAGCTAAAAATCACCTGGAAGAAAACATAAATGCTTTGAAAAAAAAAGAAAGCCTATCCTATTAAGTAACAATAACACATCACCTACCGATTTCTCTCAAACCGTAATTCCCATCATATTTACAGCCTAAAATGTTACAGTTATCCATCACTACATGTTACAGGATGTCACATTAAAGTCCACTTGAGCCCACCACCATAAATGTACATCTCGTACTGGTGTATGTTAGCTGCAGGAGCCTAACACACTGGGTCTGGACAGGACAGATAACGGCGTCCTGATAGCTTCGGTCACATGACACAAAGTGCTGTTTGATGAGGTCCGCATGTCATCGCAGTAAAAGCACCATGGGAGTCGACACATTCTCTACATGTTCTCTGTCTTTCTCCATCGTGGTCTTTATGGTTGATTTTCCGTCAACGTCCGTGTCACAGACCAGGCTGCCTCTCTCTCTTTCTCCGTACTGTTATGAACAAAAATTAATTAGCACACTTAAAGGACACGTGAGACACCCACCGCCTTCGGCCGAATCGCTCCGCCAATGATTTCTTTGTTAATTGCCTCTCTGGGGAGTCATGGGAGTAAAGGAAGCCCCGGGGTAATGTAGTCCGCCACACTTACACACTGGCCTGCTTGTAAGAGACGCTCACTTCACCTCCCTCCCGGTCCTCCCTCTGCCCCAATCACTTGTGGCTTCCTCCTCCTCCTCCTGCTTTAAAAAAAAATTATTTATTTTTCGGTGTGGGAACCTGCCCAGCAAATTTCCCACTTTCCCTCCTCGGTTTCTCACTTTCATTTCTAACCTCCCTTTTCCTCTCGAATACGCCCTTCTCTCATTCCTGCTCTGTGGTGATTTTTCACTGTCTCCCCTCTCCCGCACCTTCTTCCCTACTTCGATATTCCTGCGGTCTCCCCCACTGTAGTTCTTCATCCCACCTTGACAACGGAAGGTACATTAAAGCACAGCCACGACACCCTCGCGCCGCTGATTTATGGCACCGGACAGATAAAGTATCTCCCGGCATCATGAAGGGAGCGAAACGCCGCGAGGTGGCAGGCTTCAATTCCGTCTTTGCCCTGCGGTGGATTATGCACCTCGCTGCCCCGGACTGAGGGGGCGTGGATGGAAGTTTGAAACATGAAGAGCACTTGATCTATCTGATCTCACTTTGATGTGTCCAGCATGTTGAGGCTCTTCTTGTAGGCGCAATGCTGCGGCATGTAGATCAGTAGCGCTGAGCTCGGACACGTGTAATAAGTCATGCCAACTCACAAGCGCGTCTTCGGTCCGACCCTTGTCCGCCAGCGTGTCTCTTGCTCTCCACCCACCGGCTTAATACGCGCGATTGGTATTTTAAGATCTGCTTTGTTCTTTCCAAAAGTGTCAGTGGCCAAACTTAGGCGAACAGAAGTAGAAACTCCTTGTCCTTTTACTCAGCTTTTATTATACTTTATTCTCTGGCAGTGGTTTCTCCAAACTGGGGGCATGCTGACCGCTACCTACTGTGATACTGTATTACACTGACGATGGATAAGTACCTCATACAACCCAACCTTAAAATACAAGCTCATCCATACCTTTAGGATTCGTCTTTTTGAGCACTAAAATGCTCCTTGGATGCATTTACACTTTGCTTTTTTGGACATCTATCAGATATAAGAGAGTAAATGGGGCTTTAAGGAGGAGGGCAAGATGGATGGTTGCTCTACAAGGTGTGACTTTGACACCGACGGCCAACGTCTTCAATCCGAGGGCACAATCGGTCATAAAACATTCTTAAGTGTACTTGCAAAGTGATGTGTTCAGGGAAGTAATGCCCAGATATCATGGGGAACAACCTGAACCCCTTTTTGTGTTTAGTTTGGAGGACTTGGATGCAGAGTTGTCGGTGCATAAAAGATTTGACTGTACACAAAATGGCTCCAATGTCCAAAACATGAACTCCTCTCTTGCTGCACAGTGGGAGAACTAAGTGTATGAGCTGACCTCCTGGCAGACTCACGGGTGTCAGAAGACACTTTCCAGCCGCTAATACTGTTTAGACAGATCAGTGGGTGGGAGTTAGGATCTCTCCCCCACTTGATGGAAGACTCCATCTATCAGTTACTGAACCGAGCTGCTGTAAATGTACTGAGGCTGTGACACATTTGAACTGTGACTGACCATTCAATCCTATTGGAAAGCCTTGTGAAATCCCTCAAGTACCATAATTCACTGCCATGTTGCGTATCCACGTCCACGGGTTGACGCGGCGGCACGTCTCGGGAGAATTGTATCTTTAAAGCCCTGAGCTTTTGATCAAACTCTCACAGTCTCCGCTCAAACCCACTAATCATTACATTACTAATCATTACATTACTTTTTTTACTTTCATTAGCAGAAGGTGGGGGCTGTGATGGTGAGCTCCCACCTGTGAATAAGTGTGAATGGGCCGCGTTGTTTCACTTTCCCGGGCAGATGAAAGGTTAAATGTTGTGTTTTTTCTACTGTGTATCCTGTCCTCTAAAAATCCGCTGCGCACTTAGGGCAAGTACATTAAAGGGTGGCATGGAGATCCTTTTTGACACGGTTAGGCGTTAGGCCATTTTCACACTTCAAAAGGTCTGGAACAAAAAGTTTGAGCCGTAGGGTTGAAGGCTCGCTCCCACTGATGGAAATACCTGTGAATAGGTTGTCGGAACTGTTAGATCTGGCATTTAACCCCCCAAAAAACAAAATGGCATGTATGATAAATAACAGGGTTGCTGTGGTGATAACCTTCCACGGTGTCTCTTATCTCTAAGTAAATTCTAACACGGTGAAATCAAAGACCTTTTTAATTACCCTGTTATGTACTCAGAAAATAGGTGACCTTTGGTAAGGGTAATGGTTGTTTAGTTGGATGGCAGTGACCTTTACTGGTCACAGAGGGAGAGGGCGTGTGGGAGCTGAGGAGCATACACACATGTTTAGTGTTTAATATGTAGATTGTATTTAATAAGTCCATCCACTAAAAAGCTGCAGTTATAAACTCTTCTCCTTGCACACACACCCAAAAGCATATTTTACCTAAAAAAAGAAATGACTCTAATACACCATACATTTCCCTTTGCCCTCACTGCAAGAATAGATTGAACACATAATGTCACTAGATTGCGTAATATTAAGACAAAGTCGGATGAACACAGGACCTTCACCCAGGAGAACGTTGTTCGTGTCTCGTCTCTGCAGCTCACGTACTTAACTCCACGTACGTACATTTTGTAACAAATATACTAACCCAAGTCACAACTCAACCAAGTACTTAAAATGTAGTTATTCGGTGGACATAAGTAGGAAAACGAACAACAACAAAAACGTTCTGGAATCCTGCAAACCGTTGTATGAGTATACGTTAAAAAAGATAAGCCAAACTTATTTGGAGGAGAAAACAAAGGCCAACTGTGAAGAAGAAGAAAAAACATCGCAGTTCAGACGACTGCCTGCTGAAACTACTGTAGGGCTGCTACAGACAGATTATGTTTGGCAATTAAAGATTCATATTGTTATCAATTAATCTCCTGATGATTTCTCAATTAAATAATTAACTGTTTGATCTATAGATAGTCTGCGAATATAAACATAAAATCATTAATGCCAAGCCCCAGGGAATAAAACCAAATAACTTGTTTTGTCCGACCAACAGTTTGATGGATACTATTGATACATCATTGAAATCGAAGATAACCAGAAAGTATATTAACATTTTAGGACATTTTTTTTCCATTTTGCTCAATAAATTGCTAATTAAATGACAAAACACATTTGTTTTCCGCTCAAGAGCAAAACAAAGAGGTATTTTCTGAATTGGACAATCTTGGTAAACATCGTGGCCTGAGTGCATGTGTTCTTTTCCATGTCTTACTTTTTGCAGTCATTTTTGTAAATATGATTATTAGAAGTGAAACTACTCAAAAGAGCTGGAGTCATCCTTGGAGCAGATTCGTTAAAGGCGGGGACACAAATACTTAAAAAGGCTTCAATCCTCCTGACACACCTCACCAATAAGCACAAAACATGTATTATTCAGGTGTTATAGTCTGAGTGAGGATAACAGCAAAGTCCTGGTGCTTGCAAACATGCAATGAGGAACCAGGCCAGGTTTAATGGTAAATAATCTGACATCAATTTCAAAAGAAGAAAACATTTCAAAAGATAGAATCATCACTCTCTATAGGGTACTTTGGTGGTTGGTGCCCTCCCTGCATGACCCACATAACAAGGCTTGCATCACCCTTAACCTTTGAGGCTGATCATCTGTCATACGCCCCAGACTACCACTGAGATGTCATTACTGTGGGTACAAACCATAGCTTGAGACTTGAATCGACACAGGTTTATTTAATAAAGAGGGTTTAGCTATTTTGAAATGTGACGCTCCTCATCCAAACAGTTTATTTAGTCTTTTCAGCTCCATCTATGTTTCAAGAGTGTCAAAACACAAGGTAATTAGCAGACCATCATTGGGAGTGAGAATATACACTGTAAAATTATTAATTAGGTTAACTTTAAAATGTAAATTCAGACAACTTAAAGAATGTTGACAATAAATAGTCAATTCAGATAACTTAAAGATCCAAGTTATATTAAGTAAGCAGTACTAATAAGAAAGAGTTATCTTTACTAGTCCAAGCGTCCACATCACTAGGAAATAATCAGGAAACCGATTGCCTTAAAATTAAATTAAAAAGTAAGCTGAACTACAACTACTATAAGCTGTTGAAACAAAGATAGAGAACAGTTATAATGGAAGACAACGTTTATTTATAAGAAAAACAAATGTATTTTTGAGTTATTGTCCTCACACATTGTTCTTAAGATCAAACAACGTGCTTAAAATGCTTGACGTGTTGCCAGATTCAGTTTTGGAACACAGACTATGATAAACACAGTTTTGGCATTTGCAAAATTCCACTACAGAAAACCCGGCATGTCACATACCATGCACAGATGGACAGAAGCAATAGATGTTATGTGTACAGATAAACTGCATTACAGTGAATTCAATGAATTTGACAGAATGTATGAACGGACCTCCACAATCCATATTGTAATAAGTCCGAAGAGGCACATGGCATGCGGAAGATTGTCATGGTCACCCATCACTACTGTTCCGTCCTAAACGATGGCAGTAGCTGTACTCCAGGTGCAGCGAATGAGGAGAGGCCACAGTGTCTTCAGGGTGATATTTGAATGGAACAACAATAATAGCACAAATGTAAATACAACATAATGTAGAAAGGCCTGAGAACAACAGGTTGATGCAGTGGCATCAAACACTAAGTGAAATAGAAATGACAGCTCGTTAGCCCTGATCAGGACCCTTTGGTGTGTTTCCGTAAGGTCAAGTCGCAGCTTCACGCCATCCAAAACTCAAATACAGGAGGCTGATCGGGTTTGCGGCCTACCGTTTTCAGCTGTCACACCTGCATCATATTGGCACTCTACTCCTGAACCTCCTGTTGCAGTGGAGCGAGCATGTTGCCCAAAAGCATAGGCAACAAACAAATGGTGATGATGTTACAAGGGAAAATGCTGTTGTTGTTTTGTTGTTTTGTAACATGTGAAGGTGTACAGATACCCGTTTGAGTGTGATATGAGTTTTTTATTTTATTCTTGAAGGCATTTGGGTTTTGAATGGGGCGACTTGAGAGCTGCAACTGGACCCGACTGGAAAGACATGAGATACCACCAAAAAGGGCCCCAATCAGGGATAAGTGATCAGTGAATCAAGAGAGATAGATTGGGCAGTTAAATAATGTTGAGTAAAGTCTACTTACAAAGCCTGTCTTGAAGAAGTGTGCGTTCTCATCTCCAAGGATGACAGGAAGGCCACGGAGGACTGCTGTTCGCTTCCCAGTCACATCTGTACTCAAACAAATATCTCAAACACACACACACACACTTCCTAAGTGTTAAAGGACAATCAATTGACAGCTCTGCATGCAATGGCACTACTTTAGTAACCACATAAAGAAAAATGACTTTGCTTGAGAAACTTACCCCTGGTGTGACTTGTGCAGATATTCATTAAGTTTCTGGCTGACACTTCCATCCTTGGACTTGGACATCTCCAGGAAGAGAGGAGGAGTGCATTTGTCGAGTTCTTTGAAGAACTCTGCTTGCAGATTTTTGCTTGATAAACGACAGAACTCAGCCAGAATCTAAAGGAAAGAGTATGATAATTTAAGATTTAGTCACATTACCTACACAATACAAAACGTAGAGTACCGCTTGTTGTTGGGACACGGTGCCACTCACTGAGGCCGAGAGGTCCGCCGTCATACGGTTGTTGTTGAATTACTCCTCGTTCAACTTAACCTAACATTACATTTCATCTTCATTCAATGAATCAGAATCAGAATCAGAAACTGTTTATTGCCAGGAATGTTTACACAAATGAGGAATTTTTTTTGGCGGAAGGTGCAACATTAGACATGACAAACAACAATCAACGCGACAGCAACAGTGCAATGCGTGTATTAAATATAAGATAAAGTGCTCAGACAACAAATAACGTTAAAGTGTGTTTCAAGTGACATGTGTGTTTAAGGCAGCTGTTGGTGACAGTAACGTTGTGCGACTCCCGTAATGCAGTGCGTTCAGGGCACACGAGTGACACAGCCACGGTTATTAATACCCACTAACATCCTGTCTGCCATTAAAAAAATGCTTAACGTGACGTTATATGTTAAGTATGCTACTTTTAAATTGGTAAACAAAGAATTTTGGTCCCTTCCACCATTAGCCCATGTACATGACAATAAAAAAAAAGACATGCTTACCGAATTCAAGAGTGGCCCTGAAAGATTGACAATTATCATTGCACCCGCTAATAAGCCCGCTAAGTTTGCTGAAACAAGTTGTGGTTATATTTACACTAAAGCTCTTCTAGAGGGGTTACACACGGTGGACTTGACGGGCTAGCTACTCACCAGAAAGTGTTCTTTACCAAGTTTCTTTAAGTATGGTCAACAAATTAAGCAGACATGAGTTAAGCTCACTATTTTTTTTAAGTAAGGTCAGCAATTACATTTTACAGTGTAGTATGCTGTGTCTACCTTAAAGTTCCAAAATCTGTTTCATATCAGCACATAGTTGAAAACAATTATGATGTTCGATTCAGCCCGAAGATCTCTTTGACTCGAAGGCCCAGGATTATTAAAATGATCCGATTTCAAAAGGCTGTTGTCGCTTCAGACGTGACTCTTGAGCGAAGACTACTTCAGCAACTTTTTGGGGGGGGAGGAGGGGTGCAGGAATTATGGCCCGGGAACTAAACCGGTTTCAAGCAGACAGAGTTCTGGAGAGTTCATCTAAAGGGTCCCCGGGTTTCCGCAGTTGTTAAAGGCTGTCGGTGCAGTAAGTAAACAGCGCGAGGCTGTAGTAGCCAGAGGCTGTAGTTTATTGTGTTCTGTCCGGTGCATTCTCGTTAACGCGATATCTCAGAGGAAATGTCTCCAAATTTGGCACAAACGTCCACCTGGACTCGAGGACGAACCGGTTGGATTTTTGGAAGTCAAAGGGCAAAGGGCACTGGGACATGTAAGCACACATGTGAGTACGGAGTAGAGGATTAGTCTCCCCAATGGAAGATCCGAAGAACAACAGAAATGTCTGCATTCCAACTTCCGCGGCCAGAAAGCCACAGCTAATCTACCCAGAATCCATTGCACTCACACGCAAAGTGTGGCACACAGGCACCCAGAAATCAATTTCTCATCCTCAAATATACGTATATACTCATCGGTGCACACATGTGCTTGGTCCCACGGGTGGGGGGGCAGGTGGACGGAGAGAATCAGCGAGCGGAGTCTCGATGGTGACAGGATAGACGTCTCGGATGGATGACGGGAGGGAGAAGAAGATGAAAGGCTGAACATGGATTTCAGAAGTCCGAGCATGTGCACTACCTTCTGGTTTCGAAGCGGTACGGCGAGGGAAAGTGTCGCTTAATGTGTCGGCCGGCGCGTACAAATAAACAGAAACAGAATTCAAGTATATGCACGGAAATGCTCTGTCTGTATCTCTCGCTCTTTGTCACTTCCTGTCGTTCCTTCTGTCTCTCTGACACACACACAGACTGACACACACACACACACACACGGCAGGTGTCAGAGAGCTCTGAGAGAGTGTCTGTCAACCAGCGTAGCTCTTCTCCTTCTTCACTGAACCACATTGACAGCCATTGCTACAGTGGGATACATGTGTGTATGTGCTTTACTCACACACACACACACACACACTTGTGTGTCCGTGCGTGTGCATATAGGCGCGCACGGTCATTACCAAGCCGACGTCCATCTGCTCTGTCCCGACAAAGTGGAAAGTTTCTGACCAACTCCTCCAGATGTATTATGGATGTCGGTCTATAATACATCTGCCTCTGCCTCTTTCATGTGTGTGTGTGTGTGCGTGTGTGTGTGTCTGTGTGTGTGTGTGAGAGAGAGAGAGACACAATGATTGGAGCTGGAGGAGGAGTGGAAGAGAAAGGTCTATGATGGTGAGATGGTAAGAGAGGAGAGTGGGGTGCTAAAGTCGTCTGCTTTTAAATGGACATTGAGGCAAAAAATAATTGAATTGTTGGGATGAGGAGTGGGGGCACTTAGTGGTGTTTTTTTTTTTTAAAGGACACTTTCCACTGGAGATCGAAGAACCAGAGTCGGTTTCAGTCCTCAACCGGAGGAGAAGGCATGCAGCCACATTCCCGTCAAGTCCTCAACTGGGGGGTTACCTTTAAGGGGGACCAGGTAGTCTGGTTTGACAGATGAGCCGCTCCCACATTTTTAAGCGTTACAACCTTTTAAATGGTTTACAGCTCGTGTTTCTTTCTTTTACATATATCAACCGTTATATGTGGATAAGTGTTCATTCACGATGGATGAAACAGGCACTTTTCGTAGAAGTCACGGTTTGGTCATACGCGGTTCTTAGATGTCGGGCGCATCACGCCAGCGTTCAAGGGGACAGATGTTTGTACAGGAGCTGCCGGAATGCGGCCATGTTCACGCAGCTGCAGCCACCTGCTACCACGTCGTGTTTTCTTTCTTTCTTTTTTTTCTTTGCATGAATCAGACACGAGCAGCTGTGCTTGGCGTCCATTATAAACGGGGAGCAGAGAGCTTGTCCTCCAGCTTCCCTTTCTTAAAGCTCGATCTTTGCAACCTCTGGATCTCAGAAGGCAACAAACATCTGGCAGCATCGGGTAATGTACATGTTACATATAATAAGCTGCACAAAAAATCCCTAGAAGTCTTTTTTCTGTAAATAGAGTGATTCAAATCCTATTTTTCCCAAAGAAACTGTCAAAATCTGAGAGTGCGGTAAGAACATTCCAACCTGCCTCCAATGCACACACACACACACACACTCACACACTCACACACTTGCTCAGCACCCGACCAAATGACTTGTTCGGGTAAATGTGGTGACGAGTTTGTGGCGTGTCAGGGAGGATCGGGGTCGGTGGCCAATTTCCTGACAGAGTTGCTAAATGCAGACAGGCCAGTCGCCTCTCTGGCCCTCCAATCACCCACATCAGGAATGTTCCCCTCTCGCTCCCTCTCACCCCTTCTCCTTTATAATTTCTCGGCCTCCGCCTTTGTTTCATCTGTCTGTCCTTGGTAATTCATCTAAACTGCCTCTCTCTCTCTCTCTCTCCACCTCCCATACTCTATCCATCTGTCCAGACTAGTGTGACTAAAAGGCTCAGGGTTGTGTGCCCTGCCAAGCCGAGTGCACGGATTTGGATAACCGCTGTCTGGAGATATGTCTGAGATAGCGACCCACAGTCACTCACTCCTGTCTCCGGCTGCCAGCCATGTGTGTGTGTGTGTGTGTGTGTGTGTGGAGATAACCCCCCTGGAGACTCTTGCTCCTGTCGCACCCGAAAGTGGTTCACGGCTGATAGCGACGGCGAGGGCAAATTCCACGCATTACAAAAGTCGACACCTCGAAAAAATAGATATAGGGTGGCAGGGGGGGTTTGATAGGTTTGACAGCTAGTCCAGGGCAAATTTGTAAAAGAAGAAAATCACGATGTGATGGAATATGAAGACGTGTCGACTCCACACAAACGGCCTGATGTTGAGTTCCATCCAGCTTTTTAACGGGCCGTCAGTCCCGTGTTCGTCCAGGTGCTTTCCTGCCATTCCAGCAAGCCCCCCCCCGCCCTTCCATTGGCCAGGAAAGACAAGTCAAAAAGGCAATTCAACTGAGTCACTCCGGCTTTCTCGAGAGGCCCCTTAATTTTTGCCATGAAAAACCCAGCGGCAAAGTGGAATCAGGCCCTCCTCGAGTACGCTGCCGGAATATCAAGTCGGCCGCCACGTGCACGCCCAATAAACCGTCGCCCAGATGCCCTCTCGTCAGATCCCCACTTGGCAGCGGCCCGTTACAAACCACAGAGTTCCACTGATGGCCACTGAGCAGCTCCACTGGGGGGCAGTTGGGATTGTAGACCAAGGGAGGGGCAGTGAGTTATATCACAGGAACACAGATAGGCCCATAAAGATTTAAATATGCAGGTTTACTGATTTACCCACTCGAACATTTAAGTCATACAACCTCACTTACTTGCAGGCGCCTGTGTGTCCGTAAAAAGGCTTTTCTTTTTATGAGAGCGCTTTTGAGGCGCGTCGTTCACTATGATACGGAACATCCTTGTGAGGGAACATGCCGGCGCATGGTAGAATACTCGCTTCCGGATGAAGGGCAGGCTGAAGCACTCATGGAGAGAGGACGGAGGGTGAGGAAACGTCTCATTCGGTCTGCGAAATACCCGCCGGCAAACCAGGGGGTCGACCTCCACATAGCGCTGTATTTTGCACACTGAACTTGTTGTTGTTGTTGTGTACCACTTGTGAGTAGATAAGACAGTTGTTTGCAGTATTTGTCCCGCCCCTGCTCCACTGGGATTGGACGTGTCCGTGTGCCGCTGCTGCTGTTTGAAGATGGACTTCCTCTTTAACAGGAGTTCCTCTCCTCCCTGTGCCGCCCCTCATCTTGTCAAAGTGGCCGTGACCGTCCTCTGGAACTTGTTTTACCCAAGTCTGTGTGCTCTATTTCTGAGTTCATCACCGTAGCTGGAGGCGCGGCTGGCCTGTGTTCACTCACATTGATGTGTCTGAGGGCGTACGCGTCAATTAATAAAACACGGTGACAGCGCACTAAATGACTTCTGCTAGGATAGACGTGCATGGCTAACGTCATTTTATATATATATGTATATATATTTATATATATACATATATATATTTACGGCAAAATCCCATACGAGATGGATTTTTCTCTATTTAGATATACATCTGGCATCTGGGTGTGTAAATTCTGATACACCAGCAGGGACATTGGGAGGAAGCCTATTACAAATCACCGCCGTCTTTCCTCTCACTTTTATGTTCAATTTTTCTTCCTTTGATTTCTTTTTATGCAGCAGCAGCAGCACAGCATGGCCCCACAACATACTAAAATGTACACACATCACATGCACTGCCATTTAGCTGTTTTTTACATTAAAGAGCTTCGTCCCCACAGACCCTGATGAGGTGTCCTTGAAAAATAAAAAGCTGCACGTTCTGGACAAAAACGTTATCTTTGCAACCTTTTGCCCGTGGAGGAGTTCTTGTGATTCCACTCATGTATAACCTTTATACAAACAAAATATATTCAACAACATTTTCCAGCCGTTATTTGCATGTCTCTGCTTGGTTTGCTTACCACGTGGATACGCTTCTAAAACTGGGACCGGTCTGCCCAATTTGTGCCCGTCAGACTGGCTCTGTTGTGGATGGGTCTTTACTGGGAAAGGGAGGCTGCGAGACTATTCTGGCTTTGTTAAAAACTTTTCTTTCCTTTTTCTTTTTTCTGGAAACTGCAAATTTCAGAAGCTCCAAAACAGCTCTAACTTTGCATAATTCAAATTATTTGACTACAGTGCCTCAATTACATTGTTTCTACTGAGAGGTAACTACAATTGAGCTCAGTTAATCACTTGGCACGGCACAGACTGAAGTGCTGTATTGGTATTGTCTGAGAGCCAACAGTGTTCAGTAACAGGGCTGATTAAAGTGTTTGAAGAAGGCTGTTGAAAAATATGACCATTTAGAGCGATTATTGTCCTGTTCTCACCGGTGAAGCATCGACGTTCACCACGTCAAAAGAAGCAGGGCAGTTTAGAAATGCTAAAGAAGAGCCACGTCCAACTGTTCTCAACATGAAACACTGCTTCAGGATGGAGATGGAAAGTGTGCCAACATTAGTTTCACTTTTCTTTCCATCAAACATGTTCAAATAGTACAGATACCTTCAGACAACCTTTTCTGGATAGGAATTTGTCGGATTTATTTCCTGCTGGTTTTAGCAGTTGGGAAGCAGCAAAACCGAAGCAATTGGGAATGTGGGTGGGAAGCCAGTGTGGGATCAACCTATATCTGTAAAATCTTCAAACGTGATGAAGTTCCGCTGGCATTTTGGAATGGTAAAAACACCCTCTTTTGGATAGTTTTGGTGATATTAAATGAGCTATATCCAACTCTGGGTGCAACATTTTGTTGTAAAAAGGTTAATGAAATCCTTTTGTTCTTATTTTTTAGCTCAGTGAATCAAGCCTCCCAATAACTGGAAGGGAATATGTATTTTATCTTCCAAAAATCGTCTCAAAATGAACCACTTTCATAATAATTAATCTGAAGTGACACATTTGGACATTTGCATTGAATTATTATTAAGAGGAGTGCCTTTTCTGCGAGATGGAGATATTTTGATTCGGGGTGCCAGACCCATTGCACATCATCTTGGTTGAAAAGGTGTGATCGGGGATTTTCATTTGACACCTCAACAGTTAACACCCTCTCCCTGTGTGAGAGCTGCTGGTGACGTGTCTGCAGAGATGGAGGCCGAATATACTGGAAACCTCCAAAAGGAAGGCAGAAAGTCCTGCTTTCAGAGATCCATAAAGGAAAGTCAGTTTTTTCACAGCGTCAGCAGCTTCCTGCTGGAGCCGAGGAATGGGTGGAAATAACGAGCGCTGTTAATTCTGAGTCCCCTGAGGGCCGTACTGTCAGAGAAGTAAAGAAGAAATGGTTCCATATGAAAAACGACTCGCCACAATAAGGCAATTGATGACTAAAGGGAGGGGGTCGAATAATTTAAGATGTTCATATTGATAATGTAGTGTTGTACAATAGCATCAATGGCCAGTTTTAGATTAATGGTGATATTGTTATGCTAACTGAATACATTTTTAATGATATAAGCCTCTCAGTCAACAGGATGATGTCAACATAATTACAAAAGTGTCATTTATAGAGGGTTTTCAAACTCCAAACGGCTTCAACGTAATGAAATATACAACCCATTAGTGATTTGTTGTAAATTGTGTTCACGCCTAAGAGGAAATTCAAAATGCGAGACCGAAATCACTCGTACAAGCCACTTAAGAAGGAATCTATCTGTCAGAGATGTGTGTAATTAAAAATCACCTAATTAAAAACATATTGATGCCCTTCCCTCACCGTATGCAGCTGGCAGGTGTCTCGCACTGGTCGTGCATATTTCACAGATTAAACAGATTGATGTTGCTGAGTTATAGATATTGAGGATCCTTGAGGTGTGCAAGTAGTCCAGTGTGTGTGAGGTGAGCCAAGGTCGCACTCGAAATCATGTAAATCAAAGCTCTTTGAAAGTTTGCAGAAAACCAAGGTCCAATGACCTGTGGACCTCATTAAGACCAGAGCAACCATTAGTGCTGTTGATATAGCTGTGAGGGTTTAGTTTATTATGTTTCGTATTGCATGTATAGACGAGACAGAAGAAAAGAAATCATCTCAGCCTGGAAATAGTGATTGAAAGGGCAGACTTCAGTCCAGAGCTCTAACTACCATCAAGGACACTTCTTGAGTAATAACTTGATAGTTTAATATTAGTCAATCCTAATATTAGTTAGAACACTTTCAGACCAACCCAATAATAAATAGATATAGGCTTTATTTCTCTTTTCATGGTAGTTTAAGAAGGCTTTGTAACACAATTCATACCTCAATATTTGGAAGTAAAGTATTTTCACTTTCTTATATCATGATTTATAGGCACCAATAATTATTTCAATTTACAGCCCAAACGGTCAGGTGAGTATCCCTTTAAAGCCCCTGAATACTTCATTTAAAGTCTTAACTAGTTCTATATACAGTTAAATATACAAGAGCTAATCAGCAACAATCAAAAAGACATCTGAAGTTATCATTTAAGGTTTAAACAGTCAGAAACTGTCTGAATCTGCTTCATCAGGACTGTGTGAGTTTGCTCTGCCAACTTCAAACTGTCCGTGTATACACAATAACTCAGTAAAAAGGTCTTCAGGGTCTTTAAACAGTGGACCAAATGAAAGTAAAACCACCCTTTCCTACACCAAATCATGTCATATAAATATCTTAAAAAGCTGTCATTTATAACTCTTCCTACAAACCCGCCTTTAACCACTCTGCTGATTTGTATAAAGTTAAACTTAAAGATGGCGCATACAGTGACTTGAAGCTTGACTTGGTCTTGCCCCTCCAAGACTTGAGACTTGACTTGGACTTGTGACTTGAGACTTGACTTGGACTTGCCCCTCCAAGACTTGAGACTTGACTTGGACTTGTGACTTGAGACTTGACTTGGACTTGCCCCTCCAAGACTTGAGACTTGACTTGGACTTGTGACTTGAGACTTGGACTTGCCCCTCCAAGACTTGAGACTTGACTTGGACTAGTGACCTAAGACTTGAGACTTGACTTGGACTTGTGACCTAAGACTTGAGACTTGACTTGGACATGTGACTTGAGACTTGACTTGGACTTGCCCCTCCAAGACTTGAGACTTGACTTGGACTAGTGACCTAAGACTTGAGACTTGACTTGGACTTGTGACCTAAGACTTGAGACTTGACTTGGACATGTGACTTGAGACTTGACTTGGACTTGCCCCTCCAAGACTTGAGACTTGACTTGGACTAGTGACCTAAGACTTGAGACTTGACTTGGACATGTGACTTGAGACTTGACTTGGACTTGCCCCTCCAAGACTTGAGACTTGACTTGGACTAGTGACCTAAGACTTGAGACTTGACTTGGACATGTGACTTGAGACTTGACTTGGACTTGCCCCTCCAAGACTTGAGACTTGACTTGGACTAGTGACCTAAGACTTGAGACTTGACTTGTGACCTGAGACTTGACTTGGACTTGTGACCTGAGACTTGACTTGGACTTGTGACTTGAGACTTGACTTGGACTTGCCCCTCCAAGACTTGAGACTTGACTTGGACTTGTGACTTGAGACTTGACTTGGACTTGCCCCTCCAAGACTTGAGACTTGACTTGGACTCAGTTAAAATACTTGAGACTTGATTTAAACTCAGTTCAAAGACTTGAGACTTGATTTAAACTCAGTTCAAAGACTTGAGACTTGACTTTGACTTGTGACCAAAGGCTTGATGGTTGACTTGGACTATTTCTCAAAGACTTGAGATTTGACTTGGACCCAACCCAAATGACCTGTGAGCATCCCTGCTACAACTACACAATCAGAGTGTCAGTGATGGCTACCCACTGCATTGCCAGCCGATGTGCTTGTGTTGGTCCGTGTGTGTTGATTTGCTCCTGCTGCCAAGGCCTCTGCATATTAACTATCTGTACATTACCACAGATACATTAGTCGTAGAGAGAGAGCAAGCAAAGAGACTGACTCATTGTTTGGTGTACACGTGCGTGTTTGGTTTGTACATTCGTATGCGGAGCACTGCGTCAGTGTTTGCTTGCAAAATATTTGCGTGTCATCCGAGCTTCGGAAACTGTTTGCTCTTTGTTGCAGTCGCAGTACGTACTGTTTGACGAAACACCGGGACACGGGCAAATGGAGTCTGCAGGCAGCTCGCCGTGACAAAAGCTGCAGCGAGATCCGCTCTACCGAGAGTACGAGAATTAAAATACAACATTCCGACGTAGGCTGGCTCTGTAACCTTATGTAAGAAATAGCCAAAGCTGTCTAATGTCTCAGCCAAAGAGCTGACACTAATTATACAAGTTCCGTTTTTTTGCAGAGCTCCGATGTTAAGAATGTAACGAAGCATACGTGATCATTTGGATCATTATGGCGATTCTGCTGCCATTAGAACTCGTGGCGGACCAGGCCGACTGCAGGTACGCTCTATGTGTCTTCGGGTGCTTGTGTGTTGCAGGCCATTAGACTTCATGGAGGATTGACTCTTCCAACCTGTAATGTGGCGGGCTTATAAACAAAGAGGCGGCACCGTCGGGGACAGCGTGTGCTTTCCACTGCAATCAGAAGGGAAAGAAGTTAGTTTGGCCTGCCATACCCTATAACCATTTAAATGTGACTGTAGCCGGGGCATGAAAGCGATCAAGTCTTCCTCACTGCAAGGCTTTGTTTGCAGAGAATTTGCACAACAGAAGGAAGACAAATGCCTTCTTTCTTCTTCTATTTTTTCGTGGATATTTGTAGCTTTCTCTAATTGTTTTTCATTACTTTATGAACTTAAAATCCTTAAGAGCGGCTAAATGAAAGCAGCGTGGGTCCTGTGACAATTTGCCTACTATTTGCCTATTTGCTTGACAGAACAAACACAAAATGCCACCACCTCAATTTCTGCCAACTTTTCTGCCAACAACTTTTAACTGATGATCAATGGCTCTCCCCGTAATTGCATTTGTTTGAAACACTTTCAAGGACTTGATCAATGCTGGCCAGATGATGGGCCTTTAAAAAAGCCACCGCACCACGTCTTCACTATTCACTTCATGCTTTGTTTTCGTGGGGACTTTTCTCTCTTGAAATGCACAGTGTCCTCGACTCATGGAGCGACTGTCTGAGCTCCATGGTAGGACTGACAGTGACTGTCATTGTGTGACGGGTACACTCAAGCTGCGCAGGGCGTCTCGGCCTGTTGGAAAGCATTCACATGGTTTGTCAACAACCAGAGTCCAAAAATGTTAGTTTTCAGTTTGATGGCTGATTTTCTCCAACTGCTGGAGAACATTTGCAAACATATTGAACCTGAAATTCAGTCAAATGCATGCCATAAATTGAAGCATTTTGTGTCGGCTCAATTCTCGAGACAAAGTTTCACTGTTCCGAATGCAAAGAGCGAAACAGATTCACTTCATTCTTAACTTCAATAGCAAAACATGTATGTTTAGCTGAAAGACAGTAAAGGTTCAGTAAAGGTTCTGGCACAGATTCCTCTCCATCCATCATCATTTGAACGACACTTTATTTTTTCCCATTACTAATAATATCCTCCAACGCCGAACAAAGATTGAAGATTGTGTTCATTGTTGTTTCCTGTGTGACAAATGTATTTGATGACAGCGCAGGTACAAATAATAGAATCCGATTGGCGCTTGGTGTGTGACAAAGGTCACCAGCATTGTGGATAATAATCACCTTTATTGCTGTTGCTACCCCCCGCTCCTCTCCTAATGAAGCTTCCGGTCCCTACTAAAAAGCTTAACGAATGTCTCGCGTATCAGACAGTAATTGCAGGCAGGCTTTTCTATCTGCCTAATTACTGATACTTCCGGCTGCACCAATTGGACCTGCAGCATGCTGGCTGGTTGATGGTGGTGGTTGGTGGGTTATTATATTCCATATGCTGGGACAGCTCCGGAGGCAAGCCTACACTCTCTGAAATGTCTTCCATAGGTTATTTATAATCACTGTGAAGTGGTAGAGAGAGGCCGACGTAAAGTTGGAGAGAGAGAGAGAGAGAGAGAAAGGGAACACGGAGCGAACAGAGCAGCGGTACAGCACAGTGGGAGTAGTAGTGGGGGAGTGTGTGGGCACAGTCAATGTATCCTCAGACAACGGTTGAGTTATTCCACGTTTTTTGTGCGTTCCCCGAGTAATGTCCAGCAACACATGTCAATTTCCGCTTGTTACGTGCATACTGTCTTTTCAAAATAAACCTCTGTTTTCATAGGGAACAACACTACTTGGTTGGGTTTAGAAAAAAGGTCATCGTTAGATTTAGGCCACAAAACTACATGGTTGGGTTTAGGAAAAGATTGTGTTTAGGTTTAGGCAACAAAACCAGGTAACCAGATAATCAGACCCACTTGGGTTAGGGTTAGGGGGGGGAGTTATATACTTTAGTTTTGCCCAAACCAATAGGTAGTGAGTGAGGTACTGTATATGCATTTCCAATATTATTTGCCTCCGACTTGGAAGCTCTGACATGTGTCACTCAGAACAAGTAATGTTTTTTTAGGTTGACAGAAGAAATATGTCAATTTAAACTAAAAGTGAATGTCATCCAGGACTGGTGTCATTTTACTGGAAATGCTTCCGCCCTTTATTTTCTGGCAAAAGTATAGGAAGATGCTCCCCTCGATCTAAATCCCACCTGTCAAGACTGGTCAGCTGTTGTCCAGACAGGCACACCAGAGACACAGCATTTGATTGGCGGAAAAATGATTTCTGGACAGCTAATCGGAAGGTCTCAAACCAGGCTCCTTCCCTCCATGCTGCTCTCTTCTTTCTTCACATCATTCCTACATATATGTATATATACTAATATATATATGTACATATATATATGTATATATAAAATACATCTACATCCATCTATCCATATATATATATGTATATATATACTGTATATATAGGGATAGATAGATGTAGATATATTTTACTCTTTCCAACAGTATTTAGTTCTTTCACGTATTTGTACCTTGTTATTCCTTTCACGACTTCATCAATACTCTTTTTCTATTTATATATTTGCTTTTTTATGTCATTTGTTGCCTGCATCCTTTGATCCTGTCTTTTCTCCTCTTGTTCTTTCATGTCAACCATGAAATAAACTGACAACGTACCGTGTATTAGGAAGCTCTGTGGAACTCCATTGAAAGGGTTGAACACAATGCTCTAAAGGGTTCCTGGTTAGGCGTTTCCGTGATGGTGGTGGTGAGTGCTGTCTGTCCACCCCATAATCTCCCATTGGTGGTCAGCTGGCTTGTGTTCTGCTGGGAAGTGACTATAAATGGCCATACCATCATGATTCAGATAGGCTGTTCGATATATACCACCATTTCAAAGGAGCTTTAAAGGTGTACAGGTCGGAGGCTCAGCTACAGATGGGTCTGCATTTTAGATTTCAGATATTACAATGCTGATGTTCAGAAGCATGAGTTCTCCGAGCAAGGCATTCATTTATTTAGCTTTTATGACTTGCCAGCCTAATTGCCAGAGAAACCACACTGTACTATTTTTAATGTGTCGGATCAATGGCATTTTCTGTAACGCTGTGAAAATGTAATGTTTTGTTATGATATTTGACATTGATTCAACTTAAGTCAAAAGTTACTGTTGAATAGAACAATGGAATGATAACTAATAATGTTTACAAATTATTAGTATTGCTATAACGTTTATTGTTCCACACATTATAACATTTGACAAGTCTTTCTTAATGATCACCAAATCATTTGTAAACCATCTATAACATTATTTGGATAGCTATTATAAAGTAACAACTGATAAATGTAGTAATACTCTTGTCAATGATTAATACATATTTTGTAAAACATCTTTAAGCATTATTTAGAAAAAATAGTTTAATACTTTGTCAATTATTTATAATTGGTTTCTGGTCCATCTATCTCAAGGCAGGTAAAATTGATGGCCCCTGCTATAGATTTTTGGCAGACAAGTCTCCCTACAACCATCTTATATCTTATTACCAACAGCCTCAGACGGTCAAATTGATCTTTATCGGTGTTAAAAAAAAAAGAAATCCCCCGTGGCAGCTTCGACCTTTATGGTTCTCACCTTTTATTGGAGACTTTTGTAAGTGTGTGTGTGTGTGTGTGTGTGTGTGAGGGAAACTACAGGAGGCACACCAACAAGCCTGATGGAGAGTAATTTGTTTGGCAGTCACTGTAGTTAGCATGTCCAAGGTGATGCACTTCGATTTGACGGGAAAGGGATTTTCTTTTTTCTTTTTTTAAAATCTAAAATTCGAAACCGTTGAGTTGCAATCGCACCACTCTGCCTCATAAACACTTTGTCATTAACATAGAGGAACTGTCACTGCCACGTTTGAGTTTGTTGTTGTCGCTTAGAGAATAAGTTGTCCAAATGATGTCTGTGAGCTGCTGATGAGTGGGAGGGGCGTCTCCTCGCCAGCTGTGCACAGTCACTAAGTGTTGACAGATCACCTCTGCAAGCCCCCGCAGCCTTCTCTCTCACTTTCATGCGGAAAAAGTGGAAAGCGGTTGAAGCAGAAAACACTGGACTGAATCGTGTTTGTTTTTCCAAAGATGTTTGGGGTATAAAGTTTTCACGAGGTAAGTTTGTTAGAGGAGGAAAAATCCCCCAAATAATAGAAAGTATATCCCTAACCTCTCTAACTGAAAACAATTCATTGTATTTGCTTGAATCATAAGGATCACATTTGGGCTGGGAAAGGACACTGGAATATATGACATTGTGTCAACAGTCAGCCCGCGTCTACGGAACAAACCTTTTTATTTCACGGCAAACCAGCAGACTTTTTTACGAAACCTAAAAAAGTAGGTTTTGTTGCATTGCTGTTTTTTCTTCTTCAATTTACAGCCTTAACCACGTTATTTTAAAACAACTCCAGTATTCATTCTCCTTTTTGGTCTCCACTATAGAATGTATATAATAATTAGAGTTGTGGTGACGTCACCCATTGGTTTGTGGACTGCGGTTTTTGCCGTCGCCATCTTGGATTTGGGCTGGCGCCATCTTAGTAGGTTCAACCAGTGAACAGAAGTGACCACATTTGGACTGATGAGGAGTGACGTTGCGATAAGACACACGGTATACGGCTATACGCTGGTAGCGACTTGTTAATCGCAAGGTAGCCCCGCCCTAAATTATACCCTGCTTTATGGTTTATTTGACTCATAATTTACTAAATGAACATCCTGCTGTTGAATTCAAGAAGACTTGAAACTCGAGATTGAGACCATAAAGTCATGTTGACAATGTTTACTAAAAAGTCATTTTCTCATCGACTTCTATACAACCAGAGGAGTCGCCCCCTGATGGCCAGTAGAAAGAATGCAGGTTCAAGGCATTTCCGCATTGGCTTCACTTTTCAGAAGACGAGGTTGCCGCCTGGTCTCCACCAACTACAGAGGGGAAATATTAGGCTTACTAGCTGCTAGATGTTCGACTATCTTCAGTAGCTAGCTGCTACCGAGTGCCCCCAGTTGATGAGTTGGGAACCAGTGGAGTGGAACTTAACGATCCAGCTGTTTCCCCATGAAGTCAATATAACACCTGACTGACTACTTCATGAACTTGCCTGTCCGTATGTTAATATTTCCTTCTTCCTCACACTTTAATCCTTTTTATCTCACCGTATCGCTTCTTCTCATCTTCATCCTCTTCCTCTTAATGTTCTCTTGTCTACGCTACCCCACACATGCAGAAGGGAAATGATCCCTTTTAGAGAATCTGCAAAGATCACCCACCTGTTTCAAGTGACCATCATAAATGTGGTCATTATGGAAATTACACTTCTTCTTTCTTTCTTTTTCAACAGCTGGTCTGTGCTTCGCCACATGTCCTCTTGTTTCCTTGTCCCTTGTGAACTCATTGAACAGTCTGGCATCCAGCGCCTCGTTAGTGTGAAGTGAGGATACAGCAATGTGTGCTCATCAAGAGCCGTCAATGTCAGACGGCTTCGGCCTTCCTGCTACGGTGGAGATTTCGTTAGCCGTTAGTTTATCTTCTTCCCTCTACTTGTGTTGGGCGGCAGCCTTTTTAATCAGGTCTGCATACATCTGTGACATAACTGCAGTTACTCCCAAGTTATTTGAGTTTCCTAATGCCCCGAGGCCTTTTCACACCACTTCACAACAGCTCCGTGACCTTTCGCGTGTTCTCAGTTTGTCAACGATAAGTGAGAGGGAATGAAAATCTCTGCTCTTTATGTGTTCATAATAATGCTTGTAATGCTTCATTGATTTCATGTGACATGCATGTTTGACTTTAGAATTATTCCAAACAAGTATCGCAAGGTTTTTAAAAAACAAAGTACTATTATGTGTGTGTTTGTATATATATATATATATATAAATATATATATATATATATATTCATTATGTATGCATCTACGTGTATACGCATATATTCGTAGGTTTTTGTATATATGTATATTTGTAATATATATATATGCAATAATGTGTATATGTGAGTATATATGTATATTTGTGCATATGTGTATATATAAATATATTTATATATGAATATATATATATATGAAATGTGTATATGAATATATAGATCTTGTTTATCGTTTCATATAATTTCAAAATAAAAGCCCGGAATAAAAGGAAATTATAAACACATAGTGAGGTAAAAAGGCTTGTTCTCTCTTCATAGAATATCAAATATGCATGGCCGCATGCAGTGAAACAGAATGTGAAACTTGTATCAAAGCAAGCACAAAGAAAAGGTCCTCAGCCAAACATTAGTAGTGTTGCAGTCAGTGACAGATATTGTGGCTCGTGAGGTCTCAGGCGGCGCACGCCGGGCCTTTCCTCGTCACGCCTCGTGTGGTTGCTCAACCACCAGCAGTTCTCTTACCTCACTAAGTCTTACTCAGTCGGCTCTCTCGGAGGTTCATTAACGCGCTCCTCCCATACGGGGCTGAGACAGAAAGAGACCGCAGACCGCCATCAGCCGAGGAACATTTTGCCACACTACATTACTCTGGTCTTTAGTAGCGGGCGAGCTCACGCCGCTCTGCCTTTTATAGCCCGCAACAATTCACAGATCTGTGAGCGGAAAGAGCCGGTGGTGGAATGTTTGACTGTGAAGCACACAAGGGCAAAAATAATAAAACCGAGTGATGAATCGCTCTCGGCCAAGGTTTCCGACAAACCCACCGTGATGGAGCAGATGGGGCGGACAGAAAGAGAGGTGTACGCGACACCAAGACAAGAGGTAGAAAGGAAACAGCTTACATTTACGTGCCCTTACAATAAGGAGTGTGTGCTCTATTGCAGGGGGTGCAGGGCAGCTGTTTAGGCGAGAGGGTTTCTTTTAAAGCCACACAGCATGTCACATGCTCAACATTCTCGGCAACCATTTCGAACTGGCAGTACGTCTGAAGGTGCAATGTGTAAGATCGGCGAACACTCCCCCACACAGCCCCCCTGGTTACTGGCACAGACCAACGATGGCTAAAGTAAACTATAGGCCGACGCCACACGTGACGAGTATGAGAGACCCCCAGAGTTTCAGCAGTTTGGTCTGAGTTTGCTTATTCTTGCCTTGCTGATAGGAAGTAGTTTGCTTTTACATATTCACATAACTGATGACTGTAAGTTTGGATCGTATGGACCCAGGAGTAGAGGGGAAATGCTGCCACCTATTTCTTTGGAGCATGTGGCCAAAAAGGACACGCAGCACCTTTCATGGTGCACATAGTAGTTACTGGCTTTGTGGCTGTCTCCAGATTTCAAAATAAGAGTCACAACGGCTTTTGGTTTCCCCTCGTCTTTTGAGTGTCACAGTAAATAACATTTGAACACTGCCGAGAACAGATATTTTGGGAAACCAAATGAATATATATATTAGCATCAACGACGGGGCTTGTACTGCGTTCATTCATTAGCGGTTCCTCATTATGTAAAAAAAAAGGTTGCTTGAAACCTTGCTTGCTGCTGTGAATCAGTAGGATATCAATGGCATCCCTAATGGACACGGTGGCTCCTGATAGTGATTTATTTAGCTACGACTCATTATTTTTCTCACTGATGACTCCAGGCTGCCGGGAACACTATTAAATAGCTCAAGAAGGCTGATGCTGAAGCCAACTCCACCCATGAGGTCACTGTATAAGATTCAGACCGTGTAGACCAATGGAGACATGCTTGGTGCATATTGGAGCATCCCAGGTGAACTGTGGGATGGAACCCAGGTGGTTACGTGGATGTGGGGGGGCAGGGTATCAAATGTATCGGTTGCATTAAAGCGATGTTGAACTTTAGGTTGAGTATGATGTAAGACCAGATATGTTCCATCTTCTTTATCCGTTGATCCATGCCAGTGTATCTATATTTGTTTATATATACAGTTTATGTATACACATATTTATATGTATATATATTTATATATGTACATATATTTATATGTGTATATATATATATTTATATGTATAATTATATATATATATTTATTTTTCCATTCATTCAATTCTTTGTATTAATGTTTTACAGCAAGAGCAAGAAAAAAAACATTGGTAGTTTGGTATTTCTAGTTTTTTGGTTCATTTTACATTATATTAAAATAGGCATTAAAGCAGATGGGTGTAAATACATTTAACGGGTTTGTTCTGCACTCAGATGTCCCGAGCAGTGGCTCCAAAAATGCAGCTGTCATAAAGCGACCACATTCATACAGCTGTGAGGGTGCAAACACAGCATGCCGAGGTGACTTCAGGACATTTTCTTCTTTTCTTTGTCAGCTCACCTGACCCCAATCGTCCGGTTCCCCCATTGTATTGCATGAGGGGCCAGATGCTTCCCATGTGAAATACAAGAACACACAAGTAGAAAGAACACAGAGATTTCGATTCAAATTCAAAGCCCCCTGAAAATGTGGTTTCAATTCTTCTCTAATAATTACCAACATTTTGAATATAAATCGTATTGTTTTTTGGGTGGGTTTTTTCCTCATTTTTTTAATTTTCACCTGTATGAGACACATACAGACCGGAAATATGGTGAGTGAGTGAGGGGTGAGAATCGAAACCATTGCAGTTCCATGTACATCTGTCGTGAGCCTCTAACCACAGTGTGATGGAAAGAAGCCTGGCGACGCAGGAAAAACAACCGCAAAACAGGGACAAGAACACCAGGCAGAAAAACAAATACTCATATTAAAATGAGTCCAAATGTTCTCAAAATGTGTGTTTGTGTAGGATCCAACTGCATAGTGAGAGGCGGATTGAGAAAATGTGTTCTCAGGGGCTTTTAAAACTGATTTTGTGTGTGTGTGTGTGTGTGTGTGTGTGTATGTGTGCGTGTGTGTGTGTGTGCGTGTGTGTGCGTGTGTGTGCCGGGCCCCGGAGGGTCGCTTAGCATATCTGGCCTGCAGCAAACACACTGGACCTCATGCCGGCACCGCTCACACCCCAACTAAGAAAATCCACCACACCAATTCCTTCTATTGAAAATGTTCTGAAATCTTAGTTTTTATTCTAAAAGGGAAGTAACATGTCCCTTCGCCACCAGCAGACCGATTAGCAACCACCGGTAAATTATCAGGCAAATTAGTCAAATCTGTTTCCCTCAGAATCCCTTCTGTCCCCATCACCGAGTCCTTAACGCAAGGTCAGCGATAAATCCCAGGTTAATTAGCCGCTCCAGCAGTTAATTAGCGATTTGTGAATTGATGCGATGGGGAAATGGGGTCCGCCCTCTGGTTGGAGGTTTGCGGGTCAGCCATTAAGCAGCGGGGGGGGGTTGTGGGGGTGGAGGGGTCGTGGCCACACCACGGATCAGGCCTTCGGGTAAATGATGAGCCTGCCGAATCACCAAGTCATGCAGGTTTTCTCCACAAGGTGGATTTTAGAGGGCAAATCATTGACAGTAGTTCCTAGATGTATATGTGATATGTGTATATATATATATATATATATATATATATATATATATATATATATATATATATATATATATATATGCAGCTTCCTGGGAGTTGTGGTTGCCCCCTGCCTCACCGCCCATATCTCTCACACACACACAAACACACAGACAAACAAAGCTCAGCGTGGCTTTGCAGACGGAAAGTGAAACGCACGCCTTTCTGTTTACGGTTGGCTTTAGGCGATTACGGCCCTGAGCGTCAGCTCTCCACCCCCCCACAACCACCACCCCCCCTCTGCCGTGAGATATCAAGATACTGCATGGGGGGGAAGGCGCCGCACATGTGCACACGCACGTGGAGAGAAAAACCGCCATTTGCCCGTCACACAGATTTGTTTAAGCGCTCTGATTCCTGCCACCTCGCAGCTTTTTAAAGGGGTTTAGAACGCGTCGCGGATAAAAAAATAAATGCACACCCAGAGGTTTTTTTTGTTCATCTTGTCTCCTTTCCCCATTTGCTGCCTCTAATTCTGTTTAGCAATATTCCTCCCAACACACAAAAGGCACAATCCCACCAAAACACCCGCCTTTTGTAATTACTTTTACATCAATCTCATTTGCGAAGGTACTTCGCCCTTAGACCAGCGGGGAGCTCGTGATGTACGGCCCCACGACCATCAAGCGTTCATCTCGGCCCGAGCACATTTTGAACGGCCCGTGTTTGCCCTGCTTTCTGTCTGCTGAACAGTTGGAGCAATGTGCACCCATGACTCCTGCTTCCCGAACTGATTCCCGCGCGTCCGATGATCCGCCAGCACCATCTTGTGGATCCAAGCGAGCACTACTCACCCGAGTCGGTGGAGTCACAGCGGATGGGTGTCTTCCACACGTCAGGCTGGAGGAGAGAGTGGTGCGCGAGCCCGCAGGCGCTTAGCGGTTTAAAAACAAAATGTCATGGGGTGAAATATCACAGCACTCTGATCACCAAGATGAATGGTGACTTAATGAGTCATCGCTCTGCACACGAGACGCGATGTAAAATGGGGGGTGCGTGGGTTCTGCAGGGAATGGGAAATAAAGGCTTTTGTGCCAAAAAAAAAGTGTGTGTGTGTGTGTGTTTTCTTGTAAACAGGGAGGACTGACTGCAGTCAGTCAGCGGCGGATAAGTGTCTGAGTTATCTCTCACTGGAGAGTGTGGGAAGGAAAGGGGTGGATGGAGAGGTATTATATGAATCTGAAGAGCTCTGAGCTCCATCTGTTGTGTACCGTGGAGATGATGAGTCACTGCGCTCCATACAGCGCAGGTCAAAGAAGCAGCTTCATGCCGATACACACACACACACACACACGCAAACCCAAGGATTCCTAATACATGCTGCGAGTTTCCCGTCCTGCATCCGTCCTGTGTCTACAGCTTAGTGACGCCAATTAGGTCTCAGCTGGTATGAGGGATTGGTTTTCGGACCGTCTTTGAGGATGCTGTGACTCTCTTCACCACTTCGTTGGTTGAGGTCCTACAATATCGTCGGACTCGCTTGAAACAAAAGCGTTAAATTTGGTGTGACTGAACCAGAGATATCGTCTTTTATTTCGTACCACACATTCTTCTTACTTTGTGAAAACCTGGCGCCTATGTGGCCCACGCGTACGGCTAAGCCGTACACAGACTATCAAAGATCACAATGTTTTGGACCTGAATACCTTAACGTTGCGACGATATTGCAGGGTCTTGAAATGTGTCAGTAATGTGGGTATAATGAGGAAGTGGGTAAAAGCAAATAATAGAACAGTCGCATCACTTTACTGTAAGGCAAGAATAGTTATCACTTATGCCGTGTTACAACTTCCAAAATCTAAGGTGGTATCTAGTCTCATATCACGATATTGATATAATATTGATACATTGCCCTACCCGTACTGCAACTCAACCGCCTACAGCTAGCTGCTATGCTAGTAGCGGCTAACGTAGCCTTGAGCCACTAGCAGAGTTCTTTTTCTAATAATCAAACTTGTAGTCTTCAGTCCGAGCCGACGCTGCCTCACATGACATCACTTGAGGTCATTTTTCCAGCATAACGCAGCTCCTTTTGGATTTTTATACTGTATAACTTTTCCACATGTATCCAGTTGTGCTCCCCATCACCTGTAAAGAGACTGTATTATTCATGTATTACAAGATGACCGGGGCAAAACTTACCAGTGACATCGCAAAGGTGTAATAAACCTTTAACCAAGTTCTGAATCCAACCAAAGCTTAGTTCTAAAACCGAATGAGTTGTTTTGTTTTCTATGGTTCACGTGTAAGCAGCAATTTATACATCCTACAGCATTAGCATTCATTCGGAGCGGCTTTTCTGAGATGAATGTAAGTCTATAGTCGCTCTCTTTTTAGCTCACTTTTGGTCTCCACCATATTCTGACCTTTAAGCTGCTACTTGTTCAACTGGCAGGACGGCTGCTGTTTGGTGCTGGCCAAGTGACTTACATTTGGTTTATTACAGTTGTTTTAGTTCAAAAAGATTTTTGATTTAACTTTTTTGGCATTAATTTAAGAAAAAAAACAACATCTGACCGCTTCTGCTGAAAATACGTGCGATGAGAGCGGAGTGAGAGGGCCGTTATGTTGCATAAACCCGAGTGGCAGTGCACAGGTTGGTTCACCACTTCCAGTAACACTTTTCGCATTACACATAATCATTAAGCACTTTTTGACACAAAAGCTGATTAGTGATGCTTTTATCTGAAACTACATATAAAACCTGAAGCTAGTTCAACGCTCCACCCAAGATCCAAGCACAAATGTACCTCTTGATGATGAAGCGGCTAACCTAACTCACTTTCAACTATAAACAAAATATGTCTCAGGCATAAAGCCATCAAACACTCACACACACACACACAAGGGCTCACAAAGTTGTATTTCCTCATGAGCTTTTTGCATGTGACATCTGCATAGGCAGGCATGTGAGATGTGATCTCTTCAAAGTATACATGTTTGTGGGTTGAATTTGACGGCACTTTAGATGCTTAGATAAGTGTTCAAATTCACCTTGTAGACTTTTAGAGAGCCAAAGACCGAGAAAGGGAGTAAAAGGGAGTTATGGGGAGGATGTAAAAAGCAGAATGGCGTAAGTGTGTGTGTGTGTGTGTGTGGGTGTGTGTGTGTGTGTGTGTGTGTGTGTGTGTGTGTGTGTGTGTGTGTGTGTGTGTGAGAGAGAGAGAGAGATTGTCTTTCTTGTTTTTAGTGGTTAGACACAGAGAAGGAATATTGTAACGTCAAGCGAAGTTCAAAGAAGAAGATGGTGCTCTCTGGTGTTACTGTGGTGCGACAGAGGAGTAGAGAGAATAACATTGTTACCACGCAGCAGCAACGAATAGTTCACCTCGAGGAGACGAGCAGTTGGAATGGAGACATGAGCCCCTGAAGTCCCTGAATGCATCACATCCAGCTTTTTGCTTTTGTGCACAAGATTGATGTGCATTTAAAGTCCTATTGTTCACTTTCTCATGTTAAATTGATTTCACACAGGAGCCTTATTTATTTTCTTTTTTTTTGGGAGACTTTATATCAGAGTTGGCCAATAAACCGAAAAATATAATTAGTCACCGGCCAAATAATAAAAATACGTAGTGGAAGGAAGTCTGTGTTTCTGCACCGGAGAACCTCATGTGCCAGTATTACTACTGATTTTAGAACTGTTCTAGCACTGTATGTGCATTGCACTTCTTAGTTTGAACACTAGATTTCACTGACAAAATGAACCACGACTGGTCAGGTGAATCTAAACAAGGCAGAACCACCCCCAAAGAAAACTCAGAATTTCGAATAAAAAGTCACTCTTTTCGCTAGGTGATATTTGCGTTTCATATGAAGATATTAAGAAAAAAACTATTCGACGTGCGAAATAATCGCGTGAAAAACAAAACAACGCTGTTGTGTAAAGTCCTTGACTCTGTGACAATCATTATAACTCAAGACAAGTTATGTGTTCTAGTTTCAGACAGATATTTAGAGATTGGGCCTGCATGGTTTTCACTCTGTGAAACAGCAACTTCTGCTAATGTTAGCTGACAATAGCCGCTAATAGCTATCGGTCATATCTGACCAAGTAAAGTCACAGTGCCAAAACCCCTTTAGTGGATGATTCAGCAAGACTTTTATCGCTTATGAGTTCAACTTTTGGTTTAAAAGTTAATTAAAGTCTGACATAAGACATGCATAAAATATCTTTGCTGTATACTGAGTCCCGAAATAATTAGTTTGAAGTAAAGTGCAGAGGATTAAGTGTGATAATATGGTGTGTATGTTTAGCCATCAGCCGTCTTCAGGCTTGGCTGCTCTTCCTTTTGAACACCCCCCCTTCCCCCTGACACTGAACTAAACCAAAACTAAACTGAGTTAATCATTGCCAACCTTCTTCGCCCTGAAAGGCGCCCAGCTGTCCTAATATAACTGCCACATTTCATTTCCATCTGCCAGGAGGTGGCAAGTGGAGATGGAACGATGAGAGCCAATAAGTGGGCATCGGGCCGGTGTGACGGGGATGGATTCAAGCCTGGCCGGTCAGTAGGGCGAGGGCGTTGATGTCTTATAGGGGGCAGCGTGCGGGTGATTAAGATATGTTGTGCCCGGGCATCCGTACAACTCACCACACGGCCGCGCGGCTGGGCTCCGGGTACTTTTCTCTCTGCCTCGGTGTTCTCTGTTTTTTCCATTGATTTTCTCCAACCAACCCACTTCCACGCAACAAGCCCCATCTTCCAAAATCATTGCCTTTGATTAGCGCAGGCAGGAGTTCCTCTGCTCAGGGGGGGGGGGGGGGGGGGGACATCCACCAATGCCGCCCAGGGGGGGGTTGTGATGTGTGAACCAGTTTGATTTACGTCCCTCAAGCCCCTGCAACCCACGGCTCCGTTGGACTTCATTCAACCGGCACGTGGCCCCTTATTGGTGAGGGCTTACCGATCGGTTTGTCCCAAACGCGAGGGCACCGACAAGCAGCTGGGTATTTGGTCCCCGGTCCACGGATGGCAGCGATCTTATCAAAGGAGAGTTCCTTCCGTTACGCCGGACCCGTTCCATTTCCCACGTTGGGTGTCATTTATCTTTGTTTAGAATATTACATAATTGCAGTGGTGTATAAAGTACCCAAAAGCAAAACTCATTTTCGGATATTAAAATAGTAAAAGTAAATGCTGTTAATAAAAAAGCAAAGGGTCAGAATTTTCAGATGGTTGAATGGTCAGAGTTGGTCTCATGATTTATTGTTTTTCTAAAGATAGATTTGATTTTGTAGCGAGTTACGAAGGTTTCAGGGGAAATGTATCGGAGTAAAAGTATCAGTTTTCTTTGCAAAATGTAGTGAAGTAAAAGTCAACAGAAATATAAATAGTAAAGTACAGATATCCCAAAAAAACACTTAAGTACAGTAATAAAGTATTTCTGCTTTGTTATTATACACCACTGCATAATTGCCGTGTTGCGCATCGCCCTGCTGATTGCCTCTGAAGGGCCCAAGCGCACCGAGGACTCTCTCCGTCTCCGCAGCCCTTCTCATGAGAACGAGCTGCTGATTTCTTAAACACTTTATGAGTGGCACTGGTTCCTTGGCTTCATTTCTGTTTGTCCTTCTCTCTCATGTTGTGCTTTACGGGGGCGCCGAATGTGCACTTGGCTCAGGGTCCTACTGTTCTTTTTGTTTCCTTTGGTCAGCCTTTTTCTTTTCTTTAAAAATGAACGCCCCACAGGCTATAAGGCGGGTTTTGGTCAAAAAATGTAGACTATCATAACAATTTTAAAGATATTTTTATTTAAGGTTGTATAAGTTCTATTTACTCTGAGTGATTTTACCTTGAACTTTGTATTTTTTTGCTCATTGACAAACACAAAGCAAGAATATTATTTTTTTTCGCACTACCTCCTGACTCATTAAATATTATATATATTATATATGACCTTCCTATTCTACATCTTTCTCCCCCCTCCTCCCTTACTCGGCTGAATTAAAACTTGCTGTAACTAGTTGATCACGGCGTTACTTGAGAAAACCCGAGGTGTCAGACAAAATTAATTGCGTGTGTGGTAGATGAGGTATAATCAACAAGGCGTTAATAAGCCGCGCACGTAAAGTGAACACTGCATATCATTATTGTAGCACTTAGATTCTTAATCTCTTTTTAATGACAAGTCACCCAATCAGGTACACGCACACACATACATGTATTTACCATAGGTGCAGCAGGAGTGGCAGTCTAAATGAATTATGGATCCCCTATGATGTGTACACTTCCATGTACAATTATTGTGACGATCCACCGAGACATTCTGATGCTGTGTTTCAGGCTTTGGTATTTGCCTGCTTTGTTGTATTGTTAATGTTAAAGTCAGATACGTTTGGGATAGTTATGATTATTTGAAGTATGGTTGTATGAGCTAGTTATCCATGGGCAGTGTACAGCAGTAGTCAATACATTATTATTATCATTATATTGAGAATATCCCCACCTCTTTACCATGTCATTGGAAAGCCCGATAGAGGACAGGAAGCCACTAGACTCCATTGACAAAAACTGTATTTATTTATTTACGGTGTGAATGTGGGCGGCTGAGAACTGGAGTTTGTTTTGAGGTGTTACGTGTGAGTGTTTGTTTATCCCAGCTTACATAAGAAGAACAACCTTTATTTAGATATCTCCTCTTCTTACAAAACCCACAGCTCAAAGTGCACAAGTGAAATACAGCAACATGCTTTCCAAATACATGCCGCTGTCACGCAAAGAAAGGATCACTTTTGAAGGAGTTGTGGAACAAAAAGTCAACATTAAAGCGCAGGAATTATTCCTATTATGTGTCGGTCCCTGAGCTTGTGCGCTCGCCCGTGGCTCATAAACCTGAGTTGTGTTCCATCAAAGGCAGCTCGCACAACAAGCCTATTCCCTAATTGGCACTTGAGCTTTTAAATTGCCTCTTGTTGAGTTCTTTTGTCACAGCCAAAGCAGTCTCCCAAAATGCTCATCTGATAAATCCCCCCTTTTAAAAAAGAGAAATGGCGTCAGAGTTCTAGCACCCCCCAAAGTGTTCCTAGCGGCTCTTGCTTTTCTTTTTTTTCCTACCCTACCTGGGGCAGTTTATTGGGGGAATAATTATATTATACAAAGTGAATTTTCCAAAAAGGTGAGCGCGTGCAGCAGTTTATTTCCCAACGCTCCTCAGAGTTGTATAGATTCACAACAAACATGACGGACACATGGCCGAGGAAGAAGAATAGCCATAGTTTAGGGAAAGAAATATATATTTAATGATGTTAGGGTGCTTTTCATAATGTTCTCAGACACAGAGCCCGTCAGTGGCAATTTTTTATTGGTCGTCGATTGCCGATTAGTTGCCCTGATATCATTACATTGCAGTGCTTTCCCTCAAAACTGGACCGATGTCAAATGTTGTTGTCCCCATTGGTCACAGAGTCGAAGGTTGAGAAATACTGAAGTTACCCTTTAACTCTAGTCCCAAACACAGGGAAACAATATCTTGGTCATTTGTCATGTTGCTGAAAATGTTCTCTCAGTTCAGTTTTCTTTTCCTTACTTTCCGATATCATTACAAGGACCGTGTGACCTCACATTCTGTTTTGTTGTATTTGTGCTGTGTCTTTTGCAAAGTGCTTCCTCATCCTGTCTGGAAACATTATTTAAATCCATGTCTTTTTCCTCTCTGCCAGGCAACTCGCCCTCGGAGGAGTCGGAGGAGCGCGACAAGGAGCCCAGGACGCTGACCTACCCCGCGTACATCGCCAGTCTGCTGGACACGGGCTCCAAGCGCATGGCGGCCGGCGTCCGCATGGACTGCAACAGCCAGGGCCAGTGCCCGCGCTCCTGCCACCTCTGCCACATGAGCCCCAGGGTGGTGCAGGGGCGGCAGCGGTCCGAGCCCGTCCTGCTGCAGATCACCAAATCCGCGCCCATCTACGAGCTGGTGTCCAACAACGAGACCTACCAGGTGTGTTCGCCGTGTTTGTCCTCGAACCTTCTGGGACCGTCTAATGTAAAAAAACAAAACAAGGAAAGCATCGTCTTATTTTACGGGACATGATCATGGTTGGTGGCTGCATCTTCTCCCTATTGTCCGACGTCCTCAAATGTCAGCTTTTCCACCCCTTAACTGGTCAAAACCACCTTAACTTGCAGCTAATAAGACAGCAAGTCCAACTTCAGTCTATTAACTAGCATCCAGGCATAACATATTTGTGTGACTGTACAAGGATGATCCGTCAGGGCCCAAAAAACAAACCTCGATGCCTTTTTTTTTTCCTTTTTGGAGAGTTGAGCCGGTCTGCCGTACCGCGCTGTGACTTATTGGACTGCATCGCCGCTGTACGTGGTTCCAGATTCTACTCCTCCAGCGGGAGGAGGGAAAGGTCGATACGGTGCCGTCGATGCTCCTGGGGGAATCGGGCTTTTCATCCAGAAGCTCAGGGCTCGACTGTTTTCTATACACCCATGTAGGAATACTTATCCGAAGTAAAGAAGTGAAGTGAAGAAGAGTTTGTTTTTTAATGTTAGTATATCCACGCACTGGACGGGGAACATCGAGGCCACATGAAGTCAGCTTTTAGCATTTAGAAGTTGAGCACATGATCTATTTTTTTAAATAATGGTATTTTGTTGAGCAATTGTGTGTGTGTGTGTGTGTGTGTGTGTGTGTGTGTGTGTGTGTGTGTGTGTGTGTGTGTGTGTGTGTGACAGAAGTGATGGGGGTCGGGACGTGAACAGCTTCGCAATTGTGACTAATTTCCATCCAGGGAGTGACATGAAAGTCAGATTACTTGTATCTGATTCAGGACCACGTATGAAAATGGCCCATATCAGAATTGCAAAGATTTCATGTGTGTCAATTATGCGCAAAAAAAATCAAATCTGCCTGCAGTGTGAATACAGTTTTTCACACCATCCCACTGATCGACGAGCCCGCAATATGCCGCAATGCACCAACAAAGACAAGCAGGATGAGAAACTGCGAACTGGTAAACATAGATATAAATGGTAAATGGACTGTATTTATTTAGAACTTTTACAGTCTATCGACCACTCAAAGCGTTTAAAAAAAATCCAAAAAAATGTATCAACACCAATATTCACCCTGCTGCTGATGGCAAAGGCTACCGCGCGAGGTGCCAACCTGCTCATCGGGGAGCGGCTCGGGGTTCAGAGTCTGGCTCAACCAGGAGCCTTGCGATCGCTAGGCAACCGCTCCTCCTCCCTGAGCCATGCCGGCCCCCCTATCAACAATGCTGGCTTTTTAAATACCTGAATGAGGGAGGAAACACATTCGCCAGAGCTCGATTGAGCAACATGGAAACATGACCTGTGTTCGTTTGCACGAGGACGCCACTGGGCGTAATATCACGTCCTTTGTGGATGACTTCCTGTAGCTACGGACGTGAATACACTTGGTTGGGCCCGTTGTAGTTTCCATACAGAAAAAGAGAAAGTACTGATAGAAATGCAAGAATGTCACGGACATCAAGGGGTCCTTTGACCACCAGAGACTTGGAAGAGAGGTATTTGCTTAGACATAGTTTTTTCTCACAGTATTTACATTTGAATATTGCTTGTTCCAATATGACGTGGGCTTTGATTTTAGGTTTGACGTTTGTTTTCGCCTGTCTTCTCGTCTCTCTCTCTCTCTCTCTCTTCGTAGGCTCTGCAGGAGGCGATGATGAGCATGCTGTGGTGTTCGTGCAAAGGTGACGTCATCGATGACTGGTGTCGATGCGATTCCAGTGCTTTCGGCGCAGACGGACTGCCCACCTGCGCCCCGCTTCCCCAGCCCATGTTAGTAAAAGTGACCTTCCTCCAAACACCTCGTTTCACTGGCATCTCTCAAGCAAGGTGCCGTCAGGATCTACGTGTGCACCGACTTTTATTGTCAACAGCCATGGATGGATTGCTAAATGGTCTTAAAATGTGTCGGCCATTGATTTATTTCTCCTGGGAGTGCCAATCAATGAAATGAGCTGCTGCATTGATTGCGTGGCAGGAAAGCCTCTGTACACACGGGCGCTACATAGCTGCAGATCGCCGGCTGTATTTGTGACATTGCAGAATATCTTTTCATAGGGTCGCGGTTCTGCGGGAACACCGGGGGGCAATGTTAGCCGCCGGTCGCGATGGTTACGAGCCCGGCTCGCTGACACCATCTCTGTCACTGTGTTGGCAGGCTGAAGCTGTCTTACACCTACGAGCCCAGCAGCTCATTGGTCATCATGGAGTGGAACCACACCGAGCCGCCAATCGGAGTGCGGATCGTCGATTACCTCATAAGCCAGGAGAAGGTGACGGAGAGGACCGACCACTCCAAAGTGGAGACAGGTACGTCGGTCTCCTGTCGCTGTTTTTGGTTGCGCCTCACTTTGAGATGAGTCAGTCAGCTGGCCATGCTGCACACGGGCAGCTGTTGGCCAGTGTTCAGTATTCATGCTGGCTCAAACCATAAACCCGGCAGTTTGTCGGCAACATGAGCCTAATTTGTTTTACCTAGTTCATTAAACCGACTGGAAGAAAATATCTCGGGCCCAAAAGTGAAATGCAGGCCCAGGTTTACTCATCACAGCAAGTGTTAAAGGCCTAATTCAGTTGTAGTTCTTTAGGCCTCCACAAGATGGCGGTCACCAGTAATAATGGTAATGGCAAAGTGAAGCATTCATTTAAAGTACTTAGTTTGGTTGTTTTTCATAAAATAATCAGTGTTTAATGTATGTAATGCATATGTATCTAATAGTACTACAGTAATTGCTTTCAGAAAAGGGAGCTATTAGTCACAGTGGTTATGACAAATTAGCTATGTGACAGTGGGACAGTCAACTCTGTGTAGAAGTGTTTTAAAAGGGTTCGTTATCTTTTTGCACCGTCTAATCCACGGGAGCTGTGTGTGTGTGCGTGCGTCTGGGCTTGTGTGCGTGCGTATGTGTGTGGCTCTGTCATCCAAAACAGACAGACCTATATGAATGGGAGCTAGCACAACGAGGGTGCAGTTTATTTTAGCAGTAATGAAGCCGATCCATAATGGAGACAGTTGCAGCTCCCTGCGAGTACCGAAGTTTGTTGTAGCTTAATGAGAGAATAAACTGTATTAGTCGGAGCGGTGAGCATCCTTAATCAATGCAGCATATTCAGATGGGAGGAGAGGTGAGCCGTTGCTTTATTAGTGCTATTACAGAGGGATATGAGCTATAGGTGCAGCAGTAATGTTCTTTAGAGATGTTTGTGTTCTTTAAAATAACTTATTGAAGTCATTATTTCCAAGGTTTAATAATATTCATGTATTCATTTGTATCTATAGGGACGGATAAACGATGCCTCTGCCTCGTCCTCCCCTCTCGCATTGCGAGTCCAGTACACATTTCATAGATATGCTGACGCGACGGCGTATAAAGACGTAAGCCGTGATCAGAGGGCATTCTAAATCACGCTTGATGGTTCAACAGTGCAAGTGGGATTTCTGCCAGGTACGGATGCGGAGATGCAGGTTTCTGGAACGTTACTGAATAAAATACAGAGGGAGAAGTTTGGATATGTTTTACTGGCAGGGAATCAAAACAGGCATTAGTGTTGGCTGTGTGGCTCCTATACATATATTTAAACCCCCCGCTCTGTGTAAGGGAACGTCCCCAAGTTCAGTCGTTGTTTTTCTGTTGTCTTTGGTGGCATTTTGGAACATAACGCCTCGACGTTAGTGTACAAGCAGGATTTCCACACGTTCTGGAAAACAGTTCAGCAATGTTCCAACTACTTGAAAGCACATGTAGAGCGAAAGAAACAGGAATATGTTCTGGAAAATCATGTGGTAAAGGTATAGAGTCAATCACATAACTATATGTCATTCGAATAGGATCCCTCATTGTGACGAGCCCACTGGAAAATCTCATCTCGGCTGACCTTTTTTTTGGCTAGTGTAGTTGTAGTGGATTTTATATATACTTGCACAAATTAATTAATTAATACATAAAGAAAGATATGATAATTAATAATGGGATATTATGAAGAATATTAGAAGAGATGATCACTGTTTTATTATTGTAACTGTTTGTTGATGACAAATGTCATGAATAACTGTATGATGCATGAGAATTAATGATATTTTGTTGTTTAGAGATGATAGTTAAAATGGATGCTGATTGAGACCCGAGATGTTACTTTTATTCTGAAGGCAAGATAATAAGGAGTGAACGGGGATCGTATGTCAATCCGACTTCCGCAGAGAGGAACATAGTTAGTTCGCGGCGCTAACCCTGTCCATCGAGATTGTCACTGGACATGTCCGAGAAAAGTCCTGCAAAATAATAAAATACATTGTATCTTTATTCAGTATGTCGCTGCATGGCTCGGTTGACCTAGTTGGCTACACGGACACAATGCGTGGGCCGGGAACCCCGTTTACTATCTGTACGTCTCCCTCGCTGCTCCTTATGTAAAGTATTCCTCTTCTTAACTTTGTGGCCATTTGATGAAAGACAAACTGATGCCGAAGCTCAGTGCCATCTTGAATCCAGATTTCCACTCTCTTCTGGCCTCATCATTACCAACCTACAGGAACTCATCATGTCAGCTGACGGTGGGCCTAAGTGGTACACATTCCTGTCTATCCAAACCTAATTACCATTGCCACAAACAAATTGACGTATTAAACCTGGGGCTTTTGTGGCCGCTGGAGATTTGAGGGCCCCGGGGGCAGATACCCACTTTGCCAGGGTGGTAATCCAGCTTTTCTGTCAATAAGCTCATGCTTCTTCCTTGTGGGAGTAAAGAAATGGAAATTATACCTGTCAGTGGAACCTCTGCGCTAATGTATAGTGAAATGTTTTCAAGCAACACGTGACCTTTTCGGAACGTTCCCTCCCTCGCCCTTTGAACGAGCTCCCCATTACCACTGTGTTCCACAGCCCCGTGAAAACAAATGTTGGTCCCGTCCCCTAATCTGCGCCGTCAGAGCGGTAAACGGAGAAGGTGGAGAAGAGGCGCTCAAGTATCTGGCGTGACTTTCTGCGGTTCAGAGAACATTTCGGGGCCTGCGGTGCCTTCCGATATATCGTGTTTACTGAAGGCGCTTAGAGTTCAAACACAGTTCTTATCTGGCCACGAAGTCAATCATTCGGGGCATCGGAACTGTGCTTTGGTACAACATCAAAGTGTACAGTTTTTTGGAACGAACAGACGCATTGAAAGAAACAATTTCTTGGTGACGCAAACAGGAAACGGCCGCAGTCTGAAGTCCTTCCTGCTAAAATGACCTGCTGATGTCTCTTTGTGGTTCTCAGTATCAGATAAAGCAGCTCTTGTAGCTAGCTGTAACGACCACGGAGCTCATGGCAGTGCTTTGGTACTGGGCAAGACTCGCAGGAACTGTGGCACAGGAATATTCCACTGGATTGTTTCCGTCATGAAGGGCTTTTCCAGTTTACCGATTCTGTTGCATAAGACAATGCGAGTTTCCATGGTGCACTTCAGCCATCCTCATTAACTAATGCGGGCTACTTTCTTACACAAGCTCTTTACTATCCTCTCGGCTCCACGCGAGGGTAATTTCTTCAAAATGATCCAGCCGGTTCCGTGACTAATCACTAATCAAGATGGCACAGATATTGTGTCACGAACTCATTGGAAAAACAGACTTGGTTATGCTGAGGAATAAAGAACATTTCAAGTACATTTCCTACGCAAAATAAGGATGTCAGTTAAGTACGTATGTTACTTGGGTGAAAGTCCTGTGACACACTTTGTAACCTAGGTTTTGAAAGTTGCTCTATGAATATAGGTTGACAAACTAACTGTATTTTCTTTCTGATGAAGTTAGAAATGGTACGAGAGAGATTAGCATCTGCTCCAATAGAGACACAAGGACCTGCACCTTTCTGCTGCAGCACATTGATGCATCAGTTCAGGCTGTTTTAAAGTGCGGGGCAGCTGTTTTGACTTTGTGACCGCTCAGAGACATTTGTTGTTGTGCTGCTGGTTGCAGCGTAGGGAGAGTCCGTCATCCAAGTTTCTTCACTTTGGATAAGGTTGAAGTCCATCAAAGCTTCTCTAATGGGAAATAACATTGTATGTGAGGTCCTTTTTTGGCAAAAACACCCAAGATGTTTCTTTCTTTAAAAGGACTGGCTCTGAAGTAACAGGCCTCCGCTTTTGAGCTGCCACAAAGTAGGATTGCAAAACTGTTGATTTAAAGATGTAAGACAAGATTGGGCACTTGTGCTGGGATGCTTCAGCACCTCAACATGCAGACCTGTAAATGGATAGAACTTGAATGTGTGCTTGTTTGAGTCTTAGTCAAAGCGCACCTTTTTAGGCCACAGGAGTGCATGGACTGCCAAAATAGCTATCGAAACATTTATTCATGATTCGTTATCATTCCGAAACATTCAGTTATAACATCATATGATCTCATGTCAGGAATATGGAATCATATAAAGAATCTCTTTATAAATTAATTTGATCACCAATGCCAAAAGCATCCAAGGGTGTTTTTTTGGTGTTTCTTTCCATGTACCCGTAGCAGTGTGCCAGGTACAGGAAGTCTGAACGTCAACAGTAGTAGTAACACAAGCACGCTAGGGAAGCATTAGGTAGTACTGGAGGAACATGGCAGTGTGGCCAGTGAAAAGGGGAAAAAGGTATCCGTCACTATCCACACTGCTAAAAGTCACATTCAATTATTTTGTACCACAGTTCAAAGCAACTGCAACACAATTCTTTAAACCATTCTTTAAAACCACTAATGTGCACATTAAATGTAACTTGAGCTGCAAAAGAAAAGGGCTCCCTGACAATCGACGGCGGCTTATGGAGAGATAGATGCTCATCTTAATACAAATCAAAGTTTGCTGATGGCCATCCAAACATCTCCAGCCACAGGAAAGAAATCTTGACTCCGAAACTTCCTCCTCGGAGCAACGAGCGAGCGCCGCATCCGGAGAAAGCTGCACACTTGTGTTTGAACCCGTTCACCTCCCGCACATCTTTCTGTGACTTCTGGTTGTCAAAGTCGTCAAAACTCTCTAACAGATCCCTCTCGGTGCCATTTGGACTCTCCGATGTGTGAAATTGCCCGGCGCGGCTCTGATTACACTGAGGGAAGGCGTTCCAGCTCTGGTCGCTGGGCCTCGGCTGCATTCTCAAGGGAGGCAGAAAAACCAACACAGGATCGGGGAGAGTCTTCGAGAGTTGCCCACCTATGCACCTGGTCTTTAGCGGATGATTGATCACTTCGGAGACCTGGGCCTGGGCCTGATCGTGAATGCACAGGCAAAGGTGGCCCGCCGGGTTGAGTTACAAGAGGGACAAAAAGACCACCGAGGGGGAGAGGATGAGCGGGTGAAAGAAAGAAGGGAAAGATTGAAAAATATGGGAGGATCTGGAAGGCCGGCCGAGCGGAGTGGTTTTGATTTAGGCTGTCAGTCTGCTGTCATCCCGGAGAATCAGTCTCACATGACCTGATGTATAATTCTCCACAGATCTCCATTTGGCTGCCTCTCTCTCTCGCCCCCTGCTTTTCCTTCACTACTCCCTCATCGTTCCTCTCATCTCCCGTTCCTCATTTGTGCCTTTTTTCACCCTGAAATCCTTATCTCCTCTCTTTTAATAATATCTTCCTGACCATTTTTCCTAATCCTCTCGATCCCAGTTATTCCACTTGCCCCTTCTCTGGCCTCCCCTTTCTCATCTTCTCTCGCTTCTCTACCTACGGCTTTCCTTTTCTTCTCGTTCTTCTCGTTTTAATTAATCTTTTTTTTTTCGTCCTCTTATCTTCAATTTCCTTCTTCTTCCAAAAGGCATCAAGACTCGGGTCAAACGTGGGTGAACCAGCACATGTTGGTGGAAAAATCGACACGACGTTCACTCGGCTTCCAGCTCAAACTTTTTCAGGCAACCATATCTGTTCAAAATACACTCTATGGTGCAGGAGGAGCTCGAAAAACGGAGTTTGGATGTTTTGAAGTGGGGTTGTTTCAGTTGTTTCAGCGCATTTCTACATTAGATGGACCACGGGCAGTTTGGAGAAAAAGACTGGAGTAATGTCGGCGCTGGCTACGAGGCAGCAGCAAAACCTATTTTTTACAAAATATATATGTAACAGGTTTCCCTGTTACCCGGTGAGTCTCGGACTTGCACAGAGGCAGCACACAGCTTGAGGTCGTTCCAAAATGCTTTTATTACCAACAAACACACATACAGGCTCGGTGACGCTCCTCGCTCTTTCCTCTCGCCTCTCAGTCCCTCCTGCTCTTTATTGAGAAGAGACAACCCGATTAGCCCCAGCTGAGGCTGATTAACCCTCAGCCCCAGCTGAGACTGATTAGACATCATTCCGGCACTGTTCCCTGAACCACACCCCCGCTCCACCCACTCTACAGCTGAGTCTAACCACACCCCACTGCCACAATATATCACTTTAAGTGGACACTATATTTAAATAAGTCAGACAGGCCTTTCCAACTGGGAATTGAAGCAGTTATTATATCCATCTATGCTCTCTTCAGAGAATCAGACTCTGTTGAATAAAATAATAATGTTACCTCGCAGAACATAATCTGATTGATTAACTAAACACCAAATTCACAAACACAAAGCCCTGCAAGGTAAAGCACTGAAAATGTGTTGAAAATACATTTTCCTTGCTTTGTCACTGGTCAGTTTCTCCAAACTGGGAGGCATACCGCCCGTCATCTACTGTACACACGGACCATGTATAAGTACCGCGTATAATCAAAACATCCCAACCATCCCTTTAAAGTAGCTTTTCATCACAACCTCCTTATGACAAAGGGATGGAGTCATAACATCAAGTTTTACAGGATAATAATAGGAGTTCTGATTGATGTATCGCAGTATCGCTGCATCAACTTTAATGATACTCAGGCATTGATGTAACTGCGTAATGTGCTAATACACATAAAATGGAATCCCCACCCCCAGATAAGTGACAAGGGGAATCCATCAACGAGAGTGTATGGGCTTGTTTTCTACAATTATGGACATAATGTATCAGTGGAGGATATTTTGATAAATAAGTCAGCTTAATATGGTTCTGGTGATGATAATGGGGCCTCAGGGTTGTTTAACTTAAAATGGTGATATCAACCTTCTTAAAGCACATCTGCTATGTTGTGGACTCAATGGTCCGTTATTATTTTTTAACCTCTTTTCTCTTTTTCCCCAGTTTTTAAAATGTGATATCTAACATTAAAAAGAGGTCCAAATGGAGTGTGTCAATAGGATGGATGAGGAGATAGTGGTTGTACTACATCCAGACATTTGGCCTCTCATTTGTCCTCAATCTGATCCATAAGGTTCCTGAATAACAGCAGAATGTCTTCATCGATCGTTGGCGCATGTCTGCATGTTAACCCACTATTAATCTTTTGTTTTCACACTTGTGCCACTGAATTTAAACCCGCAAATGGTTTGCATGATGCATTCCAGAAGGACAGTCAAAATAGAGCATCCATTTACGGGAAAGGCTCCGAACAGGCACTACTGATCATCTGTAAATCAAAACAAAAGACCAAATATCTCCCCTTAACTTTCCCCGGCGGTTCATCGGAAACAGATGTCGGAATATCCCCCCCCCCCCCGTTCTTCACCAAAACATCCTCAGAGCATATGCTCGTTGACGGCTCCACGGTTGCATTTGCGTATTGTTTTTTTTTTTTAATCCTGTTTGCGGTTATGTGATAATAGATAAGTCGACACACAGCTGCTGATTATAGCATACAGGACTGTTTGTGCAGGAATCTCTGCCTTAACAGGCTTCAGGCACACAAGGTGAGATCATAGGGAAAGCGCACACATATACACACACAAGCATATGCACGGTCCCCCAGCAGATGTGGGGAAACTTCATGAGTAGGAAGTCTGCTTTAAGTCAAGATGCGCTCGTCTGGACCGGTCTCGCTGCGAAAACAAACACTCGCAGAGCTGTGAGCTATCCGATGATGTAACAGCTTTGATCACCCGGCAAGGGTCAGTGGAGCAGGGATTCCGATCAATAAACACATTGCTCACCTGTCGGTATCACGCGCACATATGTCTCACCCCAAAAATCTCAGCACCAGTCACTTCCTCTGGTTGACGCGTCCCGCCGGCTTTGTCTTCATCTTGAGCCATTTCAAAATGTTCACACACATGTGCCATTTGAACCCCGACCACATTGCCTCGCCTTGTCCAGGTTGCGGAGGAAGCAGCAGCACAGAGGAGCCTTTTTACGAGTCCCATTGGAGCGCCGCCTGGGGAATCCAGAGGCATCTTCTGGGTTTGCCCCCCTGTTCATGCTCCAGTTGGATGCACTCGTACACCTTCCTGTGGAGGTATTCTATCATGCATCTGATACGGAAGCCTGGATCACCTTTGCTGGCTTTTCTTTCAATGCAGTGGTTCTGGTCTGTAATATATTCTATTATTATATATACAGTATAGTCAATATTCTGCCAGCATCTTTATTCATGATCAGGATCCTAACAACACGTTCTCCTGGGGCAGCGATTCACTTTCAACCCACACCTCTCCGGAGTAACATGGCCACTTGGAGGTGCTGACCCCCCAATGCAAGAAAAGTTTACGACAAAGGTCGGACTTCTTTTCTGAAAAGGGGCCCAGTTCAGCCTCACTGCACATTGAGCTTTATCAAGTCTAGCAGCCTCCCCAAGAGTCTGGTCCGACTCACCACAGGTCATCAGTTGACAGCTCTGCATTTCTCTTTACTTGAGTCCCACGCTTCAGATCTGAGGACTGCAAAGTTCATCATGGATCTTTGGCCTGGTGCTCTGTGGCCACGTACGCTTAAGAAGTGCCTCACAGTTGTACAGTTTAGAGTGAGTAACTAGATAAAAATCCCTCATTCTAACAAAATAGCACTTTATTGTTAGATACCGGGCTTCTCCATCTTTACCAACCCTCTGAAGGGTCACAGGCTCAAGTGAGAGCCCTCTCTAGGGCGTATCCTCACACCCTCAGTGCATGACCATGTTCCATGTTTCCACAGCCAGGGCTCCATCCTCCAAGGCATACACTTTTGCCCATGGCATTTTTTTACGTGACATATTTTAGGCCATCAACAGCTCCGTTGCTTCACCTTTGTGTCTAGAACTCATGATGCAGTATTAAGCCACGCTAAGTTTCAATGACCCCCTCGCCGCATCCTTTTTATTTGCTTGTGTTTCCGTAAAAAAGATGTATTTAAAATACCTTCTGTCGTAAGTGTAATGTCTCCCCGAGGGGAAAGAGGTGAGATTATTTGTTTTTATTATTTATTAATACTCATTGAAAACCTAGTCACCTAGGTCACAGTGTCGGTGGCACAAATCAGCTTGTAGTCTAACTCATTTGATCTGTGCCATATTATTTTATCTCACGCAGCTGAGTTATTTATGGTAGCGGTTTTGAACTGCCAGTTACAAAACAGTACTTTGGCTGAATCCTTTAATGAAAAGCTGATGGGCCTCTTTGGGTATGATCATGAAGAAGATAAATTCAGTATATGTCAGAGGTTCTCTGGTAAATCAGTCTCCCTTGGCATGTGGTCATGGAATTATTAAAAAAAGCCCCGCTCATATTACTCTCCAAGTTGATTTGTTGCTTTTCCACACACAACCTTCACTCTGGCCCTCCGCAGACACCTCTTTCACTGCCTGCAAATGAACAGCAGAGCGCACTGTGCGTGTGTGTTCTGAAAGAGGGAGGGAGGTCTTTGCTTTGCATCGCATTGCTCGAGTACGAGATGCCACAATAAGAGTGCATATGTGAGATCTTTTTCTATTTAAATGGCATCACAACCGTGCCAGATACAGTCACAGACCGTAGGTATGTCGTTGAGATCAAAATGAAGGCCGAGATAGAAGAATGGGCATGGTCCAAGCAAGAAGTAGGGGGGTAGGAATTAGGGACGGGGCCATTGGAGCCTCCACTTCACCGCCAGATTGATCATGTCTGATGACACAAGATGGTCTTTAGACACAGGTTGAACGTGCTGGATTTGATGTTGAACGGAGTCAAATAAATGCTTTAATATAAACAGTACGTCAATCATGTCTGCTGAGCCAAGATTAGATATTCCTGACAGTATCTGGGCACAAAAAGGAATTTAATAACAAAATAATGAAGAAACTTGACACAGAGCTCTTGTGTCTATGCTGTTTTATATGAGAAATGGCACAAGTGTGGGGGGGCATCCAGTTTTCGATGACATATAATACCTCAGACGCTTTCATGGTGTTCCAGATATGCTCCCAGGGTTCCACATTGAATACATTTTAAGTGCATCAATCGTGTGAACTTCGAGAGCTAAATCAAGAGGGTAGATCTATGAACGTTGTCCTCTTGTGAACAACTGTACGTGGTAAACGAGTGCTGAGAAGTCACGTAAGAGCCAAGTGAAACAAGGAGAAGATTGATCATCTCAAACACCGGACCAAGACTTCGGGGTTGTCGCTCTCTGCCAGCCGAGAGGAAAGGGAATGGCTCGTCAAAAGGAAGAAAAGAAGTCAAACTGACCATTATTTAAACTCCGTCCACTATCCTTTCATCACAACTGCTCTTTTTGGTGCTGAAAGGACAGCGGCCGGCTGAAATGTCTTCACCGTGATCTTCACTGTCTAAATATGAGCATTTCCACCCAAACTGCTGGCCAGATCAAAAGACTAAAAAAGTTGTTGTTACGGGCATTGTTTTATCAGAACGGAAAGTTCACCGCGAAGACTTTTGGCCTCGATTGGATCGTTCATAGGAGCCGGGGGATCGGCGTGGTTCGAATGGATCCCGATGGGGATTGTACGCCACTCAAGTCGGTGTGAACCGACACATTTGTCTAAATAGAAGTTGGTTGCGTGAGACGAGCGGCTGACGGACGGCCTGAACACTCCAGAAGCACTAAAAAAATAATGTGTGTGTGTGAGCGTGCAGTGCTCATAAGAGAGGGGAGCTCGGTTGAGACGGCGTGCGGGGGGGGGGGGTAAAGAAAGAGGGAGAGATGAAAGAAGTGTTGAGAGAGCCCATAATCTTGACCTTCCTTCATATAAACCATGTACACTGTTTTATGGATGCTGCCCTCTACCCTTCTCAGGAAGCACTGGGGTGTTATTGACTATTGTATCCACCTTTGTCCAAGGTGCTATTATATTGACACATTTGGCTATATTCACCGTTGGCGTGCGAAGCGATCTCACAGCAACTGCTATCAATTTGGTGGGATGCATGTCCATCAAATTACGGAATAATGTCTCGCCCCTCTGAAGATGTAATAATC